>NC_080182.1:34968440-35315174 GCF_950295315.1 Erinaceus europaeus | reverse complement strand
CAAGCATTTGAACATTATTTCATTTAGGAAAAGGAAAGTCAGATGCAACTGAATCACTGCCTTCAGGTCTGTGCAGAATTGCTACTGGAGGGTGCCAGACAGTGGTGCACCAGCTTAAGCCCCCGTACTAAGCACAAGGACATGCAGAAGGATCTGGGTTCAAGCCGCAACTCCCCACCTGCAGGGGGATGCTTCATGAGCAGTAAAGCAGGGCTGCAGGTATCTCTCTTTCTCTCTCCCTCTCTGTCTCCCCCTCCTCTCTCAATATCTCTCTGTCTTATTGAATAAAATGGAAAAAATGGCCACCAGAATAAGCAGTAGATTTGCAGTCCCAGCACTCAGCCCCAGCAATAACCCTAGAGGCAAAAAAAAAAAATGCTACTTAGAAAATTAGCCACAGGAACTTGAGGTAACAACACTAAGAAAGTTCAGGTTAGATTCATGTCAGAACATTCTGGAGACAAGACTTGTTTATGATTGGCATGGCCTAAATCGTTTATGATTGGCATTGGCATGTGCAAAGTGTCAGATGTGGAAGGAAGAATGTCACCATGTTCTCAACGTCTGTGATAAGGGCAGCTCACAAGTCACAAGGGTGATTTCTGTCTGTCTTTCCTGCTGACTAGAAGCTAGAATTGGGTGTCCTTTTGAGGCCCTTTCCAGATCCCGAATTTTCTGTGAAGGTGTTCTATTATTTAAGCAGCATTGAAATAGATTGTCCTTCATGTAAGGTGGCAAGCAAGACTTGTCTCCTGAGCTGGTGTGAAAATTAAATGGTGTAAATGGTGTAACACTTTGTATGGGTGGGTACCTAGTACACAACCCAGGGATGGTAGCTTTCGCTTTATCATTCACTTGCTTGACACCAAACTAGTGACAGTATTGAGTACTGAGACTGTTATTAACATCACTGAAGTTAACTCAGTTATGCAAATACACAAGCTGGCTTAGAAGTATCAGCAATGAAAATGCACATAAATTAAAAAGATCAGAGACCAGCCAGTGAAAATGAAGCTGCCATGGGGAGCACTGGCCAAAGTCCTGCAAGCGGCTTTGTTTGCAGAGTCCTCATAATTCCCTCTGCCTAGGGAGAGCCCATTGACTTTAGTCACACGCAAGTGGCAACTGAGTATCTTGGTGCAAACAACAGATGGTAACTGTGATGTAAACTCGAATTGACACAATTCCACCTACCCACTGGAAGGTCTAGCATACACCTTACCCTTTTACTTTAGTAGGAAGTTAACTTTAGTAGCGTATCACTTGGGTTTTTAACAATTTAAAAATATCATTGCTTTATTTTTTTTCTTCTACCTCTTTTCTCTTCAATTGTGCCTACGTACATTGAACCATTAATTTATTGTATAAATTCAAACTTTTAGTGACACGGTGGATTTTGGGGGGCATATTTTAGAGCCCTAACTTGTTTTGTAATTATCCTGACTTCTAAATCTCACTTTACTACAATACTGAGTAGTACAGTGTGAAGTTTAGCAGCTGTGCAGACAAAAGTGGCAGGATTTAGTCAGCTGCTCTGACCACGGGGGCTGATTTCCTATGGTTTTCAGCAAACAGAATTGATCACCATTGTGGAGCTCTCTCCTGATGGTATACAGCTGAGAGAGCACATCCCTTCTGAAAGAGAAGGCTGTGTTTGAGAAGAGAGCCTCATCCTCTGCTTTGTTTTATTATTAGAGGTTTTTCCTCATTCTCTCCATATATGTGTATGTATATATATATTTGCTCCTAGTGACATTTTTTTGGTGCATACTGGAAAGTCTCGTGTAGGATCAGTCTCCCTTTATAGTGGGTTTATAAGAAGTTTCTCTGTGGGGAGGTCAGCAGTGATGCACCAGTTATAACAGCACACAGAGCACAAAGTACAGAGCCCTCTGGCTCCCCGCCTGCAGGAGGGACACTTCATGAGCAGTGAAGCAGATCTACAGGTATTTCTCTCTCTCTCCCTGTCTCTATCTCCTCTCCCCCTCTCAATTTCTCTCTGTCCTATCCAAAAAAGTGGAAAAAATGGCCTCTGGAAGCTGTGGATTCATAGTGGATTAAGCCCTAGTGATAACCCTGAAGGCAAAAAAGAAAAGAAAAAAAAAGAAGAGTTTCTCTTTTTAACTAGCTCATTTTTTTTCTCTTCTGTTGAGTACTGTAAGTGAGAGAAACATTAAGTCCAACATTTGACATTACAGATAAGTCTTGTGGCTGGAGCCAGAGCTGCAAGAAGTAGAGGGCTAATGGGAAACCGTAGTATTCTAGACACCTATAATCTTTCATAAAAGATTTCCATTGTTAATATAGATTTGTCCAAAGGGAGATGTTGACATAGAGGCCAATTATATCTTTTGTTGAACGCACGAGTGTTGGGGCCCCACACACTCTGGATACCACTGTTCTCAGACTGACTCTATGCATTTTCTTCAGACAGAGAGGGAAACACACCACACACCAGAGCTTCCTGCAGTGCCATGCTCTGCCACTTGGTGCCAGGGCTCAAACTCTGATCTCACGCATAGCAGGGGATGTACCTAAACAGGTGAGCTATCCCTTGGCCTCTATCTGTGGACTTTATAGACATATTTTCATTGAAGCTGGTTCTTCGAATCTACTGAAAGAAATCTACTATAAGAAAAAAGTGAGTCCTAAGACTCTTTGGGATTTATTTTGTTTGTTTTAAACCCCCAGCTCACACTCAACTGAAGGAATTTTTCTGAATATTCTAACTACAGTTTCTCCAGTGCTCTTCAGTAGGATCAGTGCTCTCAAAAGAACATAAATCTTATCTACTGGTATTTATTTGATAGGACAGAAATTGAGAGGGGAAGGGGAGATAGATTAATAGATAGATAAATGATAGATAGATAGATAGGTAGAGGGCCAGGCAGTGCCACACCCAGTTAAGAGTACATAGTAGTAAGTTCAAGGACCTGTGCAAGGATCCCAGTTTGAGACCCTGGTTCCCCACCTACAGGAGGGACGCTTCATGAACAGTGAAGTAGTTCTGCAGGTGTCTGTCTTTCTCTCTATGTCCCCCCCCATCTCAATTTCTCTCTGTCCTACCAAGTAAAATGGGAAAACTGGCTGACAAAAGTAGTGGATTTGTAGTGCGAGCACTGAGCCCCAGCAATAACCCTTGAACTAAAAAAGAGAAGAAGGAGGAGGAGGAGGAGGAGGAGGAGGAGGAGGAGGAGGAGGAGAAAAGAAGAAGAAGAAAAGAAGAAGAAGGAGGAGAAGGAGAAGGAGGAGGAGGAGGAGGAGGAGGAGGAGGAGGAGGAGAAGGAGAAGGAGAAGGAGAAGGAGAAGGAGAAGGAGAAGGAGAAGGAGGAGAAGGAGAAGGAGAAGGAGAAGGAGAAGGAGAAGAAGAAGAAGAAGAAGAAAAAGAAGAAGAAATAGAATAAAATATATCTTGCAGCACTTTTCACTGCTCTGGAAACTTCAATCCCTACTGGTGAGGACTGGGGGCTTGAACCCAGGTCCTGTACATGGTAATGTGTGTGCTCACTCAAGTGCATCACCAATTGGCCCCCTGCTGTTCTTTTTTTAATATTACATCTTTTGTCTGGAGACAGAGAAATTGAGAGGGGGTCTTTATCACCCCTTCCCCCTCAATTTCTGGCTGTTTCTATACAATAAAAAAATTAATAAAGATAATTTTTAAAAAAGAAATTTAGAGAATGGGGAAGATAAAGAGGGTGAGAGACAGACAGACACCTTTCACTGGGTCCTTGCCTACTGTAATATGTGCACTCAGCCAGGTTTGCCACCACCCAGCCCCTCCCCCTGCTGGTCTTTATTGATTAGATTCCTTTGGTGGTGTGGAGAAAGCACAGACCCTCTGCACATTCTCCCACAAAGCAACTTACTGCTATCAGTGAGGAAGAAGACACCATTGCGTGGATCCAGGGTCACATGTGAAGCTTAACCCATCAGCTGTCATGACTGCCAGTAGTGTGGAAGCTGTCACACTGCAGGCAGGTACAACACAAATCAGTTAGCAAATGGCCACAAGCCCTGGATGACATGGCGAGAATGTTGCTTTCTAGTGACCCTCCTGGTCCAAAGCTACAGTCAGAAAGGTAGTTCATGTAGAAGATGGGTGAAAAGTTTTACCTGGCAGTGCAGAATTTCATCATCAACCAGTGTCTACCTGTGGCCTTGGATGATTTCCTAATTCAAGCATTCTGTGGTTAGATTTTTTGTTTTAACCTCTGCTGGTGGGTAGTGGGCAAGTGTACTACCAGACTGATCAGGCCACATGCTCTGAGCTGGGTTTCCCAGTCAAGTGAAGGTGTGATGATTATTTGAAACTTTGCCCAGAAGAGAAAGCTGAGAACAGTGAGAGTCGTTAACTCTGCAGCCAAATGTTTCTGCTAGGGTCTTAGTCAGGATTCTTTGTTTACAGATCACTCAAACCAGCGTAAGCTAGTTTCAGCATGCATAGCCCAAGCGGAATTTACCATAAGGTGGAGGGCCCCTGAGATGGCTCCCTGGATAGCACTTGCCCCTTTTCCCCCAGCTCCCATTGAAAAGCCGGTTCAATGCCTGGCTTAGAGTGAGGACTCAGGTTCAGTCAAGAAGCACATCCTATGATTTCATTTGGCTCTGGGGCTTGAGTGGGGTTACTACTCTGCTTCCTTAAAAGACTGTTGTGCCTAGCATCCGTTTTCTGTTTTTACTTTGTCATCACTAGGGCTCCAGCACTCTAGGCTGACTTTCCCCAGAGAGAAAGAGATGGAAAAAGACCACAGCACCAAACCTTCTTCCAATTCAGTGTGGATCTAGCTTACGTTTAGGTCATGGACATGATCGCACAGGTCATGCCTTTATTTTTTAAGGCCATGAAATGAACCCAGAGCCTTGTCCATGCACGTAGACAGAGCGCTGAGTGGCGCCACCTCAGCCCAGTTTCCTATTCTTTGTTTTACCAGAGCGCTGCTCAGCTCTGGATTATGTTGGTGCTGCGGTTTGAACCTGGGACCTCAGAGCCTCAAACATGAAAGTCTTTTTTTATGATCCCTGTGTTACCTCCTTAACCCTCTCTTCTTTTCTATTATTTTTTAGAGTGAAAGAGTGAGGCCCTGGAGGTTGTACGGTGGGTAGACTTGCATGTGTGAGGTCATGAATTTGATCCCCTGGATCTCATATAGGCCAGAGGGATGATTTGGTCCTCTTTCATGAATAGATAAATTTTTCGAGAGAGAGAGGAGGCACCACAGCAGTGCCCACCCTCCATGGAACTCTCCTGGTGCCATTTATGTTGCTCCCATGTGGTTCCAGGGCTCAGGCCTAGAGCCTCATTCACAGGCCCTACCTGCTGAGTATTTCCTGGCCTGTCTGGGAGTCTTTCAGTCAGTCCTTTCTCATTTCATTGAGCTTCTATTTCTTCACCTATAAAAGGGGACAAGTAAGCCTAAGCTCACTCCCTGTCTTGTTGAAAGAACAGATAGCAAAGGACTTTGGGGTCAGCAAGGTCATGGGCATCTGTCCTGAGCTCCAGCAGGTGCTTTTCAGCTGCAAAGTATTCAGTGCTCAGAGTCACCCTGTTGGGTACAAGTATGATTCTTCCATTTTGCTAGTGAGAAAACAGGCAACATCACTGGTCACACAGCTGAGGGTGGTTGAAGCTCTTGGACCACTGTGACTCTCCACGGGTGAGCACCTTGGCAGGGTGGGGGCAGCTCTGTGCTGTCCAAGTCCCACTCTCCCAATCCCCCTGAGATGTTCAGGCAGCCTTGCCCACTAATCCGTTCTTTCTCTTGCATCCACTCTTTGCAGATTGATGACACTGGCACCTTCCAGATCATCATGGTTCCACCTGGGACTGACTACACACCAGCCTTGGAGACACTCCAGCTCTGCACTTTCTGTCTCGGTAAGACCCACATGGGGAACGGAACTTGATCAGGCCTGTTAAGCAGTGAGTCACCGCTGGCAGGAGCTCCTGAAACTTGGCAACAGAGAACTGAGTGGCCTTGGGAGAACTTCCCTGGGTCCTGGGCTCATCTTATGACTCGAAATGGTCCATTAGCTCAGTGAGCAAGGTCTCTACCTAGCAGCGAATTACATGCCAAGCCTCACTCCTTCATGCAGCTTCACAAAGCAGTAAAGGTATTTTAGAAAAGGGGGTCAGGCAGTGGCATGCCTGGTTAAGTGTGCATAGTGCTAAGCACAAGAGCCCATGCAAGGACTCGAGTTTGAGCCCCCAGATCTCCACTGCAGCAGTGATGTGGTGAAGCATGTCTGCAGGGGTCTTTCTCTCTCCCTATCTCCCCCCCCTCTCAATTTCTCTCTGTCCTATCCAATAAAAAAGGAAAAAATGGCCACCAGGAGCAATGGATTCGTAGTGAGTGCCACACTGAGTCCCAGCGATAACCCTGGAGACAAAAAAAAAAAAAAAGATCGCTTTCATCATTGTCAAGTTCTTCATGCTTTATTTTTTTAATTTTTTAATTATCTTTATTTATTAATTAGATAGAGACAACCAGAAATCGAGAGGGAAGGGAAGGGGGTGGTACGGAGAGAGACAGAGAGACACCTGCAACAATGCTTCATCACTCGCAAAGCCTTCCCCCTGCAGGTGGGGGCCGGGGGCTCAAACCTAAGTCCTTGTGTGTTGTAGCATGTGCGCTCATCCAGGTGCGCCACCCCCGGCCCCAGTTCTTCATGCTTTAGAGCATGTTTATGTTTTCTAAGTCAGAACTTACAGACTGCTGAACGTTAAGCATCAAAGACACTCTCAGTGCCGGTTCGTCTGGTGTGTCCTGTGCACAACTTGTAAGTGTGGTGAGAAAAGTGACCAAGCCATACTTGAGCGCCTTGAGAACTGAATTGCAGAGTTCTGATATTTATGAACTCAGCGGAAGCTGCTGAGAATACTGGCAGATGTGATCACCAAGAGGTACACTGCTCTAATTGCTTTGCATAAAACCCTGACGATGGTGATGCTGAGAATCGATACCATTTGTTGCCTGTGTTTCAAGTCCTCTTCTGTTGATTCCATTCTGTCTCATTGTCAGCCATCCTAAAACAACTGTACTATTAGTTCCATTTTACAGATGAGAAAAATGAATCCTGGAGAGCTAGGGGGAAAAAAATTGCTCATTATGCTCACCACCAGATCAAACCCAAGAAAATAGATTTTAATGCCTATAGTGTATGAGAGACAGGTCCCATTCTTCTGCTCCTGGAAATCCCCCCTTCATCCTTGGGGGGAGGGGAGGAAGCATAATCCTCTCCTCCTTCCTGGTATCAGTGAGATTCCAGTGATTGCAATGTGCCTGGCCTCACTGGGAAGCAGTCGCTCTGAGAAATAAGATGTGCTTACTTCTTTGTGCTTGCCTGTAACCACTGCCCTCTCCTCCTTTCTCTTTCCATTGCACACAGCCAGGCCAAGCACTGGCATCCTTCCTCAACAGTGTTAAAGTGGTGGCCTTGCTCTGGGGAGAGGTGTCCCACCCTCTGTATTCTCAATTGCACTTGCGAACATGTCGGTTACAGCAGTGTGCTGGTAGGTTTTGTAGTCAGAAATCCCACAGGTGTGGTTGCAGGTGGGTTATAGCTCCATTTCTTAGCAGGGAAACTAAAGAAAGAATGCTTTCGAGCCAAGTGTCTCAGAGGCATAAAATAGAAGGGTTTTTTTTTTTTGTTGTTATGTCCTGAAATTTTACAAAAATTCACACAACACACACACACACACAAGCAAACGGGCAGCTTGCAAACCTGGTTTTCAGAGACTGACTTGCCCACAGGTATGTATTCTGTCATCTGACCATTAAGCATGGTCCTAAAACTTGACAGCATTTCAGTAAGAGATGCATAGTTGGTCCGGGGCTACGTCTTTACTGAGTCCATGTGCAAGGCTGCAGTTAGGACATTGCCTGCACGCACACCTCCCCTTAGGATCTACATTGTGCTTCTTAACCTTCCATCTAATAACTTTTATTCATGGCCTGGGGCACTCACAGAGCACCAGTTGTCCACATAAATGTTACTTCATTTCCCCCTCCCTCTTTAGTTTTTCTTAAGGGGCTGTTCTCATCCTTATCCATCAGTTATTACAGGAAGTACAGGACTACAAAAATAAATGTAGGCCCTAGGAGACGAGTGGTGTGAACAAAGCTAGTCCAACTGCCTACATATACAGAGGGACTGTGCAGAGCTGAGCCTTGTGGTGACTTGGACCTGTGCACACCAGCTCCCCAGACATCCTGGTCCTCAGGCCCAGGGTCCTCCCCACTGTGACACCACAGGGCCTCACCTCTTATTATAGAATCCCAACTCCACATAGCAGCTTCTAGCAATCATGGCATATCCTTTGGCACAATGATTTCCCTCCCCTGGCCTCTGTCTCTTTTGTAAAATTAGGTGATCTATAAAAGCCTTCCTTTCCCATGACTGAAAATCCCTCCAAGTACATATTCATTATGACCAGATTTTAAGAAAATCATTGTCTCAATCACTACACATTCTTTTCTTGAACATTCTTTTCTTGAACTGAGTGATATCTATTTATAAAAATGGCCTTATGTTTTCTGAAAGCTCATTAACATGCACTACTTAATATTCAGTATATTACAAACCTGATAGAGACATAGGCACAAACAGCATCCTCGTCCCTCAGACTTCTAGACAGACACTGAGTTTATAAACCTTGATTTAAATTGGAATAACAGATTTAGTGTGCGGCGGGGGGTACCACTCTTTTTAAAGATTACTTTTCTGGGAGCTGGGTGGTAGCGCAGCGGGTTAAGCGCAGGTGGCGCAAAGCACAAGGACCAGTGGAAGGGTCCCGGTTCGAGTCCCCAGCTCCCCGCCTGCAGGGGAGTCGCTTCACAGGCGGTGAAGCAGGTCTGAAGGTGTCTATCTTTCTCTCCCCTTCTCTGTCTTCCCTCCTCTCTCTATTTCTCTCTGTCCTATCCAACAACAATAGTAATAACTACAACAATAAAAAAAAAGAAGGGCAACAAAAGGGAATAAATAAATGAATAAATATTTTTTTTAAAAGATTACTTTTCCTAGTAGAACAACAGAAGCATCAGGAGAAAGACAATGGGTCTAACCCACCTATTGCCAATCTAGAGCTGGAGTGGAAGCACTGGGCCCACAGGCTGTACATAGCCCACAAAGTCCTGTGGGCTGGTCCTGCCAAAGTAACTACAGGTGGGACTCAAAATCCCATAAATCTGGGAGCTTTTTCCATTGCAACATTAAGCACTAATTTTTTGTTGAGAAGGTTGCATGCCCCAAGAATGATGTTAGAAATATCCAAAGGGCCCTTGACAGAGAAAAAAAAAAGTTTCCCTACCTCTGATACAGAGATCATTAACTTATATATCATGATACCATATACTCTTACAAGCAAGAGATGAACTGTTCACTTCAATCTTTATAAATATACAACACAGTCAAGATGAAAATTGTTTTGAGAATGACCTGATTTAAAATAGTCATAGAGCAAGATAGAGACTAGGTCTGTAATCTCTACTTTTTTGGATATAGATAGAAACCAGGTTCTGGGAAATCTTTCCTTCTTTAATAATCAGGTTGGTTAGAAACTATTTTAGCATCAAAGATTGTAGAGTTCCTGCCTGATGAAATACTCAAGCTGCTATTTTCACTTTGCTGTCTATTTATGTCTAGTAACCCTACATGACTTTGATCTGCAGATGTATGTAGGCCTGATGCTTCCTGCCATCAGACCACACCAGCCCCTGTACAGTCATACATGGATGCCGCCTTCCTTCTGGATAGTTCCCAGCATGTGGGAAGTGTTGAATTTGCAGATCTGCGAGACTTTCTGGGAGTACTGTTAGATCACTTTGAAATCACCCAGAAGCCTGAGAGCTCTGTCACTGGAGACCGAGTGGCCCTATTAAGTCATGCTCCCCGCAACTTCCAGCCCAGCAGTAAGAAGGCTCCCATTCGAACTGAGTTTAACCTCACCACCTATGGCAGTAAACACCTCATGAAGAGGCACGTGGAGGAAGCAGTTCAGCAACTGAATGGAGATGCATTTATTGGTCACGCCTTACGGTGGACTCTGGACCACGTCTTTTCCAGTGTCCCCAATCCTAGAAGAAACAAGGTCATATTTGTGATCTCCACTGGAGAAACCAGCTACTCGGACAGGGAAGCCTTAAAGAAAGAATCCTTGCGAGCCAAATGTCAAGGTTATGCCCTGTTTGTGTTTTCCCTGGGCCCTGCGTGGAATGACAAGGAACTGGAAGACCTAGCCAGCCAGCCACTGGACCAGCACTTGATCCAGCTTGGACGGGTTCATAAACCTGACCACAGCTACAGTGTGAAGTTTGTGAAGGCCTTTATAAACTCAATCAGACGTAAGTCATAAAGTCTGTCCTTTCTTGTATTTTGTCTATTTGGTATTCCTGTCCCACTCTCCAAAGGGAGGTTGGGCAACATACTCTGCCACTCCAGGAAGATGGGTCCTGCAATGAGTGCAGCCTGGAATGTTCCTAGCCATGACCACAGAATGTGAGCTCAGACCTACAGGGATTCAGAGGTTACACAGATTCCTGTGATGAATATGGGCCCCAGATCAGATGGATGGGGTTTACAGTTAAAGATATTTATATGCTTTTCCCATATTTAGGACCGCTCTCTTCCCTGGTCCAACTTTCTAGTCCCATTTCCAACTCTGACACCATCTCCCCAGGCAATATCTTTAGCTCACCGGCATGTTAGCTGTCGGGCTCAGGCAAAAACTAGTGAAGCTGTGGGAAGTCATAAAGTCTGTCCTTTTTTATGAGTCTGTTTGGTATTCCCAAAAGGAGGGGAGGGCTGATGAGCTGCCATGGATTCTTGGAACCCTCTTGTCTGTCTTTAAGGGCACCACAGGGTCAGGAAGGACAATCTGAAATGATGGATGGTGGAGGGGAAGAAACCTCCCTTCCCTTGGCATTCACTTTTCTGGTGCATCATTCTTATGCCTTTGGTTCCTATGGAGAGACCATCCGAACAAGAAGCTGCTCACACTGCTGTGCACATGGAGCCAGTGCAGTCCAGGGGCCTGGAGTCACAGCTTGGACTTGGCTGCATAGTAGAAAACACTTGCCATGTAACATTAGCCTGTTGACCTTTGGTGGCAAGTGTTAGCAATTAACACACAAAAGAGAGAGCCAAAGAAGAACTAAACAGTTATTGACCTGGATTTTTTACAAGTTCTGAAGGCAGGGCATGAATTATTAGGAGATACCATGTGTCTGTCAGAATGAAAGATAACATCCTTGCAAAACTTTCTCAGGCCGGTTAAGAGCTTTTTATGATGTCAGAAATTAGTGTAGCTGGCTCCCATTAAAAAAATGAAACATGGGCTGTATTTCTTAGAGTGAGTTTGCCTTGGAAGTATGCAATTCATTTTTTAAAATTTCCTTATTGGGGGGATTAATGGTTTACAGTTGACAGTAAAATACAATAGTTTGTACATGTGTGACATTTCCCAATTTTCCACATAATAATTCAACCCCCACTAGGTCCTCCTTTGCCATCATGTTCCAGGACCTGAACTCTCCCCCCCACCCCAGAGTCTTTGACTTTGGTGCAGTACACCAACTCCAGTCCAAGTTCTGCTTAGTGTTTTCCCTTCTGATCTTGTTTTCCAACTTCTGCCTATGAGTGACATCATCCCATACTCATCCTTTTGTTTCTGACTTAATATGATTCCTTCAAGCTCCATCAAAGATGGGGTGAAGAAGATGAATTCACCATTTTTAATAGCTGAGTAGTACTCCATTGTGTATATAGACCACAACTTGCTCAGCCACTCATCTGTTGTTGGACACATGGGCTGCTTCCAGGTTTTGGCTATTACAAACTGTGCTGCTATGAACATAGATATACACAAATCTTTTTGGATGAGTATGTTTGGTTCCTTAGGATATACCTCCAGGAGAGGAATTGCAGGATCATAGGGTAGGTCCACTTCTAGCATTCTTAGGAGTCTCCAGACTGTTCTCCACAGAGGTTGGACCAATTGACATTCCCACCAGCAGTGCAGAAGGATTCTTTTGTCCCCACAACCTCTCCAGTAACTTGTTTGTTACTATCCTTTCTGATGTATGTATATAAATAGTTAACCAAACTCAGCAACAAGAAAACAAATGACCCCATCCAATAATGGGGAGAGGATATGAACAGAATATTCTCCATAGAAGAGATCCAGAAGGCCAACAGACATATGAAAAAAAAATGCTCCAAGTCACTTATGGTCAGAGAAATGCAAATAAAGACAACAATAAGATACCACTTCACTCCTGCGAGAATGCCATACATCAGAAAAGGTAGCAGCAACAAATGCTGGAGAGATTGTGGGGACAAAGGGACCCTCCTGCACTGCTGGTGAGAATGTCAATTGGTCCAACCCCTGTGGAGAAGGGTCTGGACCTGTGGAGCTCCAGTTTGCTAAGCCAACTCTCTACCATTAGGCTATTGCTGTTCGACTTCTGGCTACAGGTTTTTCTTCTCCTTTGAATTCCACTGATGGTGTCTTAGGCCAGGGCCCTAGTCCTGCTGGCTTCTGGCCACAGGTTTTCCTTCTTCTGATTCCACTGATGGGTGTTTTAGGTAGAAGCCCAGATAACCCCCTTCCCCGCCATAGAAAGGTTTGAGCCTGGCCCGTATCACACTGGGGGAAGCTTCAGAGTTGTAGTATCTTTCCCTCTCTCCATCTGTTTATCTAGCTCTTTCTCTCTGAAAAACTCAACCCAGTAAAGCCCAAGCAATGACAAAAACTACATATTAAGGGAGTCAAGCAGTAGCGCAGCGGGTTAAGCTCACGTGGTGCCAAGCACAAGGACTGGCATAAGGATCCCGGTTCAAGCCCCTGACTCCCCACCTGCAGGGGAGTCACTTCACAGGCAGTGAAGCAGGTCAGCAGGTGTCTGTCTCTCTCTCCCCCTCTCTGTCTTCCCCTCCTCTCTCTATTTCTCTCTGTCCTATCTGACAACAATGACATCAATAACAATAATAATAACTACAACAACAATAAAAAACAAGGGCAACAAAAGGGAATAAATAAATAAATAAATAAATTTTGAATTTTAAAAAATACACATTAAGTCACAGTCAATACAGACTTTTTAGTGGTGTTAACACCCCCACCAGCCCCAAGGTAAAGGGGACTAGAGGTGCCGTCCAGAGGAACAGGCATGAGGCATAGAAAGAGCTTCTGGAAAACTGGAACCATGACACTTCATATCACTTTTCTAAAACTTTTAAAATGTAACTATAAAAGTGCAAGAAGTCTAACAGGGCTTTGACACTCTGACATAATCATATTCTAGCCTACGTACTTAAAACCAATGTTTACACATGTTTACTAAGCGCTTGGTTTTATTTGTTGTTTGTTTGTTGTTGTTCAGATAGAGGCAGAGGCAAAGTATGTGAAAGAAGAATTTTTTTAAATAATTCTTTTTTATATTTATTTATTTTCCCTTTTGTTGCCCTTGTTATTTTTTTTATTGCTGTAGTTATTATTCTTGTTATTGATGTCATCGCTGTTGGATAGGACAGACAGAAATGGAGAGAGGAGGGGAAGACAGAGAGGGGGAGAGAAAGACAGACACCTGCAGACCTGCTTCACTGACTGTGGAGCGATTCCCCTGCAGGTGGGGAGCCAGGGGCTAGAACCGGGACCCTTATGTCAGTCCTTGTGCTTCGCGCCACATGCACTTAACCCGCTGTGCTACCGCCCGACTCCCAGTGAAAGAATTTAATCACCACCAAAGTTTCCTTCAGTGTGGTGGGGACTGGGCTCAGAAGTGGTGGAACACATTCCACAAACAGATCTTGCCTCCAGTTTGTGGGATTACACACTATACAAGTGAGGGCTGGAGGGCTGGAGGGCTGGGCAGTGGCACACCCGCTAAGCACACATAGTACTATGCAGAAGTACCACACAACAATGCAGGTTTGAGCCCCTCACTCCCCACCTGCAGCAGGTTCACAGATGGCAAAACAGGTCTGTCAGTCTCTTCTCTCCCTCTCTGTATTCCCCATCCTCTTTCAACTTCTCTGACCTATCAAATAAAAAATTAAATAATAAAAAAAAGAAAAAAATGGCTTCCAGGCATGGTGTTACCAAGCCCTGAAGATAATCCTGATGGCAAAAAAAAAAAAAAAAAAGCAAAGCTGGTGTTGGGGGGGGGTGGTATAGGGATATAGTGGACTCTCCCAGGCTTCATAATGTTGTCTTTATGTGTCCTTGCAAGCTCAACTGATCACTTTTTTTTTTTTTTTGGCTATAAAATCAGTTTGTAAATTCTCTTATAAGAAGAGGGTGGGGAGTCGGGTGGTAGCACAGCAGGTTAAGCACACGTGGCTCAAAGCGCAAGGACCAGCAGCATAAGGATCCTGGTTCCAGCCCCCGACTCCCCACCTGCAGGGGAATCGCTTCACAGGCAGTGAAGCAGGTCTGCAGGTGTCTCCTCCTCTCTGTCTTCCCTTCCTCTCTCCATTTCTCTCTGTCCTATCCAACAGCAACAACATCAATAACAACAACAATGAAAAACAACAAGGGCAACAAAAGGGAAAATAAATATATATTAAATAAATATTAGAAAAATAAATAACAGGGTGAGTACACTCTAATGGTGTCAGCTACTTGAGCTAGGCAAGCATTGTTAAATGGTTGACTATCTATGGGAGAAAGGGGTATGTTTTCATGACTCAGGTCAGGGCCTCCACTACACACACCCCATTCAGGTTCAGGGCACCTAAAAATGACCACGGTAGTAGACACGGTCACTGACCCTCCTGGGGATTCTAGTCCGGCTCCCTCTGAGCTTTGTGACCACTGTGTAACACAAAGCAACTGGAGCAGGCCGCCAAGCACAGTCCATAGGAATCTCTGCATTTCTTAAGAAGGGCAAAACTACTGATCAACAATGCAATACTTAAGAGTTAAGACTGGCCAGCACTAAATAAATAGAATCTAGTGAAGGAGCATCCCAGTCTCGGCCCAGGCCATCTGTGAGCACTGGTGGTGAACCCCATCATTTCTCTACGACAGCCCAGAACAAATCTGCTGCCTATAGTGCCTCTGGGGGTGAGAGGAAGAGAGAGAGATTTGTGTTTAATAAGTCCATTCAATTCAATACTTCAAGACAATAAGTAATGACTTTTTAAGTCTCCCATAAAAAAATGACTTTAAATGTCTATATGGTGTGGGGAGGGGCCGGATTTCCTATTATAAAAAATTAATATATTTCAAAGTACATTAAACTCAAGATGGCGTTGTTATCACTGTTAATGATACAGAAAATGTTTCCTTTTTGCAATTCAAGAGTCTAAAGGAACTAATAAAAAATTACTCTTCTGATGAATCCTATCAGAAGGCAGACTTCTGTGGCTTACGCTGTCTACTTGAGTTTGACCAACTCTCAGCTGCTAAGAGTCTCTCATTGAAGAGTTGGCTTTTCAGGGTGGGGGAGATAGCATAATGTTTATGCAAACAGACTGTCATGCCGGAAGCTCTAAAAGGTCCAGGTTCAATCCCCTCGCACCATCAGAAGCCAGAGCTGAGCAGTGCTCTGAGGTTTCCCCTCCCTCTCCCCTTCTCTCTCTACAACTCTCTCAAAAATAAATAAAAGATGAAAAGAAGAAGGATGAGGAGTAGAAGAGGAGGAGGTGGAGGAGGAGGAGCTGGCTTTTCCACCCCTACAATGAGAAGAAGTTGTTTTTCTAAACCCACTTTTACGGACTACCTGAGAAATATCTTTCACCTTCTATAGTTACCTAGTCTCTCTCTTTGAAAGATGTTGAAAACCACGAAGTGAAACTGTGAGCACAGAGCAAACTGTGATAATTTTAGTAGCTGTGAATAAGAAACTGATCAAACCTACTTCTCTTTCCTAGGTGCAGTCAACAAATATCCACCAATAAGCCTCAAAACAAAGTGCAGTAGACTCGGCCTTGTAGATCTGAAGCAGTCGCAACAGTTGCAAAGGTACTGTTTGGTATTACTTGATACATGATTATGTCCTCTCTCCCTCTTCTTCATATTAGTTCTCCCCCTTCCTTGTTTGACTACACGATACTAAAATATACAATAGAACAGAAGATCATTTAAACTGGCCAGGCTGATCTAAATATCAATAACCAAGTGGCTTAAGGATAGAAAATGTGATTATGGAAATAAAACAACCAGTAGCAATGAGGCACCTACCTAGTGCCCAGCTCTTTATATATGTATATGTATATGTATATGTATATGTATATGTATATGTATATGTATATGTATATGTATATGTATATGTATATGTATATGTATATGTATATGTATATGTATATGTATATGTATATGTATATGTATATGTATATATATCTTTATTTATTGGATAGAGATAGCCAGAAATGGAGACAGAAGTGGGAGGTAGAGAGGGAAAGAAACAGAGAGATACCTGCAGCACTAATTCACTACTCACAAAGCTTTACCTCTGCAGGTGAGAACTGGGGGTTTGAACCTGCATCCTTGTGCATTGTAACATGTGTGCTCAACCAGATGCACCCAGATCTTCATTTCTAAATATTACTTCCCATTAGCAGAATCCAGAGTCTCCAGGAGAAATTCCTGATTTTAGGTTGCAACCAGAAAAGTACAATGGGAGTCTAGAACAACTTGTTATACCAGAAAACAAGTGGTCAAAACTACCATGTCAAGAGGAGAGGGGCAGCTGTGTTCTTGAAAAGTTTCCCACTAGCCTAATCTTAAGCAATCTGAATATTAGAATAATTATTTATATATTTATATGTGTGTATATATATATATTACCATGAATTTTTTACATTTGCAAAGTGGGCATGGAGAAGAAAAACTGTTACTCAGGTATGCTGTAAAGGAAATATAGAAACAGTAGAATCAGTAAACCATAAGTTTCTCATCTTTAGTATAATAACTGAATTAGGCAATGATCAAAAGATCCTAAAATATTGGGTGGGGAGTCAGGCAGTAGTGCAGCAGGTTAAGGAAATGTGGTGCAAAGCGCAAGGACCAGCAGAAGGATCCTGGTTCCAGCCCCCAGCTCCCCACCAGCAGGAGAGTCGCCTCACAGGTGGTGAAGCAGGTGTCTGTCTTTCTCTCCCCCTCTCTGTCTTCCCCTCCTGTCTCCATTTCTCTCGGTCCTATGCAACAATAACCAATGACATCAATAACAACAACAATAGCAACTACAAGGGCCACAAAAGGGAAAATAAGTAAATATAAAATTTTTTTAATTTGGTGGCAAGTCATTGAGTAAGCCACTTACACATGTTATCACACACACACACACACACACACACACACGCACACGCCTCATTAATTATAAAGAAGCAAATATCCCTTTCAGTGGTGAGATACAGCATAATCACATTAACCAGTGTCTGCTTTTATATGCCTCCTCAGGTGATACAGCAGAGACAGAACACCATCAATGTGAAATTCTTACAGAAAACATTTAACCCGAATCTAATAATAAGGAAACTACCAGACAATTCCAGAATTTGAAATAGTCGCTAGAAGAGACATCTTATTTTCTTCATAGGTTTCATTTCATTCCATGAATGATGTAGTGTTCCAGAAAAATCAAAGACTAAAGAGATGTAATGTGCAGATCTAGTGGGGTGACCTTTGGATCTTACATCAGAAAAGTCTATATAAAACACTTGAGAGACTCGAAAAATATGTTGGATGATGGCGTTGTATCATGTAGACTTCCCTGTGTGTGTATAACATTAATATAAGAGAATATGCTTATTCTCAAAAGAGGTATGTAGAAATACTTAATAATAGCCTATATAGGGCTGGAGAGATAGTATAATGCCTATGCAAGGCTCTAAGTTCCTATAATACGAATTTGTTGCTCCTGGTGGCCGTTTTTTTCCATTTTATTGGATAGGACTCTAAGGTTCAGTCCCCAATACCACCATGAAGTAGAAGCTGAGAAGGGTCTAGTCTGTCTCTGTGTCTTCTCTCTGTGGCTCTCTCTCTCATGAAAATAAAATAAATAATAAATAATAAAAATAAAATCATAGAGACTTCTGGAGGCAGGACTATGGAGCAGCAGCAGTTGTGTTCCTCTCCTCTCCCGGGTCAACTAGGAATACCAAAGGAGATCACCTGGGACCACAACAAGACAGGATGAGAATGACTTTGGGAACCCACCAAATCACCCATAAGTGCAAACACGTGGCTCATGGACAGAAAAGAGCCTAAGGAGAGATTCCTGGGGCTAAAGCCTGTTTCTATTCCCAAGCAGCTGGTAACAGTCCAGCAGTTTACCAATTGAGGGACCACCTCCAATCTGTTTTACCAACAGAAAGACTGCTGAAGGGAGGAAGGACTCCCCTAAAACTCACCAAATGCAACTGTGAGTCTTCCTCAGAGACTGGAGCAGCAGTGGAGGAGGCCCTGTGCTGACATCAGGCAGGGGTAGAGAACTGACCAGGAAACTCAGGAGAAGATCTATACCCTGGTGGCCTAGCAGTGGGGCTGTATAGTGGGAGCCTTTTCACACTATTCTCCTGATGAGAACATAGTGAATAATTGTCTCAGAACCCATAGACTATAAATGGGACTTGCTTAGAAACTCACGGGACCCAGCAGTGCTGCCCAGCTTGGCAGAGAACCTGAACTGAGCCAGGAGCTTTGGATCCTTGGGGTGTGGGAGTCTCTTTGCATAACCACTGTATTATCTCTCCCCCACCCTGCTTTATCTCTTGGTCAGAAGTGAGTGATTAAGCTAAGAAGCCTACCTATACTCTGAAAGCCCTCAGGCTCCTATAGCCTACAGGGAAGAAAAAGAACAAAAGAGGTTTTAATAGCCACTGTGCTCCAACTCAGGGATTAAAATAATATTGAGACAACTGTTAATTTCCACAACTTTGAACCCTGTAAGTACCTTACTTAGACACAAGTCAATCCAGGAAAGAGTTATCAGTGATTTGAAAAGTACTGAGAGAGGGACCTCATAACATAATATATAGAATGGTTAAACCAAGAAGAAATATTAGAGAAATGAAACAGGGGAAAAGTCCAGCTAAAAGCCCCCCAACAGTTGAAGCACAGAATAATGAGGTCAACATCCAAACTCTGGTTAAGGAAATAGTCACAGGAGTGAGTGAAGAGTTTGAAAGAATTGTCATCAGAAATGCAGAAACAACAAATGAGACTCCAGGGTTATCACTGGGACTGGATGGATGTATGCACTACAAATCCACTGTTCCTGGTGGCCATTTTTTCCATTTTTACTCAGTAGGACAGAGAGAAATTGAGAGGGGTCAGAGAGAGAAGGAGAGAGAAAAATAGACACCTGCAGACCAGCTTCACCTCTTGTGAAATGACACCCCAGCAGGTAGGGATCCTTGTGCAGGTCCTTTTGCTGTGTGCTATGTGCACTTAAGTTGGTGCACCACAACTCAGCCTCCTTGCCTCCTCTCTATATCCCTTTGCTCTCTCAATTTCTGTCTCTATCCAAAAATAATTTTAAAAGAAAAAAATAATAATTGTTACCAGGAATGATGCATTTATCATGCAGCCATCAAGTCCCAGTGATAAACCTAGCTGCAATTAAAAAAAATGTTTAGATAACAGAAATGAGAATGAGAGTACCTGGAAGTGGTGCACCTGGTTAAGAGTACATGCTACAGTGCTCAAAGGCCCAGGTTCAATCCCCCAGTCCCCACCTAAGCGGGTAAGCTTCATAAGAGGTGACACAGTGGTGCAGGTATATCTCTGTTTCTCTCCCTCTTTATCTGCCTACCCCTTCTCTCTATTTCTCTCTGCTCTGTCCAATAAATAAATAAAATATTTAGAAAGAAAAATGAGATAGCATTCTAAGACATGAAAGGATAATCATTTCCCAGAATTTATGGAAGATATTAAAGGAAAATCGCTAATAGACAGCATTAATAAAAACAAAACAAAGAAACAGTTATACCTGGTAGAAGGGAATGCCTAAAACCAAGACAAGGAAAATATGAAAGCAGCCAGGAAGAAAGAGCTGATCATGTACAAAGAGCCGATAATTAGGCTGCCAGATGAATATCAACAGTAGCAGAAGCCACAGAGCCACTGGAAGTCTCTAAGGTAGTAGGAAAAAATATTGCTGATTGAGAAAAACTGTCTTTCAAAAGTAATGGTAAAGCAAGATAGTTTGGATAAGCAAAAACAATGCTTCACCGCCAAAAGACCATTGCTACGGGAATTTCTGAATTACATCTTTCAAGAAAGAAACAAAGATGATCCCAGAAGGAAGGATGAAGATGCAAGGGTTACAAAAGATAAACATGTATTGATATTCAGATCAACTTCAGTAAATAATCTGTTTTAAAATAACGGCTGTGTCTTTAACTTAGAGGGTCACAAAAAAGAGCTATACTTGTTAAAGACAAAACAATATTTGGCAGCTTAAAAAAATACATCTATAGCGCAGCATGTTAAGCGCACATGGCGCAAAGCGCAAGGACCGAAGTAAGGACTCCGGTTCGAGCCCCTGACTCCCCACCTGCAGGGGAGTCACTTCACAGGCGGTGAAGCAGGTCTGCAGGTATCTGTCTTTCTCTCCTCTCTCTGCCTTCCCCTCCTCTCTGTATTTCTCTCTGTCCTATCCAACAACAATGACATTAATAACAACAATAATAACTACAACAATAAAACAACCAGGACGACAAAAGGGAATAAATAAATAAATATTTTTAAATAGATCTATTTATTTTCATGGGAGAGAGAGAGAGACTGGAGCACTACTCAGCTCCAGCATATTGCGATATTAAGCATCGAATCTGGGGCCTCTTGGACCTCAGGCACGCAAGTTTGTTGCACTGCTATTCCTTCCTTCCTTCCTTCCTTCCTTCCTTGTTACTGGGGTTCTCACTGGGGCTCAGTGCCTGCAATATGAATCTATTGTGCCTGGTGGCCATTTTTTCCATTTTTATTGGATAGGACAGAGAGAAATTGAGAGACTAGGGGAAGCAGAGGGGGGAGATAAAGGTAGACACCTCCAGACCTGCTTCACTGCCCGCGAAGTGACCCTGTGCAGGTGGGGAGCCGGAGGCTCAAACTGGGATTCTTGTGTGGGTCCTTGCGTTTCATACTATGTGCTTTTAACCAGCTGTACCACTGCCCAGTGCCTGCACTACCAATTCAAATCAACCTGGCCCACATTTGTTTTCTTTCTCTATTAAAAATAAAACTGTCCTATGGCTACAAATATCCATAAGTATTCCATTCATCACAAGGAGAAAATGAAGACTTGACCCTAAGGGGAGAGAAGGCAGTACTTAAACAGGGGACGTAGTAATATAACAAACAGGAAGGCAAGTTGAGTTAAAAGGTTCTAGAACAGTATATATTGTTTAGGCTAATGGTTGGGCTACTGAAGGACTTTAAACTTTTTTTAAAATGGAATCACTAGCCACAGTGGTGGCATAGTCCTTAGAGCTTTGAGCTTAAGAGCATGAGATCCTGAGTTTCATCCTGGGAATATGTCAGATTAGTGCCCTGGTTCATCTCTCTCTCTCTCTCTCCCCTCTCTGATGTTATTGAATAAATAGACCTTTTTAAAATGTAATTAAAATGCTGCAGCAAATATGGAAAAGTAAAATAAGTTTTGAAGTCCAATGTGATATCCATTGCTTTACAGAGCTACCTAATAATTTCTGATAGTAGCTAACAGAAGTAATGAGGGAAATGGAGTAACAACACATGAAATATTTTTAAATAAAGTAAATGTTAATAAGCATTTTATATCAAATACAAGGATAAAAAGGAAATGATAAAGGAACAAAGTTAGTATTCAGAATTAAACCATTTAAATATATCAGTAATCACAATAAACATATGGACTAAACATGACAATTACTATCAGAGATTGATACATTAAATAAAATCCAGTCAGAATTGTTTTCAAAAGACACATCTATAAAGTAAGAAAAGGGAAAACTGAAAGCAGAATATGGAAAACATTCTTTGGTTATTTGTTGATTTATGGCTCTGATGCCTCCCACAAAAACAATTTCACTGCCCCCAGCCTGGCTCTTTCATTCTTTTTATTTGACAGAGACGGAGAGACAGAGGGACAGAGGGAGAGAAATAACAGCACTGGAACTCCCCTGGTGATATGGCGACGCCATGTCGTGCTGGGGCTTAAGCCCAGGTCATGACCATTATAAAGCATATACCCTCTCCAGTGGTATATAAAAAACAATTTTTAAAAGAAAGCTAGACTAGCTATGTTAATATCATATAAAATGTATTTTCAAACAAAATCATGTTTGTGGCAATAGCATGGGCAATCTATGATAGTAAGTGCCAGAGATGTTATAACAACTCTAACTTTGTAAGAGGTAACTAAATCCTAAAATATACAAAGTGGAAGCTGAAAAAAAAAATCTACACAGGGAAATTGCCATTGAATTATCATCAACTTCAGAGATTGCAGTACAATTTTTTAACTGTTTTATCAAGCAGACAAAACTAATAAAGGTATAAGATATTTCATCATAGGAAACTAATTTGATTTAATAGACTCATTATAAAACCCTGCACAGAAAAATGAAACAGTCATCTAAAGAAACAGGGGACATTAACAACCATGGAATCAAGATGAGTTCACAGGTGTTCATCGTGCGTGCTCTTGTATCTTACAAACCAAATATCAGAAATCTCTTAAGAACTGATATCATTTAATTCAAATTGTCTGATGATCACAATACAGTTAAGTTAGAAATCAAAAACAATGCAAAGCCTGTGCATTTTAAATTAACATCACATTTTTAAATGACCAGTGACATAAAATCAATTAATAATACTTAAACCTTATAATAGTCAAAATGCCACGTGCCAAAATGGGTAGGGCACATCATAATTCATAATTTAATATGAGCTTTTTATGTTGGGGAGGATTCTAAAAATGAGCTAACCTCTGTCTTTAAGGTGTTATTGGGAAGAGGCTGGGCAGTGACACAACTGGGGAGAACAGATGTTAACATGCACAAGGACCTGGGCGTGAGCCCCTGTTCCCACCTGTGGAGCAGGAGCAGGAGCAGGAGCAGGAGCAGGAGCAGGAGCAGGGGCTTCAAGCAGTGCTGCAAGTGTGTCTCCTTCTCCCTCACTCTCTCCTCTCTCCTCATTTTCTCTCTGACCTATGGGAGGAAGGAAGGAAAGGCAGAAAGGAAGTAGGGGCAAAAGGCTGTTGGCAATAGTAGGTTCATGGGATTCATCCTGGTAGGGGAAGAAAAAAGAATACGTCCCAATAAAAAGACTGACAGTACAACTTGATATTCTTTTAATGAAGAAAAAATGAAGAGTATGGCTAAAGAAGTCATGGACTGTATATTCCATGGAATACTACTCTGCAATCAAAAAAGATGATACTGTATACTTTGCAACAAAATGGATAGAACTGGAGGTGATTATACTTAACTAAATAAGTAAAGGGATGAAAGACAACTACCAGATGGTTTCACTCTTATATGGAATCTAGAAAACTGATACACATTAACTTGGGGGAAAAAAAACAACAGAAGCAAGCAAACTCTAAGACCTGTAAGCACTATGGTGGTTATCTGTGGGAGGTGAGAGGGTAGGGAAACAGGACTTGGGTGAGTGTGTTGTGGAACTATACCCCTGGAATCTCAATTTTGTAACATACTATTAATCACACAAAAGAAAGAAAAAAATATCAGCAAAAACAAAAGATAGTAGTTTTACAACTTGATAATATACATTATATCCTTTGTACTTATGTTACTTGCATTTAAAAACGAAAGGGGGGCAGGCGGTAGCACAGTGGGTTAAGCACACATGGCGCAAAGCACAAGGACCGACGTAAAGATCCTGGTTCAAGCCCCCAATTCTCCACCTGCAGGGGGGTCACTTCACATGTAGTGAGGCAGGTCTGCAGGTGTCTGTTTTTTTCTCCCCCGTCTTCCCTTCTTCTATTTCTCTCTGTCCCATCCAACAACAACAGCAGTAACAACAATAAACAAGGGCAATAAAAGGGAAATAATAGCCTCCAGGGGCAGTGGATTTGCAGTGCAAGCACTGAGCCCCAGCAATTACCCTAGAGGCAAAAAAAAAGCTGGGAATAGTAGCACTGTTCTAGTGGTGACTTATGCTGAAGTCGGATGTGCATTAGTTCCTGAGAACCACACTTGGGCAAATGCCTTCAATGTTTTGCCTACTTTTTCTTTCTTTTTTTAAAAAATTATTATCTCTATTAATTTATTGGATAGAAACAGCCAGAAATTGAGAGGGAAGGGTAATAGAGAAGGAAAGAGAAAGACACCTGCAGCCCTGTTTCACCACTCACAAAGCTTTCCTTCCTCCTGTAAGTGGGGACAGGGGGCTCAGACCCGAGTCCTTGTGCATTGGAACATGGGCACTCAACCAGGTGGACCACCACCTGGCCCAGTTTGCCTACTTTATTGTGTAGCATGGACATTTCCGTGATGAGATAAGGTCAGAGAGGCAGGTGTAGGGAATCCAGGCACCAGCCTCCACAAACTTGTTTTATTGGGGATCGGTGAGGTAGGACAGACATTGAAAGGAGAGGGGAGATAGAAAGGGAGACAGACAGACATCTACCTGCAGACTCGCTTCACTGCTCATCAAGTGTTCCCCCCTACAGTGGTTGGAGCAAGGAACTCAAACCCAGATCCTTGGTAGTATGTGCTCTTAGCTGGGTGCACCACTGTCTGGCCTCCACAGATCTGCAGTTTCTGCATGTATCTTACGCTTCTCCTAGAAGGAAGGCAGGGGAACTGTCCAGCAGCAAATGCTCTCGGAAGTCAGACCTGCTTAGTCTCCACCAAGGGCAGGGCTCCCCCTGCTGCAGGTGTCTACAGAAATTATGAAGCAGTTTTGGTTACCATTCCCAAGAAGCATTCTTTTTGAAGAGCAATCAGGGGCAGAGAGCCACTGTGCTTTTGGACTGGAATTTTCTGCCCCTTTCTCTACATTGCTCCAGATACACTGGAGCCACTGCTTCTAGGTGAAATAGTGAACTGCCGGGAAAGGGTTGAGGCATCAGGAGTTGAGACATGAAATACACACTACTTTTGGTTCACTCCCTGATGGAGTCTTAGGCTGAGGGCTCCTGAGATCCTCTGAGTGGCATAACTAAGCTAACGAGCTAGACAGTTACTTCTGGAAACTCCTTGCCTGAGCCTTTCAAGCAAAATGAGGCAGAACTGAGTACACAGGATTGACAGGGGTCCATTCCATCAGAATGACCTGCTTAAAAATTAGACCATTTTCTATGAAATCTGAAGAAATGGAGGCAGGAGAAGCTTATTGGATGAAACAAACAGAAACAGGAACAAATCCCCAGCAACCAAGGAGAGAAATGGCCTGTGAGGGCGAGGTTGTAGGGTAGCCTCTTGATGAAGCACTCACATCCACTCAGAGAAAAATCAAAGCTAGAAAGCCACCTGCCAATTGCTTCATCCGGGCAGGGAAGCTCTTGGCCAAACTCGCAGTGACAGACCAGAGCCAGAACAACTGAATACACTGTAAAAATTAGCACAGTCACCATTGTCTCACGAATAACAACATAGGTTCTACCTCTACTTTCCAAAGTGTATTTTCTGGACAGACCAAACGTATAGTAACATAAAAAGAACTGGCGAAATCAAAGCAACTTCACTGCACTCTGATATAGCCAGTCAACTGGTCAGTGCTGTGTGGCTGACCTAGGATTATGCACAGAGATGGAAGGTCCTGCATTCAGGGAGATTTGAAAAAGCAGTCCCACCTGGGAGTCGGGCAATAGCGCAGCGGGTTAAGCACACGTGTCGCGAAGCACAAGGACCGGCATAAGGATTCCGGTTTGAGCCCCCAGCTCCCCACCTGCAGGGGAGTTGCTTCACAGGCGGTGAAGCAGGTCTGCAGGTGTCTGTCTTCCCTTCCTCTCTTCATTTCTCTCTTGTCCTATCTAACAATGACAACAACAATAATAACTAAACAGCAAGGGCAACAAAAGGGAAAATAAATTTTTTTAAAAGGGTTTTTAAAAAAAGCAGTCCTACCCACCTCATTTTATCTAGTCACACCTTTTGCTGTCCACAAACCTTTCTGGAGCTGACTTTATCTTGACTGTGTATGTCAGTTATTCAACAGTGAACCGGCATAAGGATCCCGGTTCGAACCCCGGCTCCCCACCTGCAGGGGAGTCCCTTCACAGGCGGTGAAGCAGGTCTGCAGGTGTCTATCTTTCTCTCCTCCGTCTTCCCCTCCTCTCTCCATTTCTCTCTGTCCTATCCAACAACGACGACAACAACAATAATAACTACAACAATAAAAAACAACAAGGGCAACAAAAGGGAATAAATAAATAAAATTAAATAAAATAAATAAAAAAAACAGTGAACAAGAATCATCTGAATGACACGGAGTTGGAGAAAGGGAAAGTCTATATGACGCCCAGAGTAATCAAATGGCCCTTCTCAGACACTAACATAAATTCCATCTGTACAGACAGTGAAAAGTGGGAATTCAGACATACTGTATTAAACATGTGCAGCTCTTCTTCAATAAAAATATTTGGGGGAGGAAGGGTAGCAATGACATATAAAGCAGCAGTTGTTACTGGTTTTAAAACTGTTTCCCCTTCTTAGTAAAGAGGGAAGACTATAACTGAAAGAATTCAACTTGTCATAAGGAAGGTCCAGTGAGGAAGGAGACGGGGGTAGAGCAAAGATAAACTCAAGCCATAGAAAATGGATTCTGAACTCAAGAATGCAGTCAGTCCTCCCTCAGCGGACCCAAGATCTGTGCATGCAGACGGTTACGATGCTGAAGATTTTGAGTCGATAACACTCTGTCTAGAAGTTAGAAGGAAAGCCAGGGAAGAGGATCGGTGAGATAGTTCAGTTGGAGAGTGAGTTGCTCTGCCATGTACGTGACCTAGATCCCAGCCCAGCCCCCACCACACTGAAGGAAGCCTTAGTGCTATGGTCTCTTTTATTCTCTTCTTCTGCCTTGCTGTCTTCAAAGGAGGGGAGGATAGGAGGGAGAACATAACAGGCAGAGCAAAAATGATGATTGGGACATCACGGCTATTGTTTTTGATGTTGGGAAAACGTTGTTGATTGACTTAGTATTTACACACCTGGCATGACTGATGGCAGGGAACTGATGGACACTTTGAGATTTGAGCTTTAGATGCCCAGATATATGTGATAACTGGTGAGTTCAGGGCCTCTGTAGCATGTATGTCATGGTCCTTTTTATTGGGTTGATGTCTTCCTGTCCTTCACTCTACAGATGAGGAAAAGGGCACGTGTGTAAGACAGAATGGAGTAGAATAAACAACATTCTTTGCTTCTCACTTATTTGCTAAGTGTAAATTTTATGTGAGAGTTCAGATTTGTAGAGTGATGAAAGTAAAAAATCCAAATGTGACAAATATTGTCACTATTTCTCGTTTTCATTTTGCCACCAGGGTTATCACTGGGGCTCAGTGCCAGCACTACAAATCCACTGCTCTCAGCGGCCATAGTCCCCCCTTTTTTTTCTAACTTTTTTTTTTATCAGATAAGGCAGAGAGAAATCAAGAGAGAACAGGGAGATAGAAAGAGGGAGAGCGGGAGTGCAGCAGGTTAAGAGCTGGTGGCGCAAAGTGCAAGAACTGGCGTAAGGATCCTGGTTCGAGCCCCCGGCTCCCCACCTGCAGGGGAGTCATTTCACAGGCGGTGAAGCAGGTCTGCAGGTGTCTGTCTTTCTCTCCCCCTCTCTGTCTTCCCCTCCTCTCTCCATTTCTGTCCTATCCAACAACAACGACATCAACAACACCAACAATAATAACTACAACAATGAAAAACAACAAGGGCAACAAAAGGGAATAAATAAATATTTTTAAAAAGGAAAGAAAGAGGGAGAGAAAGATAAACACCTGCAAACCTGCTCCACCGCTCAAGAAGTGACAGATGAGGATCAGGGACTCGAACCCGGGTCCTTGTGCTTGGTAATATGCGTGCTTAACTGGGTGTGCCACCATGGCCCCCTTGTCCTTATGTTTCTAGACTCAACCTTTTGGA
This sequence comes from Erinaceus europaeus, assembly GCF_950295315.1. Classification (NCBI taxonomy): domain Eukaryota; kingdom Metazoa; phylum Chordata; class Mammalia; order Eulipotyphla; family Erinaceidae; genus Erinaceus; species Erinaceus europaeus. The sequence goes on along the minus strand of NC_080182.1, from coordinate 35,287,136 downwards.
GTTCATTTTAATTATCCCTTGACCGCAGTTGAGCTCATTTCTGAGCCTTATCTATATTGATCAGTTTTCTCATGCTTCCAGGCTCTCTCAGCTCTTTCTAAAAATGCTTACAAAGGGGGGAGTCAGGCGCGAAGCAAGGACCGGCATAAGGATCCCGGTTTGAGCCCCTGGCTCCCCACCTGCAGGGGAGTCGCTCCACGGGGGTGAAGCAGGTATCTTTCTCTCCCCCATCTTCCTCTCCTTTCTCCATTTCTCTCTGTCCTATCTAACAACGACGACATCAAATACAGCAACAATAACTAAAACAAGGGCAACAAAAGGGAAAAATAAATACAAATATATATATAAAAAAATTTTTTAAATGCTTGCAAAGTGCAAAAAGGATTTCCACGTGTGAGATCCCAGGTTCAGCCCCAGCACCACCAGAACTGAATGGTGCTTTGCTTTAACAAATAATATATGGCCACAGATTATTTGCTTTCCACGGAGCAGATAGGAGACAGATGGATGGATGGATGAAAAGAAGTGTTTGCTGGATAGAAGAAAGGCAAGGAGGGAGGAAAGGAGTGGCAGTAATTTAAGACTTTATTGGACATACATTTAATGAACTATTTTTAAAGAATTTTTATTTATTTACTTCCCCTTTTGTTGCCTTTGTTGTGGTTACTGATGTCATTGTTGTTGGATAGGACAGAGAGAGAAATGGAAAGAGGAGGGGAAGATAGAGGGAGAGAGAAAGACAGACACCTGCAAACCTGCTTCACTGCCTGTGAAGGGACTCCCCTGCAGGTGGGGAGCCCGGGGCTCGAACAAGGATCCTATCCTGCTGCACCACCGCTGGACTCCCTAATGAACTGTATTTTAAACACCCTTCTAAATCTTTGGGGTTACTATGTAACCAGCAGTGATCTTGTGAAATTGATGCTCTGCGTGGGAGGGTGGAGCAATGGAGAAGAAAGGTAAGGAAATGCACAAGTAGGCTGGGGGGTGGACGGGCAGCATAATGGTTATGCAACTACAGACTTTTGTGCCTGAGGCCCTGAGGTCCCAGGTTAAGTCCCAGCACTACCATAACCCAGAGCCCTATAGTGGAGGTCTTCCTGTGTGTCTTTCTCTCTGTAGTTCTCTCATTAACATAAGTATGTTTTTTAAGGGTCAGTCACAAGTAAACAAATTCAGATAGTGAGGAGTGCTGACTGGAATTTGGAGTGGGACCGAAAAACTACAGGTGTGGTAGTTTCTAAATGTTTTTGTTTTGTTTTCTTACCAGAGCACTACTCAGCTTTGGTTTATGGTGGTGCTGGGGATGGAATCTGGGGCTTTGGTGCCTAAGCCCCAGCCCTACAAGATATGGCTATTTCCAATGAGGGACACTTTGACACCCAAATCTGAATAATTAAGAGCTGACAATATGAATGAAATTCTGGGGGAAGCAAAGGAAAATGTTGCTGTTTAAATTATACGTTCATATACTTTGAGATGTCATATTCATCAGCTTCAAAAATACCTGCATGGTGCAAGCCCCAACTCAGCAATCTTAATAAAATTCCCATGAGAGGGCACGCTGCTGCTGCTGCTGCTGCTGCTGGTGGGGACTGTATGAATTGCACCCCTCTTATCCCACAATCTTGTTCATCATTATTAAATCACCAATAAGACAATCTTAAAAAGAACTTGAAAAATAAAGAAACACAAAGCTGAACTTGGACTGGAGTTGGTGTACTGCACACAAGCAAAGGACTCTGGGGTGGGAGAGAGAATTGAGGACCTGGAACAGGATGGCAGAGGAGGACGTAGTGGGGGTTGAATTGTTATGTGGAAGACTGAAGAATGTTACACATGTACAAACTACTGTATTTTATTGTTGATTGTAAACCATTAATCCCTCCCATTTAAAAAAAAAAGAGAACAAGAAGAAGAAAGAAACCCTGCAAGGATTCAAGAAACGGTACGATTAATTCCGGGAGAAAGGTGAACAGTGTGCATTAAAGGTGAGATGGCATTCATTCTTCTAATGATGTTTCTCTTCTTTGTTACATAGCTTTGTTCCTGGGCCACAGAAAGCTGCCCTCAAAGAAGATGCACCACAGAAGACAAAGTTCTTTCAAGATAAAAAGTTTCTTTCAAGAGTAGCAAGAGGCAACAGGCACAAATTCCATATGTTTAAAAATGAAAAAAGAGTGATAAACACTGTTTCCAAAGGACATAATAAAGAAAGTGCTTGAAGAATTCCACTTTTAGAAGCATGGTAAGACTGGCTGAACCACGGCATTCACTGTCATGGCAGCGGATTTTTATTGGGACATCTGCCTATGACCCAAGGTCTACTCTGGACAGCTAGCAAGGTGGTAGGTAGACTACTGGCCAGTTTGGCCTGTGAACTCACTAGCAGGAAGATTTATCTTGTTCATTTGACTGTTCCTGAGAATTATAGCATGCTTAATACTGATATGCTCAAGCATTTTTATCATTAAGAGGAGAATCAAAGAAGTGTTTTTGGAAAAAATGTAATGGAGGCATAATTTGCAGGTAGATTTTCTATCATGTAATGCTAGTTCTCGTGCACCTGTGTCTTGGCCCAGTACCTCTGCACACCAACCTGCCTTCTCAGTCCAGCAGTGAGTGTTCGTGTGTGCAGTCAGAGGGCAATGTTTTGGGAAACTGAAGCATTTGCCCTAGAAAGAGGTGCTATTTGCGTCATGATTCAGCAGTGCTGACCTTCCCTTTCAGCACAGAACAAGTCTCTGCATCCACCGGCTAGTCAGAGGGAAGAGATTTCCCTGCTTGCCCTTAGGTTTGATTCCACAGGTGAGAAGCAGTCATAATTCCCCCAGCTCCGAATTTTCCTTCACATGCTGAAAAATTCAGTACGTTCTCCCAGGACATAAATTATTGCTTTTGATCTGTGGGTTGCATCTTTACTATGGAGCAACTCTTGCCTGGCCATTCTGACATGTGTGTGTGTGTGTGTGTATATATATATATAATATACATATTATATACATATAATATATATACTTCTTTTTAATGTGGCACCAGGGAGTGAACTGAAGGCCTTGTGCGAGTGGTGTTCCACCATCAAGCTCCCTCTGGTGCTGCTCTCTGGTGCTCCCATGTGGTGCTGGGACTGGAGCCCAGAGCCGCATGCAGGGAAAGGCCTGGGTTCTGCCTGTTCTGGGTTCTGCCTGTTCTGTTCTAGCTGTTTTCTAGCCCTTAATGAATTTTTCTTTTTTTGCTCCCGATGACTTTATTATTATTTTTTTTAAAGAAGGTGCTAGACTGGTGGAGCGTTGGTGGAAGGAGACATGCCATACCACAGCACTATTTATGATGTGCCCTCATGCAGGTGCCCTATGGGCTCGAACCCTGGTCCTTGTACATGTGAAAGTATATGCTCCACCACCTTTTTTTCCTTTTAAACCCATATATTCTTTAGGCATAACTTCTCTGGGGTGAAGCTGAGTTACTTTCATCCACTAGGTAACTATTTAGTCACTAGAGAACAGCACCTAAGAGGACTAGCAGAGTTCTAAATGCATAATGGTTTTGGAAAAGAGAAAACGGTATGTTTTGATCCACATGTCCACATGAAGTTGGAGATATGCAAATGAGAGTGGTATAGGTGAATGTAGTGGGTGTCCCAGGTGTGTAGCCACAGTAGCGAGCAGTCTCTCTCCTCCCCCCCAGTGAGGTCACATGGCCAGTCTTCATTATATAAGGGAGCTGACACTTGTCAACAACTACGCCCCAGTGTAGTGTTCTCTCATTTGAATGCCTCCACCTCTTCCTGAAGGGGAGGGCTCCTGCCTGGGTGCATGATGACTGAAACCAAAGGCCAGTCAGAATGGTCTGACCTCTTCTGTTACCTCTTTTCATAAAATGTGGGGAAAAGGGTCACGGGCAGTATTTTATAATGCGATGTCTGCCTTCCTGACTCAGCCAACTGCACAGAGACAGCTCCTAGTGTCTGCAGAGGAGCAAGGAGTTAAATGTCCTGATTCATACTCATGTAGTAGAGAATAAAGCTTACCAGGTTTCTCTATATGTCCTAAGGGGTGCTTTCCAGGAAAATAATTATGTTCAAGTACAGGAAATTGAGCAGTGTAAGAACAGTTTTAACAAAAGAGATTTTCTTCCCCCTGTAACTTTAAGTATAAACTTATTTCTTCTGTCTGTTGTTAGAAATACTTTTAAATTGTATTTGCCAACTATTTCTGTGTCAGTAAAGTACAACAAATACTTTCTTGGTAATACTTTTTTTTTTTTTTTTGCATTTCAAGTGTTGAGTTCCTTTAAAAAAATTCCCAATACTATCACTTTCTATTTTTTGTCTCTTAAAAGGGAGAACGTAGCAAAAACTGGGGATAAATTAAAATCCAAGGGGGCCAGGTGGTGGCACACATTACAGTGTGCAAGGACCTAGTTTCAAGCCCTTGGTGCCCACCTGCAGGGGGAAACGTCACGAGTGGTGAAGTACGGCTACAGGTGTCTCTCTCCCTCTCAATCTCACCCTCCCCTCTCAATTCCTCCTTCTCTTATCCAATAATAAATTTAAAAATTCCCAAACACACATGATGGGTCTAGACCTCAAATAAATCCCTCTCTCCACTGTTACCGGTCATCTCTATCAGGAACAACAAAATGGACCCCTCTGTGGGGCCCCCATAGGACCTTGTCCTCAACTTGGATCAACAATGGTAGAGAATGAATGTTCCATCCTCCGAAGGGAGACTGGACAACATACTCTATGCTACACCTGAGGAAGATGGGTCGATATTGGGGCAGCTTGGAATGTTCCTAGTTATGACCACAGAATGTGAGCTCAGATCTACAGGGATGCAGAGGTTCACGCAGGCTGCTAAGCTGAATATGGGCCCCAGATCACATCAAATCAATGGGGTTTACAGTCAACAATATTTATACACCTTTCCCATATCTGGGAACTACTCTCATCCCTGATCCAGCTCTCTGGTCCTTCTGCCACCCATGACATCACCTCCCCAGACAATAATTAGGATTCACCTGCATATCAGATTTCAGGCTCAGGGAAAAAAAAAAAAAAAAACTAGTATAGCCATAGTCCCTTTGGAATATAAAATATGCCTACTAGCTATCTACAGTACAGAGACACACACACCCCCCTTCATCTGTATTATTCCAGCCTTAAGGCTGATGATTTTATAGTTTTGTAGACTCCAGAAACCGATTTCAAATTAAAGTATTTTGCACTCCATACATATACCCCCTCTGCAAGTAGATGACAAATGTGGAGAGAACTTGGTTTGCATTAATAGGAAATCCTAATGCTGCTCTTCTAAAACATGTAATTATCAACATGTTTTATCAACTAAATATATTTCCCTTTCTTTTTCATGCATTTAATAATCTACACTGAATAAAAGCAAGTTGATGGGCAAAGTTCAGAGTTTACTGTAGAGATTATTAAAACAAAAAAACCTAGTGATGGCCAGGAAGACAAACACTTGTCTAGAAGCGACCAATACATCCTGCGGAGCTAACGCTAACGCAGACTGTAAAGCATGGGAAGAAAGGGGAGCTAGAGAAACGCCTAGCAGAATGGGCGCGACACCTAGCAGGCCACACATGCAGAGATTACTAACGCTGGGTTCTGTTGTGGATCAATTGTGTCACCTGGTCCATTTCTTCAAAACAATCTTTCCAGACAATTATCATCCAAATTTTACTTCTTAAAAACATTGACATAAAGTCCTTCAGATGTTTAAATATAGTTTATTGGTTGGTTTGAATAGCAAAAAAATGTGTTTACATTATAACAGCATTCGGCCATCTTTTTCAATATAAAGTTTAACTGAGATCATATAAGCCTTAAATTGCTCGCCTCACTGACATATAAAAAGTCCTAGATTCTGTCTTCTGGCTGACTCTCCCAGAGATACACATGAGTATCCTAGTTAAGTGCAACTTCCTTAACCACTTTGGGTGGGATTTATTTAATCATGAAACAGTAGCATGACTGCAAAAAAAATAAGCAAATGAATCTGTTCTCACTTCTCCAAAAATACCTTTTAAGTTATATTTATAACTTCATTACAAATTATACAAATCCCTGGGTTTTTATTTCCACACCTTAACAATCCCATCTCTAGATGCAGTCACAATGAAGCCCTGCGTTGTCTGGAATGTTGCAACATCTGTGATGATGTCATGGTGTCCCACAGGCAGAGACTCTGGCCCCCTCCGAGGGGTGTCGTCACTCGGTCCTACCTTCTGCTTATTCTGAATTTCCTGTTTCATAGTTAAAAATCAAGGAGAAAGTTAAAGGTGTCTATTCCACATTCTGTCTTGTGTCAATATTCTTGCGTTAGCAGTAATAACCAGTCACAAGCCAAAGTCTAAGATGACATTCTAGATTTCCAGCCCTTCCAAGTGTAAAGAGCCAAGTATCAAATGCCCCAGTGTTTCTGTTTGTCACAAGGGAAGCACATATTTACTTGGACATTTTTATGTATATTTTCTCATCAAAAGTTTTTACAAACTGTGTGATTCCAAGCGAGTTACTTAAATCTTCATTATCTTTTGCTTTCTCGTTTGTAGAAGGACAATTCCGGGACAAGTAGTGCTCCGCAGTAAAAAATATGAAATTGCCTTTATTGTTTTCAGGAGTGAGCAAGCACTTCCTATGTTTATTACACCTTAATAAGTTAATCTTAAGAACAGAAGTTAAGAGGAAATGCCACCATCTCGGTGAATGAGAAAGACTATATATACCTGAACAACTTCAGTGCCTTCAATTATCTTCCTGTAGTAGGACACAGATGGAGAACTAGTACCTCCTGCAACAACATAGGACCTTTCTGGGTAAGCCAAGTCCCAGAACCTAGGAAAGAGGAAATGAATTGTGACAGTCTCTGCAGGAGAAGAGGAAAAGCTACATATATCAATGCATAGCTTATTTTACTTCATGTCTGGAGAACTATTTCTAAGGTAGCATAACATTAGTTATGAGACATTACTAGCTGTCCCTTTAACAGGTGGGTGACTGCAAGCATCCCTATGTTAGCAATGTTTTTACTACCCTAATGCTAGCTGTAATAGTCATACACATTTTATTCTTCTAAGTGTTACTTGCATATTTTTACCAGAAACTATACCTTATTTTCATGTCTGAGCCAGCTGTTAGCAGGATAGGATTTCCATCCGCAGGACTACAGTAGATGCCATGGACACTGTGAGGAGAAGGCTTAAGAAAGAAAGAACGCATGAGCCAAACAGGACAGTCTATATAGGTACCTGGCATTAACTGAACAAACAGACAAAGCCTACCGGCTCCCCAAATTTTTCTATTTGAGGTCAGAAGAACACCTGGCAATTAAAGACAAATAAAAGAACTCATATCCTATTCAAAGATCTAATCTGGGCTTACACCCATATGTTTTCAAGGTGCCGAGATGGTACTACTAACAGTCTGAGTGCCCAGTGAAAGACACTAGCTGATCTGCCTAAGGAACTGGAAAGCGGTATGTAGCAATGTGTGTGCTAAGGCACAAAATATAATCCCAAAGCTCACCCATCAACAGATAACATGCTTGATAAAATGCCTAGGGTGTGTAACATTTTACTGCCTTTATAATAAAAACTGGAGTCAAACCTGTAACTCAGAAAGAGGTGGTGCACTGCTGGCCCAGAGAGTGAATCTTCTGTCACCAGTCTCCATGTCCCACATGGACACTTCATTGTTGCCCTGAACAGCTAAGTGAAGAAAAGCCAGAGTTACTACTCAGACAGGAACCTGGTTCTCATGGTCGACAAGAAATGTTCAACGCTACTTTTGTCATCGTTGCAACACCAGCCAATATTTACTGGTAGGCTATCAAGTGGGGAGAATGGTGCAGTGGGAAAACAAATCCAGTACGGTCTTCAAGAAACCTTGTCTCAGAGATTTCGTGTCGGCATACAGAACACACAGATCTCTGTTTGAACCGGAAGGATACAGCAGCTCCTGAAACTGAAAGCACAGAGAGCTGGGCAGATGCAGGTAAGGTTACCTCACTCTTAAGCGTAGACACAAAGATCTCTAGGTATTTGGGGGAACTGGAGGTACAGAGAAAGATCACAGAAGACCCAGACCTGAAAAATATTCCCCGAGCATATATCATGAACTAGCGACTGTCCTAACCTCTGCAGGAAAGCAAACAGTGCAGAAAGGAAAAAGAGCCAAACAAAACCCGCTGCACTTCACGGAACCTCACTTTAGGTGAGGACAATAAGCAGTCAGCGCCAGCCCTGAGGCTTCTACCTTGTGGTCTCAGCCTTTTTCTGAGTGTGGGGCGTGAGCAGGAATAAGGGCACTAGTGCCGGTTACTGTCCATTCACTTGTTTAGTTAGACCCCTGTGTTTGGAGTCTGAACACTACCTCACATGGTAAAGTGACTTTGCAGACATAATCACGTTAAAGACCTTGAGATGAGGTTACTTTGGGTTGTCCAGATGACTTGGCAGCCAAGCAATGCATCTCTGTAAGTGCAAAAAGGCAAAGGAGTAGATTCTCCAGAACTACTAGCAGGATAAACTTGTGATAACACGTGTCTGGAGGAAGCCCCAGTAAGGAATGGATAAAAGTTAAATCACATAGTGAAACTTGGACTGGATATTACACCAAAGCAAAGGACTCTGGGGACGAGGTTTTGGGGTCCAGGTACTTGACGGCAGAAAAAGACCTAGGGCCAGGGTGAGAGTGTTTTGCAGACACCTATCATGGAGAAATGAGAAAGCGCACCCATGTATCAACAACCATTAAGGTCCCTCCCTAATTAAATCATAAAAGAAAAATTTAAATCAGTAACTTCAAGCTGATTGTGTGGGCTTTTCTACTCAAATTCTAATTCTAAGTAACTACCTTCTACCCTACTATAATGCTCCTGAACCCACAACTCTGTAAATTAAATAGCATTTCTGAAAAAACGAATCCTTAAAGTTATCCTACATAACTGTGTCATCTGTTCCCCTGACAGACAACCAGAAGCCATGAAGGGATGGGTCCCCTGAGGACTGAAGAGGCAGTCTGGTCGTTACCAAGAATGAGGAGCTCCTGTTAAGAACAGCCCAAAAGGAAAGAAGGATAAAATCAAGGAGTTCATTCACATGGATGTTTAATCCTTGATAGGACCAAAAAAACATGCTGGGGGAGAAAAGTGATTTTTCTATTAATTGGGTCCTTGATAAAGTGAACTGTAGAGAAATAAAAGTTTGCAGAGAAAAAAGAAGGTGGCGGCAAGGGCGAATAGTAAATCAATGTATAGAAGAAACAAGAGTGCTGTCTGTGGAAACAACCGATGAAGTCACAAGTTGGTTACGCAACGGCCATCAGCTTTGGTAACAGTGACCGCTGACACAGCAGCATGAGACAGATGGTGTATGAGAAAGGGGGCAAAAGCACCAAGAGAGGAGAGCTAGTGTTGAGGCTTAACCAGCACTAGCTGTCACCTGTCTGAATCTCAAAATGCTTACAACTCTGCTAGGCAAGTATTTCACACGGCCACATTTTACAGATGAGGAAAATAAGTTTGAAAGACCTGCCCACGGACCTGCCCAAGAAAATGTGACTACCTTCCGAGGGAAGGGAAACCTGTGGGAACACGTCAAAAGCAGCTTCAGACAGTAAGGCAACTGAGGAGGAGTCACCTCTCCAGGTGACAGTCTTAACCAAAGTCAGGCACTGCGCAGGCAGGCGGCAGGCAGAGGTGGAGAGTGACGATGGGGGTGGGTGAGGTCGTTTTTAAACATAAACTCAACAACAGTAGTGGAGACTTCCATAAACCAAATGGACCAAAGTCAAGCAGTCAGTTCAAACGTAAAATGTAACCTCCAAGAGCCTGAGGCTCCGCAGCAGGTTAGAAGCACTTTCAAATCCCTCAAACCTGCAAGCCGCTCTCCATCTTACCTGCGATCACCCACGACTGATACAGAGGGTGCATTGAGAGGCGTCTGATCCGAGCTCTAGAAGGATGACAGTGACTGGAAATGGGCAACTGGAACCTCATGTCCCAACAAGCCATGGTGCCACTGCTCGTCCCTTAAAGGGGGATGGGGGAGGAGAATAAGTAAAAACAGATTACCATCTAGTGGCCTGAGAGGTGGTGCAGTGGGTAAAGCACTGGACTCTCAAGCATAAGGTACTGAGTTCAATTCCCAGTTGTGTATATGCCAGAGTGATGCTCTGGGTCTCTCATCAATAGGTAGAAATAAGTCTTTAAAAGACTGCTATCTAATGATTAAAGCAAAATGTGATACATTTATACAAGTGGTCAAATCACTGAGTTTTGAATGAATTTTAAAAGTCACTAGAAAAAAGCATTGTTGTCATGAAACTGTCTCCCAATTTCAAAAAGCACCTCTAGTTATTAAATAAAAAGAATGTAACGTGCTTATCACAATGCTGTTACAGAAATTGCTAACGAGTGTGAATTAAAATTGAATTCGTTAATTACCAGAACTGTTATTAATTGCCAAAGACATCCAAAAAATCAACAGCTCCATACAAGAAATGACATGAATTTCCCCTGTCAGAATGTTTAGGTTGCCTGAGTCACTTGTATTTCACTGGCATTCAGTGACCACTTTACCTAGTCTAAATTGGCACCACCTTGTTACAAACATCAGCGATCGACTGCTGCTGTGTGCTCTTTCCTCCGAATGCCCAGAGACAGGTCTGGGCACCCAATCACAGCAGAAGTGGATGAGTGGTAACACTTGCCTGAGAACTTAAACTACACAGAGATCCCAGAAGAGCTGTGTCTGTCGTAACACTGGGGAGATCTCTGGATTAGTCTCTAATTCCGTCAGAAGAGAGAGGTAAGAGACAGAGAGAGAAGTCCCCCTGTCCCGACTCTAGGCAATGGTTTAAATAGTGAAAGGGCATACAGGCTGCCCTCACTGAGGGCACCTAAGAGCCGTCACTGCACTTGCTAAGTATGCCGTCTTCTCTTCTAGGACTAGCATTGTCTTGTACATGTGCAGACTGTGGCATAAATGGCATAAAATAATATAGTTCATGTAAATGACATAATAAAGCAGAGAGGGAACCTTTTTGCTACTAAGCTATTTGGATATTTATTATATTTATGTTTTATAATCATTATATTTATAATGTCATTTGTGGATCATACAAAATTATCAACCTAAAACTTAAACACTTAATGCCCTGAAAAAAAGCTCCTAGAATTAATGAATTTTAAGTCCCACCAGTGGTTGCCTTGGAAGGGTAGGAACAGATGATTTCATGGGCCTTTATATGGCTCATGGGTTGGACATTATAAGACCCACTTCTATAATAGAAGGTATTTACAAATAAAAACTAGAGAATCTTGAAGTCAAAATTCAACCACAGAATCTTATAATTTTCCTGAAAAAGAGCAACAAAAATTAAGATGGGATACCTTCTCAAGGGCCAGAATCAAGGGGACTGGGGGTGGGGGGTGTGGGGTGAAACTAAAAGAAAAAAGTAGCCAGCAAGACCACATGGTCCATCTTCAGCCTTTGAGGAAAGGGAACAGGGAGGAGTGATGACGGCAAGGTCATTCTTTAGCTCTTCTCCTGTACCTGCCCTGTCGTAAAGCTCGTAAGTCACTACACAGCCCATATGGAGATGAGTATAAGCAGCCTGCCTCAAGTTACTGGAGCTTAAAACCCAGTGTAGCCAGATTCAAATACTGTCATTCATAAACTAAGTCCCTAGCAGAATAAGAACATCAGCAAATCTGATCACGATGATGAAGGTAAAAAAGACTCAATTCAAAGAAGAGGACATTATGGTCGGCATTGGGATACTGCTTTCTCTTTCAAATACGTTTCTAGAGAGAAAAAATAAATTGCAAGTGGTTATAATACACTAATTATGGAAAAAATGAGAAAAAAAATTGCCAATACAGAAAAAAGCAAAAGCTTTCATAAAAAGGCAATTTCAGGCATCAGTAGCATTCAAAGCTGAGTCAATGAGAGCCCGCTTACCAATGCAGAGCCAGCACTGGTGGATGTCCACAGCAAAGGAAGTGATGAGGCCTGATTTTAAATCATGCTTCAGTGTCCATGCATTGCTCGAAGTCCTGAGGTCCCAGCCAACCAGAGAGCCATTCACGGTGGCATAGGCAAGAACGGACTGCGCCCCGGAGTTGAAGTGATGCATATCCACCACACAGCCATCTTCCTTCTGGTCTAGAATCCTGACGTAATGTACAAAGTCAAAGATGTTTCCAGTCACTGAAAATACAACATCCGTCTCCACCGCAGGTGAATTTATATCCTAACCCTCGTCAGGAAATCTCCTTCCCACTGCCTGTGCCAGACACTGATTTGCTCTCCGCCCTACTGCGTTATGTCCTCCACAATGTAATTAAAATCTGTGCCCAGAGCACTGTCCAGCTCCTCCTTATGTTGGTGCTGGGGATTGAACCTGGGACTTTTGGTGCTGAGCTCAGGCATGAAAGTCCTTTTGCATAACCATTATGCTGTCTTCCTAGCCCCAGAATATAACTGAAACACGGTATTTTATCTGTTAGGTCTCATGTTTTTCATTAACAAAAAAGACTTCAGATTCATTCAGTATTGTTATCTTGACTTAGTAGTTTATTTCTTAAAAACTGCTGACAAAGTAAAAGTAATACAGTATCACTGACTCTTTATTCCTTTTATGTACTACCTCAAAGCACAGATCACTTTTTTTTTTTTAACTTGGGCATTTTAAAATTTAAGAGTATCTTAAGCATACTAGTAGCCTCCTTTGTCTGAGTCACGCTTTTGCACACAGTATTCTGGTCTTATCTCTTAATCAAAAGCCAGCAAACATTTTCTGTAAGGAGTTAGAGCAAATATTTTAGGCTTTGCAAATCATATATACCTCTCTCATGATTTTTTTTTACTTAAAAACACAAATCATGGGAGTTGGGCAGTAGTGCAGTGGGTTAAGCGCAGGTGGCGCAAAGCGCAAGGACCGGCGTAAGGATCCGGGTTCCAGCCCCTGGCTCCCCACCTGCAGGGGAGTCGCTTCACAGGCGGTGAAGTAGGTCTGCAGGTGTCTATCTTTCTCTCCCCCCTCTGTCTTCCCATCCTCTCTCCATTTCTCTCTGTCCTATCCAATAACAACCACATCAATAACAACAATAATAATAACTACAACAACAATAAAAAAAAAAGACAACAAGGGCAACCAAAGGGAAAATAAATAAATAAATAAATAATTAAAAAAAAAAAACACAAATCATTCTCAGTTTATGGGGTATAACTGTAGGCTGTAGTTTGCTAACTCAGATAAATAAAAAAATATTTTTATAAATATTCTGGTACTGGTGAAATTCCCCTAAAAGTGATGAAAAGTCCAAATGCTAAATAAAATGTGACAAGATGCCACAAGCTCACAACAAGGGCGACAACAAGGGCAACAAAATGGGAAAAAATAGCCTCTAGGAGGAGCGGATTCGTGGTGCTGGCATGGAATGCCCCAGCAATAACCCTGGAGGGAAAATAAGAATAATAATAATATAAATACAAATACCTGCTTTGTAGAGGATGAATTTTCGGAGATTTGGGCAGCTTGGAAGCCTCGATTCCAAGAAGCTGGATAGCACCATTGTCAGATGCTATGGCTAAGTAGTGGGATCCCTGGCAGAAAGTGAGTGTCTTGATGCGGCCTCCAATTCGGTTATACGTTAGAATAGATCTGCACAAAAGAAATTAAGTTGCATTTATGAAAGGGCCACTAGAGCATTATCACTGCTATTATTAATAAACCTCCACACACTTAACAAAATTACTTAGAGGTCTATTTTACTGCCTTCGTCTCAAACAAAAAGAAACCGGCCTGTCCTGTACCCTATAAACACTGGCATGAAACTGTCTTCCCCTCTGATATTTTATGATGGTCAGATCCACATTCTTCTCTGTTACATGGAAAAAACATCCTGGACAGCAAAGATTTTTCCTCAACAGACGGTGCTGGGAAAGCTGGACATCCACACGTAAGAATGAAACCAGGTCACCACATCACACTGTGCACCAAAGCAAAGTCCACAGATAAAGACCTGGACAGTAAAAGCCAGAGACTCTAAAACCCCAATCTCCGCCTTGTCTTAGATGGAACTTGAAGGAATAGTGTTGGGTGGGATGTCAGGGAGAGAGGGATAAATACCAGAGGAGCTTACTCCTAGGCAGGATGTGGAAGACAGTGACAGGAATGGAGACCACAGGGTGGAAGCTTAGACTAGAAGTGGCAGAACACACCAAAGCAAAGGGTTCTAGGGAGGGAGAAGAAGACAGGGGCCTGCGGTGGGCTTGGGGTCCTAAACTGGAGGTCAGTATATTCTGAAGACACTCATCATGCAGAGACAGGAAATTGTGCCCACTGTCAAAGACTGTACTATAAAAATAGAAAAGAAAAAAGAAACTAGATTTGGAAATTAATTCTTAGTTATTGCCTTAACATATGGACAGCACTGTGGCATAACATGTAAAAAAAACTCTCCAAGAATTATGAATATTTTAAGAGTGTGTGTTTGTGTGTTTTGTTCGGAAAAGCTATGATTCATCTTTTTTATCCTACACGTGCCAAAGCAGCACACTATCCAAGAGAGCTATTTCACTGGGCCTGAATATCTTTCTCAACTCTTCTGTAACATAGCTTCTTCCTTCTTCTTTTCTGACAGAGCTACAGCCTATCTTTTTTTTTTTTTTAAGATTTTATTTATTTATTAATGAGAAAGACCAGAGGAGAGAAAGAACCAGACATCACTCTGGTACATGTGCTGCCAGGGATTTAATTTGGGACCTCATGCGTACAGGGTGCAATGCTTTACCCACTGTACCACCTCTTGGATCACAAATCATTTCTTTACTTGTACTCTAGCCCATTCGATAATCTGGGTTGGCTCTACCATCAAAAATACCCAGAATCTGATCTTCTTTAGTCACTGTGTTCTCTTCTTGCTTGACTTCCTGACTAGTAGGGCCAGATGATGGCACGCCCAGTTGAGCACACATGTCACAATGCACAGGGACCCAGGTTTAAGCCCCTAGCCCTCAGCTACACAGAGGAAGCTTTGCAAGTGGTAAAATAGAGTAGCAAGTGTTTCTCTTCCCCTCTGTCTCCCGCTTCCCTCTATATTGATATCTGTCTCTGGCAAATAAATAAAAAGGAAGGGAGGGAGGGGAGGGAGAAGGGTGGATGGATAGATGGACTGATTTCTAAACAGCCTCCAAATGTTCTGCACCTGCCTCTTCAGTCTATTCTCAACAAAACAAGCACAGCTGTGGTGAAAATTAGTTCAGGTCCATGTCTACTAAGACTCTTTCAAAGATGACCATCTCAAACTAAAAAGTACAAAAGCCCACAGGGCCTAGTGTAATATGGCCTCACCTATCTTACCCCTCCCATCCAGTTCCTCTGCCCCAATTATAAACCTTTCTGCTATTCTTCAAACAGGTCAAATATTTTTCTACCTTGGGGCCTTTGAAATCCCAGTTTGCTCTGACTTCAATGTTCTTCCTCCACTGTTACCAGGTCTTTCCCTCAAGTGGCATCTTCTCTGTGAGGAAGTCTCTGGTCAACTTATTTAAAATTCAACCCCAGGGCTGCATGGTAGTGCACCTGGCTGAGAACAAATCTCACCGCGTGCAAAACCCTGGATTCAAGCCCTGAGTCCCCACCTGAAGGGACAGAACTTCACAAGTGGTAGGCGGTGCTGCAGGTGTCCACTCCCTTTCTATCTCCCTTTCCCTCTCTATGTCTCTCTATATATAAGCAAAATAAAATATATCTTTTTTAAAAAAAATCATCACATCGCAGCTGTGATAGCAAGGTGACCACAGCGAGGTTACAACAACAAGGGCAACAAAAGGGGGCGGGGGGGAATGGCCTCCAGGAGCAGTGGATTCATGGTGCAGGCACCGAGCCCAGCAATAACCCTGGAGGGAAAAAAAAAAATCATCACAATGAGCCAGCTGGTGGTACACCTGCTTGAGAGCATCTGTTCACAAGGAACCAGGTCCAAGCCCCCAGTTTCCAGCTACGGGGGGGGGGGGAGGGAAGAGCCTCATGAACGGTGAGACAGTGCCACAGTCTCTCCCTCTCTCTCCCTTCCCTCTCAATTTCTGTCTCTATCCAAAACAAATAAATAAAATTTAAAATAGTAATAAAACCCAACCCTCCCCCTACTACATCCCCTATTCCTATCATACTTTCCTCCATAACCTTCCTAACCATCTAGCTGACTACACGCTTCACTCACCTCTACTGTTCACTGTCACGTCACACAGGAAGGCAGACTCTACAGAAAATGTGTTCTTGTTTGTTTATCATTGCTGTGTCCCTGGCAGCTAACAGTAGCTACCACAGAGTAAATACTCAGTAACTATTTGCTGACTAACATCCACCTCCTAAGTATGTGTTACCTGGTAGTGGTGGTCTTCCCTTCCATCTTTTGACTATTCCAGATCTTCACGGTGCCGTCATTTGAACATGTTGCAAAAAGTGATTGTTCATCAGACACTCTGATTCGATTCACAGCAGATTTGTGTTCATGGAGATGTGCAACGAGTAGCCCTTTAGGGCGCCACCCTATAAAAGCAAGAGTCTGTCAAAGCGTGGCTCACACATACGCTCTGACCCTCACTGCAGTCCTATTTGCCAGGACTAAACAAAGGGCCCACCCGCTAGCCAATACAAAGCCCTACTTTTAAAACTGAATGAGATATTGAGAACAGCAATCTAGTGTTGCTCAGATACCACTGCCTAAGACTGAGGGGGGTTGGTTAGTGGTCGGTGGGCATTTTCCAGTGCCCGAGAAAACAAAGCAGTTACTTGTTGCCTGAAAAAAATCCTGAATACTTGATCAATAGCAAGAGGCAATGACTACCGTGACCTAGAGCGATTTACACCAGAGAGGACTCTTGAGTTGAAGGTCTCAAAGCACCAGACAGCTTACACGTGTGGCTTCGCAGGTACCTACTGACACACTCTGAGATTCAATTTGCTCACGTGACAAATGTGAGAGAGTACTTGATGCGAAGGGTGGCTACGTAAAGACGCAAAGTGTAAGGAGATTCTACATGGTCCCCAAGTCACAGTCAACACCCAAATGTTGGTTGTTCTAACTACAAGCCTTCATTCTATGGTATCAGTATGCTACTATAAATAGTAATATGAATTATAACCTCAGATTTTCCATGCATTTTCTTTTATAAATGCACACTTTATGTTTCACTACCATGTGTGATTAATTTTCTCTAATGAATTAATAATTCCCTGAGACCACAAAACAAGTTTTATAGATTGAGAAAACTTAGCCCAGGTCCTTGCGGGTAACTGTTTGATAAATGAAACTTTTATTAAATCAAACAGTTAACATTTAACATCAATCAATTTTAAAATCAAACAAAACAAAATCTATTAAACAGCATACTACATGTGGAGTCAGGACTGTGTGCCTAGTTTTAAGTGATTACAGTGTCATTTTAACATGAAATTATTTCTTCGTATCAAAAACCAAAATGAATCCAAGATTACTGCCAATCCTGGATGACTCTGAGATTAAAAAATAAAGTGTCTCCCTTCAAATCTCCAGTTGACGTGTGTAGGAAGAAAAGCTGAATGTGATTTTTAAAGAGGATATGCTGGGTCTGACAGCGATCAGAAACACTTCTCCGTCACGTCTAGATAATCTGTCAGGCTAGGTTGAACATTTCCTCTGGGGAGAATCAGTTTCACACAAGCACTTAAATGTGGAAGGTAAAAATCAGAGATGCTACAGCCAGTGAACGTTTTCTGAACCACAAATACACCATTTTTATGACTACTGAATAAAATGTACAGCGCAATTTAAGTATAAATGCCATTTCTCTTCGATCCTATTGTACAATAGTTTGTGATCAACTTTTTTGTTGTTGTTTTTAAATCAGGCCTGGTTAAGCCACACTAAAACCATATTACAGAACTTATGCATATTCAAATATAAATTATAACCAAAAAAGTTATGTGACTAGTGGTACTCATTATCACTTAAAAATATGTCTACATTCTTTAAGTCACTGATATTTATCACCACTTTCTCTGAATTCTTAACAGTTTAAAGACTAGGATCACCACATTACATTGGACAAGTCTGTTAGCATGGCAGAACCACTTTTCATATAAAATACCTCTAAATTTCTTTTGCATCCTTTCAGAATAGAGGAGTATTCTTGCTCCCCCCCAAGAAAAGAATGTGCATGTTTCATATTTATAGAAAGGGGAGAGTTAGGGAGAGAGCCAGCCAGTCATGCCGGGGCTTCACTGCTCCAGGCTGGCTAGTTCAGACAGGAGACACAGAAATAGGATGGGGGAAAGACACCGGTGCTGAAGATTTACACAGTGGAAGGGGGCCAGGCTCACACTGGGGCTGCAGGCATGGAGAAGCAGGCATCACTCCAGGTGAATTATCCTCCCAATGCCATCCTCGGCCGGCTCACCACCCACATTCATGGTGATCATCATTGAATGATGGGGTTAAAAGCAATTTTATTAACTCTCTGTGTGAATCTCTTTATTTTTACTTTTTTTAAAAAAAAAAAAAAAAAAGGCAATAAATGCCAAACCCTTCAGCAATTAAAAGCCACGGTTTACAATTAAAACCTGACATTCAGTGAGAAAGTGGCATGAACACAAAGCAGGCAAGAAAAGCCTGACGATGCCGATGGAGGAAGCTGAAACGCTCACTACGTGACTGACCTAAAAAGGTGCTCGAAGTGGTCCCCTAACCCAACTCCACATACAACGACTGAGCTCTCTCACTAATTATTTCTCCCTCTGGCGTTCCAGAGTGACAGTGTTGTTCTTAATTCCTCCCACTCGACTCGAGGTCTCAGCGCCCAGGCAGGAAGACAGCTTCCTGCCAGCGCCGTCTTTACCTGGTGGTGGCGGTTTACTCTCCCACTCAGCATTTTCCATCATCTGCTTAGCTATTCTCTCAGCAGTACACTGCTCGCGCTTTTGCTGTACGAGCTGCTGGAGTTCGGTTTTACAAGTGGTGATCCGGATCTGGCAGGCGGATGGTACAGTTGTACTACTTAAAACCTGTGCTGTTGGTTTCCTACTTTGGATATTTGCCACTTCAGGAACCTGAAAAACGAACAGTTATGGCATTTATGTGACAAATGTTCCCGTGTTCTCTGTATTCATTATATTAACTTTGTCCACTACTAATGTACGCGTTTTAAAATCCACTTGGATGCAATGATACGTTTTCTATCTAATGCATCATGGTGAAGGCTGATATTTTTGCCATTTTTTGCATGTATAACTATGTAATTAGGTTATAAATAAAGAAAACTTTAAAGATTCACTGTAGTCAAGTTATAACCATAGCTCATACTGATGATGTCTTTAACCAGTCATTTCATTTTACAAATAAGTCCTCTAAAGTGTGAGGTAAGAACCACTCTGAGATCCGGTTATTGCTACTTTCAATAGCTAGATTTCACCATGGCTACAAAATAAACCTGTCTGAGAAAGAAACATGTCCTCCCTAAAGAAACATGTCCTCCCTAAAGAAAAAGCCACTATATTGATTTTTCAAATAACAGCGCCATATTTAAACATCTAAAAACAATAGAATGGGGATAGAAAACCGAAAGAGAAGCATTGAGCCAAGTGGCAGTACCTGTGGAGAAGTGGACAAAGGAACACAGATCCCAGCAGAGGACTCGGATCGAGGGGGCTTCCCAGCCTGAATTACCTCCTGGTCCGTCCCTTTGGGCAAGGCCTGTGGGATGTTTGCTGGCTCCAGTGACCCAAACATGCTTTTCCATTCTTCATTGACATTTGAGTCTTGTTTTACATGTTTCCTAGCTGCAAAATCAAGTGCAGAGCAGTCTAAACGAAGGCTCTAAAAGCCCTACATGCTTTCACTGTTTTGTTTGTTGATGGGGGGACACGGGGGTAGGCAGGCAAGGGTATGTACCTATTTAGTCTTATAATCTACAATTTATATTTATGCATCAACTCACTGATTCTCAATTATCACTAGGGCACACAGAGCACATAATGATGCCAATAACCAGATCTAATTATTTTTTTAGTTCCCAAAGCTAGCTGAATTTCAAGTAACCACTGGATACTGTATCTGGATAAAGAGGAATTGAAACATTTTATTGTCACTAACTACAATGCTAGATATGGCTTATCCACTTCTGCTGTCAGCTAATTAGGGAACAAAACAAGAAGTATAAATATGATAAGTAATATCAGTTGCTCTACAGTTATGTCCTGACTACAGACAGATGAGGCACTCTTTGCTATTTAATTTTAATTACCAAAATGTACCATCAACTGCCCCCACAACTTTGTCAACCTTACAAACAATATCTCTCTACTGACATTTTACCATATTCTTTTTTTTTTAACTGAAAATGTTAACTCAAAGAATAAAAGCATATGGTGAATTTACAATCTCATCAGTAATATGTAGGAAAAATGCCTGTTTCCCTAAACTTTTTGCAGCCATGGGACCCATCAATCATTGTTGATCGCACTGGCACAAACTGCATCTTACTATTTTAATCTGCAATTACTTCATTTGAACATACTCCTTTCTAGCTATCAGTCATGTGTTATGTTTTGAGGTGCTTATGTTTTCTTAATAATTTGTATGAGTATTTCACCTATTTGGGATGTAAACCATTATTATTAGGTTGTAAATATTTTATCATACATTTGTCAGCTAAGGTTTGAATTTTACGTAGTTATCAGCTGCCCTCAAAATCTGACACTGGAATAGGAGAGATTTTAAAGACCTGAATTTGGAAGTAAATATACCTTCAAAGAGAACTAACAGGAAGAATGCATGAGGTCTTAAAAAACTTCCTACAGGGGCCACGTGGTGGCACACCTGCTAAACACACATTACCATGCTCAAGGCCTTGGGATCAATTCTCTGGTCCCCACCTGCAAGGAGAAAGCTTCACACACTGTGAAGCAGTCCTGCAGGTGTCTCATTCTCTCCCCCCTGCCTCTCAGTTTCTCTATCCTATCAAATAGAATGGAGTGAAAAACAAAACAAAATGAAACAAATAACAACAACATAACAAACCCTCATATAGTCAGACTAACACAACAGGTCACCTGGAAAGGATATCTGCTCTGGCATAACTGGGAACCAGGTTTTAGCCCACCTAGCCCCACACTGGAGGAAGCTTTGGTGCTATGATGCCCACCCTTTTACTTCTCTCCCTCCCCCCACCCCATAGTCATCCCATAGTAGTGAAGCTCTGGTAATAACAACAAAAACACCTCATCCAATTAATTTCACTTTCAAGTACAAGCTCTTCTTATAAGAACTGACAGTTCCTGATCTTAAGACTTCAAGTGGTTATAGTTTCTCTACTATATTTTTTACCTTTCACTATAAACAGCAAGACTAACTTTTCAATTACTTGACCCTATCAACTAGCAACAAATTAAAAAACTTTGTCTTATTTTGCATAGGCCTAGTGGCCTTCAGCCAGTGTTTGGGGGGGGGGGGATGAAAGTCACCTTCTATCACACACCTCTCAGCAGAGAAGATTTCATTGTAAGAGCAGGCCTCTGGACTCAGGCACAGAGTCACGATTTTGGCAAGTTAATCTTTTAACTATATCGTCACATCTCTGCTTTTCTACCGCCTAGGTTTTCTAATACTGTAACAGAGTCACTCACTGCAGTTTAAAATTCTGTCTGAAAAATGTGAATTTCATCCTATTACTAATTAGCCTCATAAAATTAACAGATACACACAGAGAGAGAAAGGAATATAATCACCTCGCTTGTCATCAGACTCCTGTTTAGTTTTAACAAGATCGACCTGTCTTCCGGTTATTCCTAGAGCTGCCAAGTCAATCACACCTTTTTGACTGCTGTCATGAAGATGGGTCTGGTCCACTATATTGGCCTTTGCTTTGTGAGATTTCATCATGAAGTCTTTCAGTGCCAAAAGTTTGTCTTCCTCTTCTTCTGTCATCCCCTGAGACCAAATAAAAACAACATATTTTAGGTTACTTTTGCAAGTAATAAAACAGACCTTGGAATAATAACTGAACGGTCAAGACACCCAATTTAAAAATTAAAAGTTAGAATGGTAGGGCTGGGGAGACAGCATAATGGTTATGTGAAAAATGTTTCCTTTTTATAAATAAAAAAATAAAAACAATCTAAGGGAAAAAAAAAAAAAGACTTTCATGCCTGAAGAACTCAAAGTCACAGGTTCAATCCCCAGCACCACCATAAACCAGAATTGAGCTAGGTTCTAGTTAAAAAACAAAATAAGTCAAGTTGGTATAATGAAAAACACCAATGACAATAGAAGTATGTATCAGCACAGACCCACACCTCATCCTTTTTTTTTATTTTAATGTTTTATTTATTATTGTATAGAGACAGAGAGAAATTGAGAGGGGAAGATAGAGAGGGAAACAGAGAGACAGAGAGACAAGAGAAGCAACCCTGCTTCACCACTCGTAAAGCTTTCCCCCTGCAGGTGGGGACCAGGGGGCTTGAACCTGGACCATTGCGCACTGTAATATGCACACTTAACCAAGTGTGCCACTGCCTGGCCCCTACACCTCATTCTTCTGATATCCCAAAACACACAATTTGGAAATACAGTATTAAGCAAAAGTGTGGCAGCTGCCACCTTGCTCCTAGACATTTTGAGAATATCACTACTTCATATTATTTAGTCAAATGCTTTCATAATTTAAAGTACTTAAAAATAAAAACAATATGATGTATGTTCAGTTCGAGAATCCAAGAGTAAAAGAGTACAATATAAGATTTCTTAGTCTATATATCTCACATCAACAGAACAGAAAGGCTACACAGCAACTTCAATATAGAAAATGAATCCGACAAAACGACATTCTTCTATAATAATCTTAGTGAGTGATTACAGAAGTGGAAGTGAATTTCATTACTCTGATTAAAAATCGTACAAAAGAGCTATTTAAAAACAGCAAAATAAAAATAATACAGTGAGCATTCCCAACTAGATGAGGATGACCACTATTGTCAATTCTGTTGAACCATGTACTTAAGAGCCTAGTCACTTCAATAAGGCAAGAACAGAAATACATAATGTTGGTATGCTTCTAATTCTACTTCTAAAAACCTTTTCTGTTTCATTTGGTTTAAATCCCCCCTGCTTAACACTGCATTCTATTTACATAACCACTGTATTCTATTTACATAACCACTATTAACAAGCACCACCCTCCCTCCAGGGCATTGGTGGTTCAGTGGTAGAATTCTTGCCTGCTCAGCCCCCCTCTCCTTGTCACACCCTGATATTCACCAGTCACTTTTCTCTCCACCCTCTCTACATCACATCCTGTTTACACCCTACTTGGCAAGTATATATAAAGACAGCATTCTTAGTTTAGTTTTTAGTTTAGCTTAGCTCGGCTTAGATTGTGCTGCGTCCAGCATGAATAAAGAGATACTGCATACAACCCAGCCATGAGTCCCGGGTCGTCTGTTACCCGCCCATGAAGCCAGCCCGTCGAAAACAACACATAAGACTTAGGGAGGGGGGGGGGGTTGAATGAATGCAAATGTATAAATTCAAAAGAAATGTATCAGGGGCCAGGATGTGGCTCCCCAGTTAGAACAGTTTTCCATGTTCAAGGACCTGAGTTTGAGCCCTTGGCCACCATGTAGAATCACCATGCAAAGCAGAAAGCTTCAAAGGAGGTGAGGCAGTGTATGGTGTCTATGGTCTCTTCTTCATTCTCCCTTCCTTTCACTGTCTATTTGAAAATAACAAGCAAACAAAATAGGCCACTGGTAGAGGCGAACTCATGCAGGCATAAAGCGCCCGTGAAACTCTGCCAGCAAGGGAAGAAAGTATGAGCAAGCCATTGGGGCAGTAGAGGGCGGGTGGTGGAGGGCACTGCGACCACTCACGAGGACGCAGGGTCAAGCTCCCAGTCTCCACCCTCAAGGGCATGCCTCATGAGCAGCGAAGCGGCGCTCCAGGAGTTCCACTGTCTCCCTGTGTCTCTTCTTCCTCAACTTCTGTCTCTATACAAAATAAACAGCTGTCAGGAGTGACTCCTAGTTAAGTTTTATAGGGTTGTGAGACACAAGATCAGTTTAAATTACACAAGTGGGGGCTGGGGCTGGGGCTGGGGCTGGGGCCAGCCAATGGTGTGCCTGGCTCTGCACACATGTTACCAGGTGCAAGGACCTGGATTCAAGCCTCTATTTCCCACCTGCAGAGGAAAAGCTTCGCAAGCAGTGAGATATTGCTGCATGTCTCCCTAACCCCAATTTCTGTGTCTACCCAAAATAAATAAACAATTACCAATTATAATAGTATTAAAATCAAATACCCAAAAATACATGTAGTAAAATATGTACAAAATTCTACAAAGGGTGTCATAAATCCTAGAGATGTATTAAGGCTCTAACTAAATGAAACCAATGAACAAATACCAGGTCTGTCAAATAAAAAAATCCCATGTTGTTGAGACTTCAATTTTCTTGTAAGTTTCAATGCAATCTCAGTACATACACAAATGCTTTGTCTTGTTTGTATAAAATGACAAACTGATTTGAAAATATTATTGGGAAAATGTATACAGAAATAGAGGACTCAGGATAGCCAAAACACTCCTAGAAAAACAAGCCAGGAGATGTGCTAACCAAAGGTCATGATTAAGAAGTAATAACACACAGCACAATTCTTGGGTTGTACACATGCCATAAATGGGTCCACAGACTTCTAACTATGACAAGGCTTCAATTTACCTTTCCATTTGAAAACTGGACTCTCCCCACTCAAAGGAAAGTAAGCAAGCAAGTGAACTTTTAAGGCACTGGAAGACAGCAGAGGGCTGTGATCCTCAAGATAAAGTGGAGTCCTATCAGATAACCCAGTGTACTCTGCAGAGAATTTCTAGGCCACCACACTGAGACTTCAGCAGTCCAACTTCTAGATACTGAGCTGAGTCCGAGGAACCCATAAAGGCTGTGTGTGTGTGTCGGGGGGGGGGGGTGTGGCAGAGAACCAAAGAGATATGGCACAGTGGAAGAATTTCAGAGACACTTCAGGGTCTCCTTGAGTCTTACACTGAGAACACTGAACTAAGGAAGATGTACCAGGGGAAATTACCCGAAAGTCAAGGATTACCAGAAAGTGATAATCCATTTCTGGAGCAAACACAAGGCTGGGGATCAAGCATTCCTGCCCTCACCAGCCATAGTGAAAGACCTACAGATTATCATATCCTTAGAGGTCCTTAACAGAAAGACAAAAATGGCCCCTGATCATAGTTTGTTCTGGACTATCCTTTAAGAACCAAAACAAAAAAGGGGGTGGGGTAGGGGGTGGGCTTTTAAAGAACCTAACTATTCTCAAGTAACTAAACTGTATAACCATACAAAGTCAACACTACATAAAAGAAATTTAGTGACTATGGAGTGAGAAGATGACTCAGCAACAGAGCATAGGACTTACATGAAGGAGGTCCCAGGTTCAATGCCCAGTCCCGTCACATGCAACAGCCAAGCAGTGCTCTGGTCTCTCTACAACAGAGCTATGTAAACCTCTAGATAAAGAGCTTAAAGCTATGGTCTTTGAGAAGCTCCCTAAGTGGATAACAGCTAAGGAGAACTGTAACAGACTCAGGGAAATAATGAGGAAATTGGTAAATAAATTCATAAAAGACATCAAAGGAGTGAAGAGTGCAGTGACGGAGCAAAAAATGAAAGAAAACAAAGTACACACAGCAGAGGAAAACATTTGTAAAAAAAACACCAAGATCAAAGTGGAGGACGAGATAAAGTAGAAAAAGCCAGGATCCCCTCAACCAACACCCCCCCAAAAAAAAAATTCACAGAAAGGAAAACAAAAACAGAATTTAAGAAGTTCTAAAATACAGAATATGAGTTGTAAAACAACATCATCACGAGGAACATTTACTTCATAGAGGTTCGAGAAGGAGGGGAGGTGTAGGAGGGGTGCAATACATCTTAGAATTAATTTTGGCTGAGAATAGCTCCAAATTAAATGATTAAAGAAAGGATAGACACACACACACACACACACACACACACACACACACACACCCCGCCCGCTCCCATACACACACATCTAGGAGACTTGACAGGCTCCAAGGAAAATGAATCCAAGTCTAAATTCACCAAAGCCCACTATATTTAAAATGGCAAAGATCAAAGACAAAGAGATCACTCTGAAGGTGGCTAGAGAAAAGCAAAGAGTCATTTATTAAAGGAAATCCCTTAAGGCTGGCGGCCGATTTCTCCACAGAAACTCTAAAGGCTTGAAAGAACTGGCAGTACATATTCAGATCACTGAGTGGGAAGGGCATCTACCCAAGAATACGTTATCTTGCCAAGTTGTCAATCACATTTAAAGGAGGCACAAAGAACTCTGCAGGCAAAGAAGAGCCGAAGTAATTTCTCACCAATAAACCAAACCTACAAGAATCACTGAAAGAGGACCAAGCAGTGGCTCACACAGAAGAGAACACAACACCTTACCATGCACAAGGGCCCAGGTTCAAGACCCCAGTTTCCACCTGCAGAGGGGAAGTTTCATGAAAAGTGAAGCAGTGCTGCAGGTGTCTCACTTTCTCTCTCCCTAGCTTAGCCCTTGCTCTCAATTTCTCTTTGTATCTCTCAAAAAGAGAAAGGGAAAAAAAATCAGAAGAAAAATAACAGTCATCTAGAGTGGTAAATTTGCTGTGCAGGCATGAAGCTACAGGGATAGGCCTGGTGGCAATAAATAAAAAATAAGGAAAAAGAAATACTGAACAGAGATAAGCGCAAGGACCGGCATAAGGATCCTGGTTCGAGCCCCCAGCTCCCCACCTGCAGGGTAGTCGCTTCACAGGCGGTGAAGCAGGTCTGCAGGTGTCTATCTTTCTCTCCCCCTCTCTGTCTTCCCCTCCCCTCTCCATTTCTCTCTGTCCTATCCAACAACAACAACATCAATAACAACAACAACAATAAAGCAACAAGGGCAACAGAAAGGGAATAAATTAAGTAAATAAATATTTTTTTAAAAAATTCACATGAGATAAAAATATTGAGACATGTACACTAATAAGGAGAAAACCAAGAAGCTAGGAAAATAAGCAAAATCCAACAACAGCTATACAGCAGAACTGAGGTTCACAAAAGGTTGAGGAGGGAGAGTGGTCTTTGGTAGAGAGAATTTGGTGATTTGGTAGAGGTGGTGATCAAGTAGTGCATTTTGAAGAAGTAAAAATTTTTATTTCTGAATTAATTCAGAAGTTTGTAAACCAAAGCTACTTCAAAACCAGAAACTACTGTTAAAGTTTTAAAAAATTTAAAAATTCATAATCAACAAAGAAAAAAACAAAAAACAGGGTGGGTAGGGATCAGACATGATGAGAAATTTTACCTTCTATTGTATCCTTTTATCCTTTCAATCTTACACCATGTGTCTATTCTACCTCTGTGCCTCTTTCTATCTGAAAAAGACAGCCTGGAGTCATAAAGCCCTGGTGACAACAAAATAAACAAATAAATAAATGAGACCAGGGACCTCATGTAGATGAGATCTGTCTAAATCAGCCCTGCCATGTGTCACCTCCAGATGGAAAGTCCTTTTGAAAGTCTGGATGACAGGCAAAGTCTAACTTCCATATGGGTAATGTTCCAAAAGTGTACTTTAAGCCTATTACTGAAACTCTGAACATATTTTCATATAGGAACAATGCAGGCTAGTTTAGAAAGGTCTATTTTTATTTTTTAAAAATCTGAAAAAAAAAGGTCTATTTTGCTCATAATATCTCAAGTGTAGCTCCTATATAATAATATAAGACTACAGAAACCCAAGTTTAAAAAAAAAAAGATCTGTATAAATTCCCATTTGTGGAAGCTGAACATATGTCTTGTTTTCTGTAGTCCTGACATTAGGAACAAGAACTCAGTTGTTTCCTTCAAAGCATTCCCTGCTTCTAAGCCTCTGCTAGCAATCCCAAGAAACTCAGGGAATACAGGGACCAAAAAGAACTGAAGGCAGAGAAACGGCTACAAGGGGCTAGAGGAAGAGAGCTAGGACAAGACTTCTTCCTAGAGCCGCCTAAGACCTGTCCGCTCCTTGTCCTCTTGAGAGGCAGTGACACAGCCGGCCAGGCACACACGTTACAGTGCACAAGGACCTGGGTTCAAGCCCCTGCTGTTCACCTGCACAGGGGAAGCCCCACGAGTGGCAGAACAGTGCCGCAGGTACTTCTCTCCTCCCTCTGTCTTCCCTCTCAATTTCTCTCTGTTTCCATCCAAAATGAAAATACATTCGGACGAACAAACAAACAAATAAAAGTTAGGTTAAAAGAAAAGCCCAACGAAGTTCACTGATAATTTAAATCATACTGGGACTGGGAGGTGGCACACCCAGTAGAGAGAACATGTCATCGTGCACAAAGCCTCAGTTCAAGCCCGGGGCTCCATGCGCGGGAGGGAAGCTTCACGAGAGGCAAAGCAGTGCTACAGGGGTCTTCTTCTCTGTCCTCCCTCTCCCCCTAGTTTCTACCTTTATCAAAAAATAAATTTTATGAAATGGCTTCCAGGAGTGGTGACTTCCTGAAGGCACCAAGCCCCAGCAATAACCCTAGCAGCAATTAAAAAAAAAAAAAAAGTGTTTAACCCTAAGCCTTTGTTATATAGGAAACAGGGTAACTGGCCTGGAAGGGTCAATCAGAGACAGGGGCAGCCTGCAGGCAAACTCAGACCGAAAGAACCCAAATAGGAATAGGAACCTCCCACAAAACCAGTCTCCCACATCCAAAAAAACATCTGTGCATCCAACAGCACTGGAGATTTAGTGACCAGCATAATGCATGAAAGTGATACATCTCCCCAAACTGACAGATTCTCTCTGTAAAACTCAATCATTTTTTTTTGTTAAGCGAGGCATGAGTGACCAACATTATCTTAACTAAGCACCATGCAAACTGAAGTTGTCACTAAGCATTTGCTTTCTGCCTCACCAAGTATTTCATTCACAAACTGCATCGTTAAAACTATTTTTATTCCTATCCTGACTTCCCAGGGTTCTGCATATACTTCCTAAAAGAGGATGATGAATCTAGTTAGTATTTCTAAAGAGGTCCTAGTAATGCCAAATATAATTGCTAAAAGATTACTTTCTAGTTCCAACAAGATTTGTTACCTGATCTAAATTCATGGGCTTTTAAGACCCAACAGCAAACTGGGCTATTACATCAAAAATGCATGAAAAATTCCTAATTCCAACCATTTGGTTGGAGTCAGACCTCTCTAAATTTGGTCTGAAATAAAACCAGATTTTTCCTGTACTATTGCACTTATATTTTGCAATGTTTCTTTTAAATAAAGTTCAGTCTATTTTTAGTAAAAGATGGGACTAAGTGAAGAATATTACCTCAGTCTAAATTTATACAGACTCGTTCAATAATTTAAATAGCAAGTAATCACAAAGGAAAGTCTCGTATGACAACTTCTTTAGATCAACCCACCAGCTTATCATCACCCCAGTAACTAGTAGATGCCAAAACAAATGCAGATGTTGGCGACTTCATGAATCAAAATTATCTAGATAATAAAATAACTGTGTAAGTGCTTCAATGTTTCTCTAAGATTTGCATTTAGATGTGATATTTCAGAAAGATCACCCAACCTGTGAGAGCAGCTTCTTCAGAAGCTGTGCTATGGCAGGATCCTCTGGTGGGGGGCAGTCGGGAAGAGATCCTCTCCGTTTCTTCTGACGCATGTGAAGATGTCTGAATAAGCTAGTGATATCTTTAGACCGCAAAGCATAATCGAAGATAGAACGGCTTACTGGCTCTTTTAAAACACTGAGCAGAACAAGTTTTCTTTCAATCTATAACAGGAGGAAAAAAGTGGATTCAACCAAAACACAACATATAGTAGAAGTATCTTTAGATCCAATAATCACAAATGGCTTAAAAGTCATCATGTTTGTTTTGTGTGATCATGGGAGATAACAGCATCTACAGTTTTTGCTCAAAAGACCAAGTGCTAGGGACACGAGAGAACATGTCTGTTTCTGCTCACTATGATAGCATCAGAGCAGACAGCTATGTCTATCATTCTGAAAGAATGATGATCAATACCCAGGCTACAAATCTGATCTACAAGTTTAAAGAGATCCCCCCCCACTCCAAATTTCTGAGGAAATAATGCTTTTGGGGTAACTGTTGGTTTAGAGAGAGGCAAAGAGACAGAGTAAAAGAGAGCACAGCACTGAGTGGGGGCTGGGCTTCAATCTAGATCACACACATGACAATTATCTAAGTGAGATATTTTGTCAACCCTGGTATAATTTTCTTTTTTT
Organism: Erinaceus europaeus; assembly: GCF_950295315.1. Classification (NCBI taxonomy): domain Eukaryota; kingdom Metazoa; phylum Chordata; class Mammalia; order Eulipotyphla; family Erinaceidae; genus Erinaceus; species Erinaceus europaeus. The sequence continues at coordinate 35,256,774 of NC_080182.1, read as the reverse complement.
AATTTCTTTATGGGGGGGTGGTGGTTTACAGTCAACAGTAAGATACAATAGTTTGTACATGCGTAACATTTTCCCAGTTTTCCACATAACAATACAACCCCCATTAGGCCCTCTGCCAACATGTTCCAGGTCCTGAAACACCACCACCACCACCACCACCACCATGCCAAGCTCTGCTTAGTGTTTTCCCTTCTGATCTTGTTTTTCAACTACAACTTATGAGTGAGATCATCCCATATTTATCCTTCTGTTTCTGACTTATCTCACTTAATATGATTTCTTCAAGCTCCATCCAAGATGGGGTGAAAGCTCTGGTATAATTTTCTAACAAATCACTCAAGCCACTTGCATGTCTGAATTATTCTGGTACATCACCATTAAAAATTGTTACAAATGCATGCAGTATTTTTAAAAACCCAGTAACACTTTCAAAACAATTGTGCTATTAACAACCACCTCTTCCACCAACACAAAGACACTGGGAATTTATAAGACTTCACCACTCCTAGCAGACTCTTTATTTCTTTTTTCAGATGGAGGGGTGGGGGAAGAGAGAGGAGAGACACCAGAGAATTGCTCTACCACTCAGAAAGCTTCCCCTGTGCAAGGTGTCCCCATGTGGCTTCACAGGCTCAATCCAGGTCCTCACACATGGCAAAATATGTGTGTACTACCACGTGAGAATCCATCCAAGCCCAATTAGCAAACTTCATAGTCAAAATTAGCAGAAATCTCTAGATGTGATTTCCAAAGAAGTTTTAATAAACTTTTTAAAAAGGTATATTCTCCTCTCCATCTTTCATGTATATATAATTTGCTGAGTAGAGAAGAAAGTAACATAACTCGGGGCTGGGTGGTGGCGCACCTGGTTAAGCGTACGTTACAGTACTCAAAGACCCAGGTTCAAGCCCCAGTTGCCACCTGCAAAGGGAAAGTTTTGAGAGTGGTGAGGCAGGGCTGCAGGTGTCTCTGTCTCTCTCCCTTCCTATCACCCCCTTCCCTCTCAATTTCTGGCTATCTCTATCCGATAAATAAATAAAGTTAAAAAATTGAAAAGAACTCTAAGAACAGTATAAATAATGATGATCTCCAGGAATTGATGGATTTATGGGGAAAAGGAAGACTGAAGGCACAAAGCCTTTGTTCCCCTGCCAAGGGGAAGGCATATCAGAGTACGGAAAGAGAAAACCAGAAGGGGAGGTGACTTTCAAAATGGGAAAGAGAGCTTTAGTAAAAACAGCTTGAGTTTTAATAGCCAGAACCATCACTCAACAGTCCAGTCAATTTAAATACCTGTTTTGACAGCTGGACACCAAGCAAAATGAAGACTGTTAACACTGACAAATTGGGCTCATAACTGCTTTGTACAAACCGAAGACAAAAGTTTATCATCAAATATCCTACTGCTGGTGGTGGGGAAAGGCTGGAGAAGAGGCATTAGATTTTTAGAAAAGAAAGAAAATAGAATGAACTAGTTACTGAAAATTTTTTTAAAAAAAAGGCTTTTCTGAATTTCTCACTTTCAAAGGTGATTAGCTAACTTGAAAGAAAGGTAAAAATACTATAGTCCATTTTAATTTTTTAAAGATTTAAATAAAAGTAAGATGGACTCTTTAAACAGTTGTTTGTATATTTATTTATTCTCTTTTTGTTGCCCTTGTTGTTTTATTGTTGTAGTTATTATTGTTATTGTAATTGATGTCGTCATTGTTGGACAGGACAGAGAGAAATGGAGAGAGAAGGGGAAGACAGAGAGGGGGGAAAGAAAGACACCTGCAGACCTGCTTCACCGCCTATGAAGTGACTCCCCTGCAGGTGGGGAGCCGGGGGCTCGAACCAGGATTCTTACACCGACCCTTGCACTTTGTGCCACATGCACTTAATAACCCACTGCGCTACTGCCCGACTCCCAACAGTTTTTTTTTTTCTTTGTTTGTTTTAATAGCATAGCTTAGAAGAAGTGATTCCAAACAGGGACATGTATACCTGTATTATGGGCTGGGTGATATATGGGTCAAGGTAAGGCATCAATTTGCAGTAGACGTCAGCTGTGCTTATCTGATGAGCCACAACTGTGGTAAATCCCACGGCACCGTAGCGTATCCACAGATTGGGGTGACACAGGAAGGGGGCTCAAGGGGGGAATAAAAGCCAAGGGTTAATGACGTTCGTTGTTTCAATCAAGGTAGACAATTGGCTACATAACTCAACTGATAAAAGGACACCACCACCATGTTCTTATCAGATGCCTTCGTTTACAAATCACCACTATGAGGCATTAACTCAACCCTATGAGCTTAATAAAAACAAACAAAAAACAATAAAACAGTTACCTGCTTTCTAAGAATTTAAATTTATACTTTTTAGTCACAAATGAAGATTGGTAGATATCTACTCATTTATAAAACTGGATTAAACACTAGCAGTCACAAACAAATTTCATCTCCAAGTCACAGCAATAAGATTACGGGTTCTTCATTGATTTTGGTCAGTGCACTGCTGCACTGGTGTTGGGACCAAGCCCAGGACTTCTCACATACTCTACTGTTCTCTGCACAAGCACTGCACTGCTTCCCCAACCCCTACCTGACCTTTCTAATGAAAATATCTGGTCAAGTTAATGCACCATTCAGGCATATAAGTGAGCTGAAAACATGCCCATTCTTAGAGTTTAGATTATAAAGTTCAACTGGAACTAAATGAATGCTTTTCACCCTTTCTAACTGATTTTGCATATTAAACACGAAATCAATTATCTTAACTAATTGAAGATTTAGAAAAAATTCAAACTAAAATTAGAAAAAAATTGTATTAGTTCAGAAAAGGCAGTCACATCAGCACTTATAGGTTGTTTATTTTATAATAGAGATAAAGAATATTAATACATGCTAATATTAACTATATTAACAATGGAAGGGGAAAAATGAGTTTAAAATTTCTGTTTCCAAAGGCATCCTATTCTCAATCCTTCTAACTACATTATTAGTTGTGAATATTTTGTAAATACTCCGTAGTCTCTCAGATAACCAAAAAGAGTTTCCCTTTGACAACAGTGAAAACAGACTTGAAAAATGAAACAAAACAAACAAAAAAATACACCGAAAAACCTACAAAAAGTAAAAACAAAAAGACTTGCAAAAGTTAGGTGACATATATTCCATTCATGTATAAACTACACGATCACTTTTTTTTTTAAATATTTATTTAGTTCCTTTTTGTTGCTCTTGTTTTTTTATTGTTGTTGTAGCTGATGTCATCGTTGCTGGATAGGACAGAGAGAAATGGAGAGAGGAGGGGAAGACAGAGAAGGGGAGAGAAAGACAGACACCTGCCGACCTGCTTCACTGCTTGTGAAGTGACTGACTCCCCTGCAGGTGGGGAGCCGGGAGCTCGAACCGTGATCCTCATGCCGGTCCTTGCGCTTTGCGCCACATGCACTTAACCCGCTGCGCTACGGCCCGACTTCCTACACGATCACTTTTCTCTTCCCATCAGCATTACCACTGGGACCAGTGATAACTGGCCACCACTCACGGCAGGGGCCATATTTTCCTTTTGGTCGGACAGAGAAATTGAGAGAGGAGGAGAAGATAGAGAGAGACAGAAAGACACCTACAGACCTGGTTCACTATAATGAAGTGGGAAGCAGGGGCTTGAACCCACACACATGGGTGTGTGCTCAGCCAGGTGTGCCCTGGCCCAACCCCCACAATCACTCTTGCTAAGTGCTCACAGTACAAAGGACAAACTTCTTTGCCCATTGCTTTCGCATCTTTTGTGTGTAGTCCACGGGGCTTGACTGGTCTGGACCAACTTTTTCAGACAGTCAGAGGGATGACAGTACCAAAGCTTCCACCAGTGTGGTGGGGGCCAGGCTCAAACCTCATGGCCAAGCAAGCACACTCTCACATGACTGGTCTTACAGCCTTTGGCTCAGACTTACTCTTTCCTTTGATCAGTGGAATGTTCAAATTAACAGATTAGAAATGTACTCTCTAGCTAGGCTTACTCTATGAACATAACATCAACCTGGGCGGGCTGCTGCTTCCCCACGAGGCTGGCCCACCAGAAAGACAAAGATGAACCAGTCACTATAGACAATCTATAGGTGTAAAGCCAAAGAAGATACACCCATACAGTCCACAGATTCAAAGTAAGAAATCCACCCAAGCATTCTGTGAAATTTTTGTGGTTGACTGCTGTACAGCGTCAATGTCAAGATGCGCTAACAAGCACCTTACTCTGAAACAAGCACCCAGAATGAAAGGGGTTCCTATAATGCAGTATACTCAATCTTTGCTCCATTGAACACATTTCAGTCACTGGAGAGAAGAAAAAGGGAGGACGAGTATTAATAATATCTAAATGGGACAGGTATAGTTTTTTGTTTGTTCATTTGTTTTGTTTTGCCTGCAGGGTTATTGCTGAGGCTTGGTGCCTGCACTACGAATCCACTGCTCCTGAAGGTCACTTTTTCCCCATTTTCTTGCCCTTGTTGTTGTTGGATAGGACTGGGAGAAATCGAGAGAAGGGGATGACAGAGAGAGGGAGAGATATATAGACACCTGTAGACTTAATTTACCACTTGTGAAGTGACCACACTGCAAGGTGGGGAGCTGGGGGCTCGAACTGGGATCCTTACACTTAGCGCCATGTATGCTTAACCTGCTGTGCTACTGCCCAGCCCCCAAGGGTATAGTTTTAAAGTAAATGATAATCACTATCACTACTATTCCCTTTAAGAATCACATTAACACACTACATGGCTTATAGGCAGAACAGAAAGGTGTAAACTTTAATATTTATTTAAATAGGTATTCTTTTTATTTATTTATCTTTTTTAATCTTTATTTTATTTATTTATTCCCTTTTGTTGCCCTTGTTGTTTTATTGTAGTTATTATTATTGTTGTTGTTGTTGGATAGGACAGAGAGAAATGGAGAGAGGGAGGGGAAGACAGAGAGAAGGAGAGAAAGATAGACACCTGCGGACCTGCTTCACTGCCTGTGAAGCGACTCCCCTGCAGGTGGGGAGCCGGGGTTCGAACCAGGATCCTTATGCCGGTCCTTGTGCTTTGCGCCACCTGCGCTTAGCCCGCTGCACTACAGCCTGACTCCCTTTTTTTTATTTTTTATTTATAAAAAGGAAATACTGACTAAACCATAGGATAAGAGGGGTACAACTTCACACAATTCCCACCACCAGAACTCCACATCCTATCCCCTCCCAATAGCTTTCCTATTCTTTAACCCTCTGGGAGTATGGACCCAAGGTCCTTGTGGGATGCAGAAGGTGGAAGGTCTGGCTTCTGTAACTGCTTCCCTGCTGAACATGGGTGTTGACAGGTCAATTCATACTCCCAGCCTGCCTTTCATTTTCCCTAGTGGGAAAGGGCTCTGGGGAAGCAGAGCTCCAGGACACATTGGTGGGGCTGTCTGTCCAGGGAAGTCTGGCCGGCATCCTGCTATCATCTGGAACCTGGTAGCTGAAAAGAGAATTAACATACAAAGCCAAACAAATTGTTGACCAGTCATGGACCTAAAGGCTAGAATAGTACAGGTGAAGAGTTGGGGGGTGGGGGGAGCAGGAGTGTCTCTGTTCTGTAGATAGCTAGTAGGTTTATTTTAGTTATATTCCAAAGGGCCTGTGGCTATGCTAGGTTTTTTGTCTTTCTTTCTTTTTTTTTTTTTTCCTCTGAGCCAGAAATCTGATATGCTGGTGGATCTAAGTTATTGTCTGGGGAGATGATGTCATGGCTGGAAAAAGGACCAGAAAAGCTGGATCAGGGAAGAGAATAGCTCCCAAATATGGGAAATGTGTATAAATATTGTTGACTATAAACCCCATCGATCTGATGTGATCTGGGGCCCATATTCAGCTTAGGAGCCTATGTGACCTCTGCATCCCTGCAGATCTGAGCTCACTTTCTATGGTCATAAGTAGCTTGGAATGTTCCAAGCTGTCCCAGTATCAGGACCCATCTTCCTCAGGTGTTAACATAGAGTATATTGTCCAGCCTCCCTTTGGAGGATGGAACATTCTCTACCATTGTTGATCCAAGTTGAGGGCAAGGTCCTTAAATAGGTATTTCTAAGTTATGTAAATCTTTTTTTTTTTTTTAAAGTTTAAAACAGCAACAAATAATTGACCTTTTGTGGCGAGACATGTCTCTAAGCCTGGTACCAAATTTAGTTTCAGTTTTAAGGGTCTAAGAGGTTATACCACTGGATTTATCCTATACAAAAAGAAAAATTTATTTTGATGCCAAACACCTTTAAGTACCCTGTATGTTTATCTTATGATCAATGACTAGAAACAACAGGGCCCCCAAAAAAGTCTCTGCAAAATATAAAAAGTCAAAAAAAAATGATAATGATTTGTTTAATTCTGATGGACATCCATTTCAGATATGAAGTTGCTAATTACAGGCCACACTAAATCTCAAAAATAATTAGGCAACAGAAAGAAGGCACTATGTAAAATCAGAACATGAAAGTACATAACTACACATAAAAACTATTCACTAGGAAGATCAAAGTCAAAAGCAAGGAAAATGTGGGCCTTTGGAGATAATCACACTGCAGGTAGCTAGCTAAAATCATAAAATTATGAGAACATGTGTGCCTTCTATATCTGCCTTACACCAAAAATTTAAAAAAAAAACACTCTAACACCTTTTATTTTGTTAGGACGCTAGCAATAATCAATTTCTACTTTATTAGCACTTAAAACAATGAGAAAAATTAAGACATAGCAGATCTTTCAAGGTTCAGTACTCTTGTAGCTCAAGTAAGAAAACAAAAAAACACTGCCAATACAATATGAAAACTGCAAATTTTATCAATCAAAACAGACTATTTCTCTCTTCTCCCTGCAAATTTTTTTCCTTACTTTTATTTGATAGTACAGAAACTGAGAGACTGAGAGAGGAGATGAGATAGTCAGACACCTGCAACACTGCCTTATCTCGTATGAAACTCCTCCACCCCACAGATCAGGAGTGAGGGCTTGAAAGTAAGTCTATGTTCATGTCAATGTGTGTGTTTAACTGAATATACCACTATCCTGCCCCACCTCCTTTGTTTTTTGAATCAGAGTATTGTATCATGTCAGAAGTCAATAGCAAAGCAAAATATAATCTTCATTTTCAAGGATCATATAGATATAACTATTTTTTTATTTCTTTATTGGGAGACTAATATTTCATAGTCGACAGGAAATACAGTAGTTTGTGCATGCATAACATTTCTCAGTTTTCCACATAACAATACAAAAAAAAAATAAATAAATAAAGATATAACTAAAGTTAAAAGGTATTTCCCAGCCTGGGCTGGAGGACAAAATGATCCTGCTTGTTTGATGTCTCCCACAAGCACACAAACATCTACATGCTACACATATGTGCAGAGTCAACCCACAACGCAGCAATCAAGTTGAAAATCTGTTTCTAAATTGCACAGAAATATATTTGTTCTGCTTTATAGCTTAACTATTTGTTCTGTTTTATATCTTTTTTTCAGCCACCAGGTTCCAGATGCTACCACGATGTCAACCTGACTTCCCTGGTCAGATGATCTCACCAATGTGTCCTGGAGCCCAGCCTCCCCAGAGCCCCGCCCCACTAGAGAACGAGAGAGGCAGGCTGGGAGTGTGGATCCACCTGTCAAAGCCCATGTTCAGCAGGGAAGCAATTACAGAAGCCAGACCTTCCACCTTCTGCATGACCCTGGGTCCATACTCCCAGAGGGATAAATAGGAAAGCTATCAAGGAAGGGGATACGATACAGAGTTCCGGTGGTGAGAACTGAGTGAAATTGTACCCCTCTTATCCTATAGTCTTGTCAATATTTCCATTTTATAAATAATAATAAAATAAAATAAATTTTACAACGCTCTACTAGTTTCTCTTCCTAGACACCTCTTGTTCCACTTCAACTATGAGAAATAGAAACTTACCAATATCACTGGCAAATTCATAGACATGTGGCTTTTGCAGTAACCCTAACTGGCACATGCAGGTAAGGGCATTAAGGGCTTTCACAATAACAAATTCCTCAGCATCACTCAGACCTTGCTGGAGCAGGGGTTTGAGAATTGAGGAACTCTGCCAGCCAACATAGGCAGCAACACCTGAGGAGGAGAAGCAATTATATGGTCATTCTAAACATAACAGCATGAATACCAAAAGTAAAACAATAAAATTGAAGTATACTGAGCAGCCACCCAAGAGAAGAGAGCACACTTGCTAGCCAGAACAATCAAGGACAAACACCCATACCAAAGAAACTAAGAAAGTATGTAACTCCAAGGGGGGAGGAAGTCTATGAATGAAAAGAAAGAAACATATAAGTCCCCTAAAAAAAGGAGAATCAGACTGGTCTCAGATGGGCTTCAGTACAACAGAAACCAAAACAAAACTGTGGAAGAATTTCAAAGTAATGAGAGAACTCTTATATCACAGTCACCAGTAAAATAAGAGAACAAAAGTAAATCATCTTAAGGCATGCAAGCTCCATGCAGCCCTTTCATCTCCTTAGGATGTACTGCAGCAAAAAGAGTAAAAGAAAAAGTAGATAATACAAGTGGCAGACATAATTCTAGAGGAAAAGGATAACTAGCAAAGGCCTAGAAATCAATCAAACCAGATTAGAATAGCTAAAAAATAAAAGGGATCAAAAAAGAAAATAAAAAAGAGGTGGGGGAGGTGCCTCAGATGAACCGCTCCCTGGGTGCTGTTACACGCCTTGCCACATGCATGGCCAAAGTTCAAATCCTGGTGCCGGGGTGGCTCTGGTGCTGTGGTCTGACTACACGAAACAATGCACGTATGAGGCCCTAGCTAGTCAGAAAGAAAGGGGGAGAGGGAGGGAGGGAGGGAGGAAGGAAGTAAGGAAGGGAGGGAAGGAGGGAGGAGAAAGAGAAATGAAATAGATCACAAAAACAGATAAATCTGGAAGTTGTTTACTGGGTTGTCAGAAAACTTATGACGTGCTGTTTCTGTTTTTCTATGCAAAAATGTGCCATGACCTTTCTGGCAACCCAATATTACAGATAAGATGAAGACGCTGTATTACTTTCACCTCTAACATAAAAAAGAAAACACCCTTTTGAAATTCCAGGACAAAGAAAATAATTGTTCAAGATAGTAATGGTATCAATATCAAACTGTTCGATTTATCTGATAATTGGCAAAGAATTCTTGACCTTGATACTGTAACATTCTCATCAGTGATAAAGGACTCATGGTGTTAGAACTGTCACCTTCAGATTGCATGAAAATATCAGAGAGATTAATGCAAAAATTTAAAGATGAATTTAAAAACAAAAAAAATACATACCAACTATACTATCAAAAAAAGCCCCACGCAGATGCCAATCATTCTTATCATTTAGGAAAGTGATCATGTGGGACAATAAGACATCATTGGCTTTCTGACGTCCAAAAAATACACACAGCCGAGTTATTCCATTTTCCATTAAGGTTTGTTTCACAATATTTTCAGGGTCACTTAACAAAGTGACAACTTTCTGCTGAACCATTTCATGTAAGGCTTGGAGCTCTGAAAAACAAACAACAAAAAAAGAAGTATAGATCAGTTTCCTCCCATAAAAACATACAGACCCAGTCTTTTCTTACTCATCAGAGAAATAGAATGATTATAGGAAGTTTTTTTTTTTTAATTCCTTTATTTATTGGATAGAGACAGCCAGAAATTGAGAGGAAGGGGGAAATAGAGAGGGAGAGAGACAGAGAGACACCTGTAGCACTGCTTTACTGCTTGTGAAGCTTCCCTTCTGCTGGTGGGGACTGGGGGCTTGAACCCAGGTCCTTGAGTACTGTAATGTATGTACTAAGCCAGGTGAGCCACCACCCAACTATCCTTTAAGTAGAAATACCTAGAATGATTACAGACGCCGCCACAGAACGACTATAATCACTAGTGTTCTCCCTGCTCAAAGTTCTGAAGGACAGAGATGCTGAAATACAAACCGAAGAACACACCAGTAAGCCCATGCCGTCAACGTATGTCTACTATCCCACTAATTAAATCACTTTAACCATGAGACTCAAGGCTCAAGGAGAAACCCTGACTAGCACCAGAAAAGAAAGCACACTGTTGAGTGTCATTAATTTATAGAAACGCTTAAGAAGCAGCGTCCAGGATATAATCTGATGAGCGTGGGTAATGCTTTTAGGGAAAAAAAAAAAAATTAAAGGTTGGTTTACTGTATTTTAGAAAACCAGAAAATATACCAAAAAATATACTACATGTCCTGTGAAGTCTTTTTTTTAATATTTATATTTAATATTTATTTATTTTCCCTTTTGTTGCCCTTGTTTTTTATTGTTGTAGTTATCGTTGTTAGCTAGGAACGGAGAGAGAAATGGAGAGAGGAGGGGGAGACAGAGACAGAGAGGGGGAGAGAAAGACAGACACCTGCAGACCTGCTTCACCGCCTGTGAAGCGGCTCCCCTGCAGGTGGGGATCCGGGGGCTCGAACCGGGATCCTTATGCTGGTCCTTGCGCTTCGCTCCACGTCCTGTGAAGTCTTTACCTCATATAGCTGCTGCCTTCTTCTCTGACCTCTGATAGGTAAGTAAGTTACCTATTCATCCTCCCATTTTATTTAATTAGCTGTCTGGCCCTTCCTCAATCTAAACTCAGAAGAATGTGTCTTTGCTGTCTCATTCACTACTATGTACCTAGTTCTTTTAGCAGGCAAAGGATTGAATTTAATGCTTAACAATGACTCACTGGCTAAATTAATGAGGGCAGAGGTCACTGTTGGTATAGCAACTATCAAAAGTGATCTGATATGAAAAATTATGTTAACGTTAAAAAACTTTAACTTAAAAAACTTTTAATACCTAACTTCATTATCTAAAAGGTCCAATTACATATTACAGAATGAAAAGAAGTATTTGTTTTCTAAGTACTTCCATAAAAAAAAAAATCCCTATGCAAATTTAAAATTCTCTCATTGTCTTCAACTCCAAATACTATATTGTTTAAAACTGATAACATTTTAACAAGTAAGGAAGTCATTATACTTATCTACAGCATAAAAATCCAAGAACTATTATTTCTCTCACAAAAGCTTTCCCATACAGGTGGGGATGGGGGCTCAAACCCGGCTCCTAACACACTGTTGTTACATGTGTGCTCAACCAGGTGTGCCACAGCCCAGCCCAGAACTATATTTCTCAAACCACGCTGAAATAGATCTCAGTATATTATTTACATCCAAATTTCTTACATGAGTAACATTAACTAAAAACCAGTAAAAAGTTGTGTGAAGGTAATGAACTAAAAGCAGGGATTACGAACTCAAGATATCTTACCATCCTCTCTGTTCCTTTACAATAAAAGATACGAGTTTCCATAGGTAAGTAGCATAATACGAAATAGCACAGTTTAAGATTGAGGACACTCAGAATATACTCACATAAGGACAAAAGGCTTAGGTTCATTAGCTATGATGTTTCCAATGTTTTTTCTTTTTTCTTATAAGAATTATATAATTCAGCTACCTTTACTGTTGACACAAGTCAATTCTGGCTGAAAAACAATTGAATTTAGAATCTGTGGTAGAAAGCTGATCATTTTCTCGTCAAATAGCAATATATAATAGAGAACATTCAGGTACCAGAGACCCTTCCCATCTGTGTATGTTCATCTTCCATTGAGATCACAAACAGGTTTTTTTTTTTTTGCACTGTTAGTAATTCATCCCTTTTAAATTAACAGAAAACCTGGAAGAGAAAAATCATACTACCTGTATCATAATTTCCATTGGGATGTGTAACTTCATCTATTTCTTCACTACTGGGATCATTTTCCATATTCAGATTTTTTAGCTGAACTAATTCCAGGAATCTTAAAGCTGTTTCTGCCAACAAAGCTATGTTTTCTATAATGCAAAGGGGGTAAATTATAATCATTATCATAAATCTTGGTAATGCTTATGACATATATGTGTTACATAAAAAACAGGACTTTCCAATTTAACACTTAATCTAATCAGATTTTCAGTTATAACTATCACCAAACTACTAGTTTCAATAATGAGTATATTTTCTTAAATAGAAAATAACCCAAAATACAGCACTGAAATCTACTGAGACCAAATAAAGCTTAGTTCTTCTACAAATAATCTTTTTTCAACACTATCTTGACACTGAATTAACAGAGAATCATTCACATTAAAGTAACAAACATACCAAGGGGCCAGAGAGAGGGCTCAGCAGTAGAGCACCTGCCTTCCCATAAGTGAGGCGCTGAGCTTGACGCCCTGATGCCACAAGAGGAACCAGAGGGGCTCTATGAACACTGGAATAGTGCTCTGGGCTTGCTGGCTCCTGCTCTTGCTCTCTCCCTCTCTCCCCCCATTCAGAAAACAGGCAGGGAGGCGACTCGGCAGTCAAGTACATGCATGAGACCCTGAATCAGATCTCCGGCTCTGCACTCAGTAAGAATAATAACCAATCAAAATGGGTTTTTGAATCGGACCCTGGATCAAATCTCTGCACATTACTAGTTTGCTGCATAAGCAATCTGAGCCAGTTTCTTCACAAGTAAAGGAGTCCTGTCTGTCTCAAATAGCCACTGCCAAATGGAATCAGGCACTATTTAACTGCTTTACCAGTGAAACTCTGAAGGTCTTAGTGAACCCAAGTGTGAGAGTGACAGACTTGTACAGGTGTCTCCATTTTCCTGCTCTTCCTGATAATAAGACGGATACTCTTTACCACAGTGAAAAAACAAAGCTACTATAATTTCTGCTGTCACATCCACTGCCAATGCTCTTGGATATACTTTCTTCTTTCTTTCCCTTTTAATCATTCCTGTCTAATCTTGTTCACTCACTTCAGCGCTTCTCAACATATGACCACATGGATCAAACAAGGGCTCTTTTCCTTCTTAGGAAGTGAACAGCGCTAACTCGAGTTCATTTTTTAATGGTTAACACGGTTCTATTATTATTTCTCTCTCTCTCTCTTTTTAGATATACAGCACCAAAGTTTTCTTCAATGTGGTGGGGAGCTGGGTTCAAACCTGGGGTGAATGTGGCAGAGTAGCACACTACCCAAGTGAGCTATTTCATCAACCAACTTCAGTTGGTTTTTAAAAACTGAAGAGAGAGAGGAGAAAGAGAGAGGAGGGAGCGAGGGGGGAGGGAGAGAGAGCGAGAAAGATCATCACTCAGCTCTAGCTTATGGTGGTGCCTGCCTAGATTTTAGACCTGAGTCTCTGGGGCCTCAGGCATGTAAATTCTGTACTAGAACACTTAGGAGTCCCCCACCTCCCCCTTTTTTTTTAACTTTTAGAGTTCAGATGCCTCAGTAGTTGAGATTTCTGAGTTTATCAAATGCAGTGATTCTCTTCATCATGCTGACTTCCCACCCCTGCCATGTTCAACACTGTTCAGAATAGTATAAAGTTTCCCTCTAAGTAAGCAAGATGCCAAGGTCCTTGTCAAGTCAATTCACTCTTAAGATGGGGCAAATGATGGATCATACTCTGACAAGTCAAATTCTTGATGATTATGTCCACATTAAAGAACATACTTTTATGAGGAAGCAATCTCTTTCTTCCTTGGGCACCACTAAAGTCTGAGTGGTATACTTAGTACTGTAAAATGTACTTGTTTTAGCCCTTTTACATAATAAGGTATGAATTTACACCAATGTATGAGTGAAAAAAGAATACTGTAAAAGATGGAACCAAGAGCAGAAGATACCCTGACACAGAGGTAAGTTTTTCAATAAAGAACAGCTGCTACTCTTACTATCATAAACAGAATATCAATACAGTAGACCTTTGAACAACACGAGTCAGAAGTACAGCTAAAAATCTGAGTATAACTTAAGTCATCCCTTCCTATCTTTGTCCCATATCCAGAAGTTGACTGATCTGTGAAGGCTCAACAGGATGACTGAAAAAAACAATTCACATATAACTGGACCCATGAAGTTCAAATTCATGTTGTCCAACGGTCAACTCCATGTTTACATAGCATTACATATCCTACTTAACGTAACTGAGAGATTAAGAAATACCAAGCAAATATAACTTGTGAAGCTCCAAATAGTGATAAAGCATGCTTTTTAAAAACTATAAGCATTTCTTCTGTTTCACCTAGCTCACTGATTTGTCAACTGAATTGTTTTGCTACAAATGATAAACTATGGTGTGACTGACCTAGCTCTTCTAGACCTGAAGTTGGCACCTATGTGGTTACAAAGAATCAGAAGAACAAGGGAGATAGTACAGTGGCTGAAGAAAATGTTTGAGGTCCTTAAATCCCAAGTTCAATCTCCACACTACAGACAGATTTTAAAGGGAATGAGCTAACAAGTATCCTCCCCCAAAGTCACAATATCATCACCATGCATTTTATGTGCTATTTGCAAAGGCTGCAAAACATAACTCCAATTTCTAAGAGAAATTTTAGAAATAAATTATGGAATTATGCAAATATTGCAATGGCATTTTCCATGCAGAAATAAGCACTTGAATTAATTTCAAGAGCTAAAAAGATAAATCTGTATCACCTGATTTTATACATGAGAATTATAAGTGAAACATCAAAAAGAATCACTCTTCCTAAGCATAGCAATTGAAGGGCCTTAAAAATAACAAGTTAAGCTAGGTTCTTTCAACACAAAATTACCCAGCAAATTAAATTTTTCAACAGTAATAGACTGCTATTTCCTAAAACATGTATAAATATATTTATTCAGAGAGACTATAAAGGCCTACAGACACTAGATCACATGAGTATAGCGATTAACCTTACTCCAAATTAAATGCAATACTCCTGATAAAGCCATCAGATTCTAGGGCTGGGAAGATAGCATAATGGTTATGCAAAAAGAATTTCAAGCTTGAGGCACCAAAGATTTCAGATTTAATCCCCAATACCACCAGAAGCCAGAACTAAGCAGTACTATGGCAATAAATAAGTAAATAAATTTGTTTTATATGCTTTTCAACTGATAATTCTGATCACTTCAAAAATGAGAGTGACAGACAAAGGATGAGTTCCAAAAATACAGGCACATAATGCAAGGAGCAAAGTTCACTTCTGGAATTCCTAAAGAAATCATCAGAAAAACAACAGATATTATAGTCACCAACTTCAAAATATGAGTGGCTATCACGTGGACAATGAATTCTTACCAGCATAGGCTAGTCTAACAATTGTAGCATCGTCTTGGGCCAAATGTGCTATGCCTGGTAAAATATATTCTGGATAGATGTTGATGTCGTTTCGAGGAACCTCTTTGACAAGAGCAAGAACTTTGGTCAATGTTCTCAGTGCTTCAGCTCTCACTCTAGGAACAGAATCATTGCTGAAGTGCAAAAGATACGGAGTAATACGATCCAGAAGAATTTCCACACTCAATCTTGGAGCCAGATGGAGAATAAGTTCCAAAGCAGCAAGTTTGGAGTCACAGTACTTAAGGGTCTGTAGACAGGATGTTATAACAGACACTAAGATAACGAGTCCGTTTTCCTTAGGCTCTCCTTCTGTCTTTTCTGACAGATCATGTCCACAGAGATTGTGAATAATGTTGCCCAAATCCTTCCGTATAACCAGGATACGCTCATCTGCAGAAAGAAATGTTTCTTTGGCAAACTGGGCCATATAGGGCTGAAGAAAAGTGTAAAATATTTCAGGAAATGCATTGCCACGCTGCTGCTTTAAGTAGTCTTCTGCCTCTAAACGTTTTTCTGGCTCACGGTGAATCATCTGAGTTACCTATACAGAGGGATGAAAGGGAGTAAAAAATAGACTTGAGGACCATGAATTAAAGCAGATGAAAGCTGTAAGAGCAACTTTACACGTAAAGGATTTCCAAAGTAATGCTCACGATTTTCAAGGTTTACCTTTCACACTTCAGAACTCAACTACTGAGTAATATGTGACTACGATGTACTAGCAACAGGAAATTACATAATTACCACAAATATAGCAGATGGTTGAGACACATAAAGAGATGGTCTACTCTGTTCAACACTCCCTGTTATGGTAGCAAGTCATGCAGTGTCGCCTAGAACTCAAGCATTCTTAAACATTTTTATGCAAGACATATAACTGATGTGCAAATGAAATTATACACAACTTGGAAAAGACTGAGAATTTCTGAAATTGATTTACATATTAGGTTCTGCTTTAGAGTTATATTACAAGTTCAAGGGAATGCACGGTTTAAGTACAGCGATAAGAGTTAGCCAAAAAGGAATCAGTGATTCAAACATTTCAAGTAGTGTAAAAGGGATGTTACATTCTGAAAGTACTAGAAATGCTATACTTGATTTAAACTGATCCTACGTTTCCTAATACAGATAATTTACTTGCAATATAGGATAGTTTATGTTTTCATAATATATCTAATTATTTGAAATATGTTTACATTCTAGATAGGAGTTAAGACTGAATTTAGAGCAAATATACCATAAATAAGGAAAAGTAATTTAATAGAATTACTTTTATATCTGGACTAAACCTTAAGAATTAGTCAAATTCATGCCTTTCACAGTTAAGAAAATATAGGCCCAATTCACGGGCTACATGTCAATGTAATATGACAAGTTAGTGCCATTCCTTAAGACAAACCAGTCAGGTATGCTAGCTCCTAATCTAGAGAAAACTCACTGAGTCTGAGCTTAAATGGTTTCCTCTGAAGCATCTTATTTCTTTTTAAAACATGTGCCACTTATAAGGAAAATTAAAGTACATTATAGATTTCCCTACCTACTAAAAACTATGTTTAAAATGTCTTAACTTTTGTCTGATTTAGTTACTGCCAAAAGCATATTAAAAAGCTTTTGTGACTTCTCACAGAATTCCTCACATCTGTTTGGTTAAACTAATTTTTAATTCTATTGCTCTCCATTCAGTTATTCTCAAGATTAAGACTTAAAAAAAAAAAGTGGGAGTCAGGCGGTAACGCAGTGGGTTAATATTCCAAAGTGATAATACAATATTACTTAAAACTTTGTGGCAAATATTCATAGCATAGTTACCAATTCTCGAATACTGCGATCTTCAATTTTATTCAGCACTTGTTCAGGGAAAAATTGCCCATTTCTATAAGCCAAAAGTTGAGAGAGATCAAACAGCGGTACGCCCTCGGTAAAAAGTTCAGCTATTACACAACCTGGAAACAGATACAATTCCCATTAAAAATGAAATGCAAAGTACTGTTAATATAGACCAGGAAGTCAGAGAACTCATAAAACTTAAAAACCCAAAATAAACTGAATTTAAAAAAACGTAATGTGATATACAACGACAACCAAGAGAGGGAAAATGTCTCCAGCTCAATTTCTAAAAATGCAAAATCAGAAACACCCAATCAATTTTTCTTCCTTATAAACTGTGAAGCAAAAAGGTATCTCTACATTCTCAGCAGGACAAAAATCACTATATAATACCCAGTGAACAAATCTTATAGAACCTTAGTAAGTTCATCGTACAGCATTCACAGCTGCTAGCCGCTGTGCCAAAAAGGTCACACTCCCTCCAATAGCCACATGGCTCCTGCACCTGCTCAGTCTTTGATCTTTGATCATGTCAAGGCCCTTCTTAACTGCACAGTTTAAACTTCACACCCACCACAACTACCCCAAATTCTTTGCTTAGCTGGTAGCGGGTTCCCTTTACCTGTGCTTTTTCCCCCAGAAACCACCACCAAAGCATTTCTTTTCTTTTTCTTTTTTGGATAGGACAGAGAGAAATGGAGAGAAGAGGGGAAGACAGAGGGAGAGAAAGACAGACACCTGCAGACCTGCTTCACCGCCTGTGAGGCGACTCCCCTGCAGGTGGGGGCCGGGGGCTCCAACCCAGATCCTTATGCCTGTCCTGGCACTTTGCACCTCATGTGCTTAACCCAATGTGCTACTGCCCAGCCCCCGCATTTCTTTTTTTAACCAGAGCACTGCTCAGTTTTAGTTTATGATGGTACAAGGGATTGAACCTGGGATTTTGGAGCTTCAGGCACGAGAGTGTCTTTATATAACCCTTATGCTATCTCCCCTGCCCCTCCAAATAATTTTTTAATAGAAACATTCTATTATAAACAAAAAGGTGAGACGGTAAGTGAACACACACCATTTAAAAGCTGGTAAAAAAAAATGAGTGGAGGCCTACAGACTAACAGTGTACCTACCAAGTGTCAGCTCCTGATTTTGACATAGTATATAAAATGTCGCCACTGGGTAAGTTGGGCTAAGGGTCCCTTGCTATTTTTGCAACCTTCTATGAGTCATTCA
This sequence comes from Erinaceus europaeus, assembly GCF_950295315.1. Classification (NCBI taxonomy): domain Eukaryota; kingdom Metazoa; phylum Chordata; class Mammalia; order Eulipotyphla; family Erinaceidae; genus Erinaceus; species Erinaceus europaeus. The sequence continues at coordinate 35,238,490 of NC_080182.1, read as the reverse complement.
AAAATAAAATATATGGAAGTCAGGCAGTAGTGCAGTGGGTTAAGCGCACGTGGCACAAAGCTCAAGGACCTGCGGAAGGATCCCGTTCAAGCCCCCTGCTCCCCACCTGCAGGGGGGTCACTTCACAGGCGGTGAAGCAGGTCTGCAGGTGTCTGTCTTTCTCTCCCTTCTCTGTCTTCCCCTCCTCTCTCCATTTCTCTGTCCTATCCAACAACGACGACATCATTAATAACAACAATAACTACAACAACAATAAAAAGACAAGGGCAACAAAAGGGAAAATAAATAAAATTTTTTAAAAAATAGAATATAAGTAGATTTTTTTTTTTAATTACAAGAGACAGGGGAACCAGGAGATAGCTTACTATACACAAGGCTCTGGGTGTGAACCCCAGCACCACATGGGAGCACCACAGCATGGTGACGAGGTGCTGGGGCCTTTCACCTCCACTGACTCTCTCCTCTTGCCTGAAACAAAAATAATCAAGTGGAACCGGAGCAATAGAATCACTCCTATGCAGGGATGAGGTGCCACAAAAAGAAAAAAGGAAAAAAAAAAACTAAAAGAAAATCTTGTCAAAAGCTACCAATGTCAAAAAACAAACAAACAAAAAGTTGTGGAAATGTTTCAGATTTAAGGAAGTTAAAGAGACTCTGACAGGGAGTCCAGCGGTAGCACAGCGAGTTAAGCGCAGGTGGCACAAAGCACAAGGACCAGAGTAAGGATCCCAGTTCGAGCCCCCGGCTCCCCACCTGCAGGGGAGTTGCTTCACAGGCGGTGAAGCAGGTCTGCAGGTGTCTATCTTTCTCTCCCCGTCTTCCCCACCTCTCTCCATTTCTCTCTGTCCTATCCAACAACGACATCAATAATAACTACAACAATAAAACAACAAAAGGGAATAAATAAATATTAAAAAAAGAGAAAAAGGAAAAATGATCATAGGGCATGGTGTCATGTAGACTGACCACCTGTAACTCAATCAACTTACAACTTCTACAATGCCATTATGGGAAAGATGCTACTTCCCTGTGGGTCGACTTGCTCAAGCGGCCTCTACCATCGCCAAGTTCTTACTGTCACTCAGATCTCAGCTCAGATGTTCTTCCTTTTCAGAGGGGATTGCTCTGACCATTTAACCTCATCTACCAACCTCTGTCACAGCATTTATGAGTCGTCAGGTTGTCACAGAACTCTCTCCACTACAACACTGGCTCCATGAGAGGAAAAACTCTTGAGTCCGAGTCACAGCTATTCCCAACATGCGTACAACAGTGTTTTCTCACATGACACACACTCACATATCTACTCCATAAATGAATAAAAAGATCTCTGTCACCAAAACTATACCCCTATATTTGATGAAAAACAAAACATATTCTTCCCTCAAAGCAGCAGTCAGGAGTCATGGAGAAGACAAGAAGAAAAATAACATTCAAAATCCAAGGAGCCTAAATGAAGGTCCCAGGTTCAATCAATTTGGAAGTTAGATTCCCTCCCACCTCTTTCAAAAGAATGAGACCTACTTTAAGTTGTGTAGCTCTTTAGTCTGGAGAAACAAATGCAGTGTAAGAACTCTGTTGAAGTTTACAAAAACTTTAATTTGCACAAAAAGAATAGTAGACAGGGAAGATAGCATAATGGTTATGCAAACAGCTCTCATGCCTGAGGCTCCAAAGCCCCAGGTTCAATTCTCCACACATCCATAAGCCAGAGCTGAGCAGTGCTCTGGCAAAAAAAAAGTTTTTGACCCTGAAATGGTCGGTGGGGGAGACAGCATATGGTCCGGCAAAAAGACTTCTTTGGTGGGTGGGGGTATAGCATAATGGTTACGCAAACAGACTTTCATGCCTGAGGCTCTCAAGTCCCAGGATCAATCCCCCACACCGCCATAAGCCAGAGGCGAGCAGTGCTCTGGTAAAAATAAATTAATTAATTAAATAAAAAGACTTCCATGACTGAAGCATCAAAGGTCGCAAGTTCAATCCCTACCCACCCACCATAAGCTAGTGCTGAGGAATGCTCTGGTAAAAATATTAAAAACAAGCTTCCAGTTATTAGAAGTCATAGGGATATACAATATAACTAGTTATTAGTAATAGTATATGTTGCATATATTAAAATGTCTTATAAGAAAGAAAAATGAAACTATGCATGATGACAGATTTAACCAGACATACTATAGTAAATTTTTCAACTATAAAAAATGATTCCCTGGGGGCTGGGCAGTGGAGCACACAGCTGAACCAAGCACAAGGACTGGGTTCAGGTCCCTGCTCTCCACCTGAGGGGGGGGGGAGGCACTTTACAAGCAGGGCTTCATGAGTCTCTTTCTCCCTATTTCCCTCCCTCAATTTCTCGCTCTTATCAAATAAAGTAGAAAGAATAGATAATATTTTTTTAAATGATTCCCAGAAGCTAAAAAATGCTCACATAAAAAAAATTTAAGAAAATGCTCTAAAGAAAATACATCGAGATTAATTTGACATCTATGGAATTTAAAAGCTACATTTCCATGTTAGAGAGTTAATATGTGTGTGTGTGTATATGTATACATATAGACATATATATTCCTCCTTAGCATCTAACTCAAATAATACCTGCTGAAAAAATGTCCATTGCTCGCTTCAACTCTCCTCTTGTTCTCTGATTACTGTTTAAGTCTACAAGTGGAGTTGAAGGATCTCTCATGTATTCTAACTCTGTGGCAAACAGACCACCATCAACAAACCGCTCAGGAGCAATATAGCAAGTTCTCCTCCGAGAAGTGTCAAAGAAATAGTTGAAATCGGCTGGGTTGTCCTCTGGAAGATAGGTGGGCTTAAAACTGGCAAAATCAGTTAGAAGGACCCAATTCCAACTCGTGACCATTACGTTCTCAGTCTTGATGTCGCCATGGCGGACTCCAGATTTATGTGCTTGGTCCACAGCAGTCAGGACCTGGAAAGCAACCCAGCGCTTCTCAATGTTGTTTAAGAAAGGACGGGTACTGATGCGATCATAGAGGTTGTCTCGCACATACTGCCTGAAGAGCATGGCTGCTTTCTCAGATGCTTTCTCTGCTGCTTTCTGGAAAGGCAGACAGTTCTGCGCAGAATGAAGTCTGATTTTCAGCTCCTCCAGTTCTTGTTTATAGCTGGTTAAAGGCAATGTGGGGTCCTGAATGGCAAACACCTTCACAACCACCAGGCCTTCTCGGTGCTTAGCCCGAGCAACTTTGAAAAAACGAGTACTACCCAGGCTCTTGTCATATTCAAAGTCATGAATGTCTGAAAAATAACTCTCCACAGACAGAATTTGGGAAGGAGCAATGCCAGCAAGCTGATTCCCCATAATGGCAGGAAGCACGTTTAGGTCAGTAAGTTAGAATACACCTACAAGGGGGGAGGGGAATAAAAGCAGAAAAGAATAGTGAAACACCATTATTTACTTAGTCTTTTCAAAAATAAAAAAATAGATGTATACTTCTCTTCACCAAGAATTGTAGTCTTCTAAGCAGCCTCAGTTTTAGAATAACTTATCTAAAAATATTTTTTTATTTTATGTTATCTCAGAAGCCGAGTAATATTCACATACGCCACTTGATATTAAGCAGAAAATGATGGAATTAATGAGCGTTTACTATGCGTTCAGGATTACAGTTGCAGCTATGAAGGTCCCACCAGTACTATATGATACAATCTCTACAGGCTCAAGAAATACCTGTAACCCTAGATATGAGATACAAACACATTAAGAACTTCAAACTAAGAACCAGTTAACAACAAATAGTCACCGAACTTCTCAAAGGTCAGACGAATAAGAACAAACAGTATCAACCAGGATGGGGAGACATAGCATGATGGTTCTGCAAAAGACTCTCATGCCTGAAACTCGGAGGTTCCAGGTTCAATCCCCAGCACCATCATAAAACAGGCCTGAAGTGTGCTCTGGCCTCTCTCAGTATATCTCTCTCTCCCTCTCAAAAAAAATCAGTTGTCACCTGTCCCTTCCCACCCAACTAGAAAAAGCAAGTACGAATTGTGGAGTTTAAACTCCGGGAGGTATAATTTAAAGGGCACACTTGCAAACACAGCCCCGGGATTTCCCAGCTCCGGTTTTGCATGAAATGCACGGCACGCCGCCGGGGCACTCGGGGTCAGGCGCACATTCGCAAGCACTTACCCCGGGACTCTGCAACGGGCCCCACGTCGTCGCTCGCTCACAGTGAGGTCCTGGCGGGTCACGTCTTCTCCAGAAAGGGGTCTTTCTCCAAAGGCAGACGGCAGGATGAGAGGGGAGGGACGCAGATGAGTCCCGATTTCCAGGAACCCCGGCAGCGCGCTGGGGGGAAGTGGGAAAACTCGGGGAGCCGCCTGCGGACGTGCGAAGTGACGCAGAAGAGCCGCCAGGGGCACCCAGTGGGTGCCCCAGCCAGCCCCCTGCCCTGCCCTGGGAGGCACACGCTCCCGGGCCTCGTCTTCCCCTCGCGCCGGCTTCTACACCCTCTGGGCCCGACCCACTCCCCGGGGGCCTCACCACCAGCCCGGGAGGTGGAAACCGCGAGAAAGAGCGACGCCGCCAGTTCCAAGTAAACAGGACTCGGTCTGCAGGAGGCGCAGCAAACCCCGAACTCCCGGGAAAGCGGCCGGCTCTGATGTCACTTCCTGTCGCGGATCGGAAGTGACAAAAAGGAGACTTGGAGGGGCGCTGGTTGCTAGGAGACGAACGAGGGGCGTGGCCGCGCTTGGGAACCTGGAGGCCAAAAAAAAAAATATATATATATATATATATATATATATACATATTCCACAGAGGATTCTGATGATATTCCCGAAAAACCTGTTCACACACTCCTTCACCCCAAGTACACCAGAACTAGAATTCATTACGATTATTCACAGGTAGGTTTAGGAAAATTAATATTTCCTAGAGTGAATGTAAGAGGTTTGTAGCGATAAAATATATTAATATGTACTAGAAAGTTTATCTGTTTAATGTAAATGAATCAATGTTTTTGATGTACAGAATTTTGTCATGCCTATAAATCTAATTTTAGAACACTTTCATCACCCGCAAAAGAACATTCTCTATTAATTTTTAGTATTGCCTATTTTGGACATTCCATAACTCTCGTCTTTAAATGTAGGCTTTGTGACTTTCACTTCATTTTGGGGGGGAGGGAAATTATGCCTGTGTAACATATCAGTATTTCATTTCTTTTATTGACATATTATGGTGTATGACTATTCTACATTTTTGTTTAATCTTTAATTAGCTGATATTTGAGTCGCTTCAACTTCTGAGTCATTATGAATAATGCTAATGTGAATATTTATGTGGAAGGTTTGTGTGACCATATGTTTTAATTTTTCTTGGATAAATAAATATCCAGAAGTGGAACGATGTTTTCAAAGTTCCTACGTAGCTTTGCATTCCTACCAACAATGTATAATCCTAATTTCTTCCCATACTTGTTGGCATGTTATTACGTTTTATATTATAGTCATTCTTGTGGGTTTTATTTGCAAATAAGTGATATTGAGCACTTTTGAGGGTGCTTTTTGTCCATTCACCTATCTTCTGTGGTGAAATATCAGTTCAAGGGGAGTCGGACGGTAGTGCAGCGGGTTAAGCACAGGGGGCGCAAAGCGCAAGGACCCGTGTAAGGATCCCGGTTCGAGCCCCCGGCTCCCCACCTGCAGGGGAGTCACTTCACAGGCAGTGAAGCAGGTCTGCAGGTGTCTGTCTTTCTCTCCTCCTCTATCTTCCCCTCCTCTCTTCAGTTATCTCTGTCCTATCCAACAACGATAAAACAACAAGGACAACAAAAAGGAATAAATAAAAAAGAAATATTAAAAAAGAAATATCAGTTCAAATCCTTCACCAATTTTAAGAGATTTTTTAATATGTATTTATTCCCTTTTGTTGCCCTCGTTTTTTTATTGTTGTAGCTATTATTGATGTTGTTGTTGTTGGATAGGACAGAGAGAAAGACAGACACCTGCAGACCTGCTTCACTGCCTGTGAAGCGACTCCCCTGCAGGTGGGGAGCCGGGGGCTCCAGCTGGTCCTTGTGCTTTGCGCCACCTGCACTTAACCCACTGCTCTACCGACGGACTCCCCTTCACCTATTTTTTAAACTGAGTTACATATCATTTATTGATGAGTTTTCAGAGTTCTTTTTTTATATTCTGGCTATGAGTTCAATTAGCAGATAGTTTTTCCCTGTGTCTTTCACCTTCCTAGTTGAGCCCTCTGAAGTTAAAAAAAATAGAGGGAGCTGGATTTTTGTTATCATTCCTACAACTCCTCCATATTCTTCACAATACAACCAACTGGACTCCTTAAGTTACAAAACTGAAAGTCATTAAGTCATATATAACATGTTTCACTTCTCACCCTTTCACCTCTATTCAAAAATCCCCCTCTACAGCTGATTCCACCTCAAAAATATTCCTTCAAGTTGTCCACTTCCAGGGCATAATTCAAACTGTCATCATCGTTACCTTATCTGGGTTTTAAATGGCATTCTGTATCCATAATTTTATCTTCATACTTTTTCTATGACTTTTTTCTTTTTTTAAAAAATTTATCTTTATTTATTGAATAGAAAAGACAAATGGAGAGGAAAGGGGGAGATAAAGAGAAAGAGACACCTGCAGCCCTGCTTCACCACCAACAAAGAAAGCAGTTCTTCTTCTTCTAGCGTTTGCCCTTCTTCCGTAGCCAGTCAACAGCGTCAGGTTGAGCCTGATGTAAAGTTTCGAGACCTCCTTTGAATCTGGAGAGGTGGCAGTCGTTGACTATGTGGGTCATAGTCTGTCTGGAGCCGCAGGGGCAGTTCGGGTCGTCTCTGGCCCCCCAGCGATGGAACATAGTGGCGCACCGGCCATGGCCTGTTCGATAGCGATTGAGGAGGGCCCAATCATAACGTGCTAGGTCAAAGCCGGGTTGGCGCTTGCAGGGGTCTGTGATGAGGTGTTTGTTCTTGACCTCAGCTGACTGCCAACTCTGTTTCCAAGAGACTGGAACAGAGAAGTTCAGTGTAGGCGTAGGGGACCAGATTGGGTGACAAGATGTCAAGCGTTGAACAGGGTGGGTGAAGATATCCGCGTATATTGGCAGGTCCGGTTGAGCGTAGACGTGGGAAATGAACTTAGATGATGCCACATCCCGACGAATATCTGGCGGGGTGATGTTGCTAAGAACTGGCAGCCATGGAACCGGGGTGGAACGGATGGTTCCAGAAATGATCCTCATGGAGGAATATAATTTGGAATCGACCAAGTGGACATGGGGGCTACGGAACCATACTGGGGCACAGTATTCTGCAGTGGAATAGCATAATGCCAGAGATGATGATCGCAGTGTGGAAGCGCTCGCCCCCCATGAGGAGCTGGCCAGTCTTGCAATGATGTTATTCCTCGCGCCCACCTTTGCTGCAGTTTTTATGAGATGTTCATGAAATGACAGAGTGCGATCGAGAGTAACGCCAAGATAGACTGGCTGGGCTTCGTGCCGGATTCTCGTACCGCCAAGCTGCACATTAAGCTCACGCGAGGCCGAGGCATGGTGTAGATGGAAAACAGATGATACCGTTTTTGCAGTGCTAGGGATTAGTCGCCATTTTTTACAGTAATCAGATATCAGAGACATGTCTTTCGTGAGTGTTTCCTCGAGGATGTCGAACTTGGATGCCTGAGTTGCACAGCAGATGTCATCGGCGTAGATGAACTTCCTTGAAGAAGTTTCTGGGAGGTCATTGATGTAAATATTAAATAGCATAGGAGCCAGAACAGAGCCCTGGGGGAGGCCACTTGAGACAAGTCTCCATCTGCTAGACTTGTCACCCAGATGTACCCGGAATCTTCTGTTTTGGAGAAGAAATGATATAGTGTTGGCCACCCATGGAGGCAGGCATCTTGAGATCTTGACTAGGAGACCACGGTGCCAGACCGTGTCATAGGCTGCTGTGAGATCAACAAAGACAGCACCCATCTTTAAATTCTTCTGGAATCCATTTTCAATGTAAGTTGAGAGGGCCAGAGCTTGTTCTCAGGTAGATCTTCCTGGGCGGAAACCAGCCTGGGCGGGTGATAGGAATTTCTCTGTAAGAGGAGAAATACGTGACAGAAGCAGCCTCTCAAGGAGTTTGTAACACACGGAGAGGAGAGAAATTGGTCTATAGCTGGCGGCCAGTGTTGGGTCTTTCTTTGGTTTCAAAACCGCTACAATCTTCGCACGATGCCGAACTTTGGGCATAGACTCAGATTCCAAGATGTGGGACAGGAAGGAAGCGACCCACTTCTTTGCCGCGGGGCCCAGGTTAAGAATGAGTTCTGTGGTGATGTTATCATAGCCAGCAGCTGTTCCCAGTTTAACCCTCTTCAAAGCGTCTTCCAGTTCAGACAGTGTAAAGGGAGAGATTTTTGGAGATGGACAAGATAACCGGAAGTGGGATGACCACTCGTGGGAAATTTCTCTTTTCCAGACTGGGTTGATCTTAGCACGTCCAACTTGAGTTAGGTGACTGGCCACTGAGTTTGGAGATACGGGAGGATGGGAGACGGGAGGGGCTTGTCTACCGGCACCCAGTCTGTGAAGAAGCTTCCAGGCCTTCCTACTTGAGTGGGTGAAGTTCAGACTTTCCGTGAGTTGTTGCCAGTAGGCTTGGCGTGCTGCATCCAGGGAGGCAATGAGATGGTCGGCCACATCTGGGTCGCCCGACTCATCATACTGCTTTAGTAGTTGCTCGCATTCAGCATCAAGACAAGGCGTATAGTTAGCACGTCTCCCAGGAGGAATGGCTTGGGAAGTTGCTTTGAAGATGGCTTGGCGGAAGCGCCTGTAGGAATCTTCAGAGGGGATAGAGTTAATTGGAATTGCAGGAATAGATTTGTTGGTAAGATCACTGAACAGACGCCAGTTTGCAGTGTTCTGGTGTCTTTCTCTATATCTATCTCTCTCATTAAAAAAATAAAAGAATGGCTGGGTGGAGTCACATCTGGTTGAACGCACACACTACTATATGCAAGACCCCAGGCTTAAGCCCTGGGTCCCTACCTGCAAGGGGGAAGCTTCATGAGTGGTGAAACAAGTCTATTTCCCCTTCCCTCTCAATCTCTCTCTGTCCTATCAGACTAAAAAATAATAAACAAATAATAATTAAATTAAAATAAGATAAAATTGCCCAGATTTGAGTCCAGCTCACACCTCATTAAAGGAAGCTTCAGAGCCATAGTTTCTCTTTCCTTATCTCTCTCTCTCTCTCTCTCTCTCCCACTCTCTCTCTCTCTCTCTTTCCCACTTTCTGTCCCCTCAGAGAACTGCTCAGCTCTGGCTTGTAGTAGTGCAGGGGATTGAACCTGGGACCTGAGAACCTCAGGCATGAGAGTCTATTTGTATAAACACTATGCTATCCCCCCAACTCTATATTTGAAAAGGTTACCCAAAAAATGGAAAGGAGAGGAGAGGAGAGGAAAGAGGAGAGGAGGGGAGGGAAGGTGTTGGAGTCCCATTGCAGTATGGTTGAGGAAGTTGCCAGTTGGTCTGTGGGTGAGGGGTGCAAACACCTCTTATAGGAGATAAGAAACTTACCCATATAACAACTCTAATATCATGTAAGTTGTTATTTTCTCAATAAAGTGAATTTTAAAAGGTTAAAGCTTTAAATGCAGACTGTGTACCACTCCTTGTCTTTTAAAATGTATTTACTTCTTTCCTTTCTTTTTTTTTTATTAGATAGGACAGAGAGATTAAGAGGGATAGAAAGGATGAAAGACAGACAGACAGTCACAAACTCGCTTCACCATTCCTGAAGTGTCCCTCCTGCGGGGGGGGGGGGGAAGGGGAGGGGGTCAAACTTACACACTCAGTCAGGTGCACCACCACCCAGCCCCAAAAATGTATTTATTTTTATTGAATATTGCTACACAAGACTGTAGCTGTCTCAAGGGTACAGCTTCACAGGTTTATCAAAATACACGTTAGCCTTTCTCATCTACCACCAAAAGGTGTCATCTCTGTCCATCACAGGGCACTGGGTACCTTACCCCCAACCCCCAACACCTTCTTCCCCTTTAATTACTAGATGTCTGCAGAAATAGAATAAAGATTTATTTCTGATTTTTTTCTTTAATCTCATTTGTGAATGAGACCCTCCAGTATTTGTATTTTTCCTTCTGGTTTATTTGACTTAGCGTGATCCCCTCCAGATATGTCAGTGTTGTGGGAAAGGTAAATTTTCATCTTTTCTTCCAGCTGTGTGTTACTCTTGTTCACAGTTAAGACACTTTATTATGAGAAAGCAATATAATATAAATGGGTAGGATGTATAAATCCATCCGAGTTTTAGGTGGACCTATATTTCCACATGATTTTGAATCACTTGTTCACATTTATCTCCGTAAAAATGACCTCCAAAAAAAAAAATCTCCAAAGAAAAAAGACTGACTAGTCAAAGAAAAAAACACACTTTAAAAACTGAAATACTTAACAAACATACATATGTTATAATAAAATGGGTAAATTTTTGAATTGTGTAGGAAATCCAATATATCAATATATCCTATAGGTTCATTTTATGAAATTTGACTAATTGCCACTTTGCTGTAATTTCCTTTTTTTAGAAAAGATTTCTTTTTTTGTTGTTGTTTATTTATTTATTTTTATTAACTTTCTTTAGTGGACAGAGACAGCCAAAAATCAAGAGGGAAGGGGGTAGTAGAGAAGGAGAGAGACAGAGAGATGCCTGCAGCCCTGCTTCACCTGCAGGTGGGGACTGGGGGCTCGAACCTGGGTCCTTGTGCACTGTAATATGTGCGCTCAACCAGGTGTTTTACCACCTGGCCTGGTAATTTCCTTTTTTTGCTATTTATTTTACTATTTGATAGGACAGAGAAAAATTGAGAGGGGCAAAAAGAGAACAAGAGAGAGGTACCTGTAGCTTGCTTCATTGCTAATGAAGCTTACAGGTGCGGACCGAGGGCTTGAACCTGGGTCTTTGCACATGGTAATTGTGTACTCTACCAGGTGTGCCACAGTCCAAACCCTTGTAGTAATTTCTAACGCTGCAGTTTCATCCAACACCCAGTCCCAACCAACCTCCATTGCCTGCCTCTATAATAGAATTGTGAAACTGAAATTAACCACTTTTCCAGTCTCCTTTTTGTGAATGAATGGTCATGAGGGGGCAAGGGGTTGGGCAGTGGGTTAAGCTACATGGTGTGAAGCACAAGGACAAGCAAAAGGAACCCAGTTTGAGGCCCTGGCTCCCCACCTGCAGGGGAGTCACTTCATAGGCAGTGAAGCAGGTCTTCATCTTTCTCTCCCCCTCTGTCTTCCCCTCCTCTCTCGATTTCTCTCTGTCCTATCCAACAACAACAAATGGCTCCCCACCTGCAGGGGAGTCACTTCATAGGCAGTGAAGCAGGTCTTCATCTTTCTCTCCCCCTCTGTCTTCCCCTCCTCTCTCGATTTCTCTCTGTCCTATCCAACAACAACAAAAGCAATGGCAACAATAGCAACAACAAAGGCAACAAAATGGAGAAAATGACCATCAGGAGCTGTGGATACTTAGTGCAGGCACTGAGCCCCAGCAATAACCCTGGAGGCAAAAAAAAAAATTGTCATGTGATACTTTACCTAACGAGATAAATGGAGAAATCTACAGGCACCACCTTATTCTCTTTGACCTTGTTCAACCCTTTATCACAGCTGCGATGTCCAGAGCTGCAGTAGACATAATGTGACCACAATTCAACAGGCCTGAGTGAGAGATAGTTGCAGAAATAATTTCCCAAGTAGTCACTTCTCTGGATCTATATAAATATCCCCAATCTCTGGATATTTTATTATATGAGAAAAATGAATCTTTTGTTTGATCCACCGCTGACTGAATTTTTCTGAACCAAAGAGCTTCCTTAGCTGATGAAGTGATGCAAAAAGTTCACTAATTTATCCTGGAATTTAATGTCACTTAATTCTAGGGGACATCACTGTTCAGAGTTTGCAATTATCCTGAATGTGACTTTTATATCATAATTTGACCTTTACAGATCTCCCATTTGTAGCAGGTGGGTATGCCCAGGTGGCTTGAAAAGTAAAACCAAACCTGTGGCCTTTAGTCCATGTGTTTCTAGAAGTTGAATGCAGTTTGCTTGCAGGAATGAGAATTCTCCTGAAATTGATTCCGTTTGGCACTACATTGCATATCATAAGTCAATATGATGATGATTTGTGAACTAGTGATAAGGGTAATAGATCAAAGACTCTGATAGCTATGATGGTGGTTCTCTGTTCTGTTTTTAATGAAATACAGAAAGATTAACACTTTTCTTTTAAAAAGTATATATATATATATGTATGTATATATGTATATATATATATGTATGTATTATGGACAAGGGCCATGTAATAACGGTATTATGGGTTAAGCCAATACTTAACCAGTTAGTATTAGAATGTCTGTACTATTCACTCTATAAAAAAAGGTATTTTGGGGTTGGATCTGATTTAACCAACTTGCTTCAATGACCTATGTTTCTGAGAAATTACTTCAAGAGGTAAGGTTATAATGCACTTGCTGGGAGAACACAGGTTGCCATGTGTATGGACCTAAGTTCATGATCCTGATCTTCACCTTAAGGGGGGGAACTTCATAAGCAATAGAGCAATGGTGCAGGTGTCTCTCTCTCTCTCTTTCTCCCCATTTTTCTATCTCTATAAGAAAAAGAGGAGGAGGAGAAGGAAAACGACCACCAGGAAAAGTGGAGTCATGATGCAGGCACAGGACTGCAGTGATAACCCTGGTGAGGGGGACAGAGAATTTACTTTAAAATTTAGTGATTTAAAATAAAAAGGGCTTGTGACTGAGGTCACTCAGCAGGTAGAGAAGGTTAAGAAGTAAATCTTAAATGCTGTCATCACAAGAGGGGAAACAGTAATTAGGGGCCAGGTTGCGGTGCACCCAGTACAGCACACTCATTACTGTCTGCGAGGACCTGTGTTCAAGCCCCTGTTCCTCATCTGGATTGGAGGGAAGCTTCATGAAAAATGGAGCAGTGCTGCAGGTCTCTCCTCTCTCTCTCTCTATATATATATATGTATACACATATATACATGTGTATGTATGTATGTATATGTATATGAAATGAAAAAACAATAGATGAAGTCATGGAAGTGTTAGTAAACATTGAACTTACACAATGACATAAGTTAATTTTATCTCGATAAAACTGGAAAAACATTTGTGAATGCAATTTGCATTTTAAATGCATATATTTCATCATTTTGTTTTATGTGTCTTATATTTAGACACTTAAAGATCTTTTCTACCATATCCTTTCCTATTCTTTATTTCGGTCATTTATTTGTGGACTTCCTGGAAGAGCATTTGTCTTCCAAATTAAGACTTTTGTGGGGCCTGGTGGTGGTGCATCTGGTTGAGTGCACATGCTACAATGCACAAGGACCCGGGTTCAAGCCCTCAACTCCCCACCTGCAGTGGAAATGCTCCACAAGTGGAAAAAAAAGGGTTGTAGATGTTTCTCTTCTCTCTCCCTTTCTATCTCCCCACTCTCCTCTTGATTTCTGTCTGTCTCTACCCAACATAAATAAATAAAATTTAAAATTAAGGCTATTTTAAATACTGTTAAACACAGCACTTATAGGAGCCCCATGGCATTCTTCAAGGAAAATGAACAACTGGTCCAAAAACTTGTATAGAACCACAAAAGAACCTCAAACTGCCAAAGCAACCTGGAGAGAAAAAGGGGATGTAATTGGAGGTATCATGCTTCCCAACTTCAGTGTATACTACAAAGCACAGAGATTTAAACATCATGGTGCTGCAATAAATATGGACACTTGGGTCAGTGGAACAGAACCAAAGACCTAGATATGAGCCCACACATAGATAGCCACCTAATATGTGACAGAGAGGCCAAACCCACTCAGTGGGGGGAAAGATTCCCTCATGGACATCCACATGTAGAAAAGTGAAATGAGGCCTGCACCAAATCAGATCAGATGACTCAAAGACCAGAAACTCTAAAATCCCAATCTTTGCCTGACCTTGATTGGAAGGTGAAGGAACAGTTTTGAGTGGGATGAGTCAGGAAGAAAGGGGTAAATAAGAGACAGCCTCACTTGTAGGTGGAACTTGGGGCTGGGGAGACACAGAAAGCGAAAACACAGGGTGAAGCTTGGACTGGAGGTGACTCTGGGGAAGGAGTGAAAGACAGGGAGGGGGGAGGGAGTTGGGGTCCTATGTTGGGAGTGAAGAGTGTTTCCCAGAAATCCATCACTAGGACCTGGGAAATTGTGCCCATGTGTAGACGACCACTAACTTACTGTTGTAAGTTTCCTGTTGTAATGTTTACTATTATAAACCATTAACTTCCCAGTAAAAATGGAAACACATATATGTATGCATGCATATATACATATGTGTTTGTTTTATGTACATATAATAAATGACTTAAAGAAAAAAAGAATTGCTTTTTGTTAGGTTTCGATCATCTTGCCTATCCTAAAATTTACACTGAGAGAAATCAAAAACTTTTAATTTATTTATTTACTTAGGGAAATGTTGCTTTACAACACAGTTGTTGCCTCAAGGGTAGAATTTTATATCTGTCCCCAAATGTGTGACAGCACACCTCAGCCACCATCAAAACTCCATCTCCTCCTACCATAGACCACAGTGTCCCCACCCTCCATTAACCCCTTGAGTGTCATCAGATGTGTCAGTATAGAACAAGGGTTTACTAAGGTTTCCTCTTGTTCTTTTCCTTTCTTGAAATCAATACTTTCAGTTTAAGCATGAGGAGATGTCATTTCCTAGGGGGACCTCGGAGGATCTTTTATCAAAATATTACATGTGTCATATAATCCTGCCTCTGCATGTCCTCCTTTTCATATGGGTTATTCATTAAGCATAAGAAAGACATCTAATGTTTAAGAGTCAGCCCTCTCATAAAGATCAAACTGGCAGGTCTCCCCTCCTCTCCACAGTATGCCCCACTGACTGCACACAAAGCAATCACAACTCACCAGTCAGCCCTTTCCCTGGTGATAGCATCAGCAATTTTGCTCAGGGCTTCTTTTTGATGAACAATAGGAGAAATAATGGCCTAATTCACTAAAAAAGAAATCCCCATTGCTTTCTCAAAACAACCCAATATTAACCCAAGTCCTTCCTAATTGAACTGAGACCATGTATTTTAAAACTACCATGATTTTTTTTTCACACTGTCAAAGTGAAAGATTTACTAAAATATTTTAAACTGAGGAATTACTGTGGGCTCAGAGGAGAACAAATTCAGTTGGTTGGATTTTCAGTGTTTTAAATATATTTCTAAATTCTGTATGTATCCCAGGGGAGTCACTTTGCCTTTCAGCACTGGTCTTAAGACAATCTGACTTGTCTTCAAGCTTTTAAACGTAGCAGAAGGGGAGATGGTTGAGATATCCTGTTACTTCAGGGAATGGCACAGTCATGCTGCTTTCAACACCATGAACAATGAATTCTTTTTTTTTTCTTTTTGAACAATGCTTATCTCATCCCTTGTAAAGCTTTACTGAACTTCACTCTCAAAGTTAGAAATAATAACCTCTCTCTACATCTCTACATTAGATGACATAGGGTAAAAAAAAGGTGTTTTTACGTTTTTGTCATATTTAAGGTTTTCAAAGGCACAGTAGATTCAACAGAAAACCTCTGACTCTTGGTGCTGGGCAGAAAATGAAAAGAGCTTTATGAACAATGTTCCACTAGAGGGCAGCACTTCCCAATGGAGATCATTGCGGGTGTTGACAGGCTACATTAAGATTCTGTAGTATACATAATCTTAGAGATAGAATGTTAAGTGAAAAAAGAAAAGAGAATTCAGATCCTCTGTAGAAACTACTTGTGTTCTTGTGTTTGTGGACAAGTACCCCATAGTAGTTAAGAACTAAAATTCATCCATCTCTTCATGTGTCCCTGGATAAATTGATCAGAAAACTCAAGTCTCAATTTCATCTGTAAAATGGATACAACTATAGATACTCTGTGGGATTATTGTATTAAGTGGGATTTTTTATGTAAAATGCCCAGCATGATCCTAAGCATAGAACATTGCTCAGAAAAAGAAAAAAATATATATATAGCCAGATGGTGAGAAAAAGTAATAAAAAGAATGGGGAAATTAAAACTAATTCTTAAGGTCTGGCTGGACTTGTGGCTCTGCCTGTGGACTCAGAGACAGACAGACAAAGATTTCAGGTTCAAATTCTGGACTTCCCAGAAGTTTGGGATTCATTTGGGGAAAAAAAAAAACTAATTCTTAGACTGAGTTGATTATAAATTATTTGAATTATTTTACCTCTTGAAATTTAAATTTCAGAAAAAATTGTAGTAGAACATAAATTTTAATTATTTTAAATAGAATTATTCTCTTCAATAATCTCTGGTTTTCTAACATCCTATCTTCAGCACTTTAAATTTCAGATAGAAAATTTTCATGTAGATAGGTGTTATGTTTGTCATTTTAATGTTTAGAATGTTATTATCACATTTTTGCTATTTATTTTCAATTCCTAACTGAATAATCTCAACATCCAAAGGGAAAATGAAATATGTAATTTATTTGAATTTTAATGACTTTAGAATTATTGCTCATGAATCATGTAGCCCAAAGAATGATACAATATTTTTTCCTCTTAGAACTCTGTGTAAAAAAAATTAATCTGATGAAAAATATTTAATAGATTGTCACAGATGCCAATTATTTGTCACAAAGTGATTCTATAAATATGAGTTCCAGTAATCATTTACAAGTTCCTTTACAGAGTAACTATACAATCACAGAGCCAAACAGGGCAGAGTAGCTCAAGACTAAAATCTTCCATCACTGACAATGAAAGGTCACTCAGAAATAAAAATTTAATGCCTCTGAAATTATAGTTTGAGCCAAACTGAAAAGGCTGAATTCATTCAACTTTGATATATATATATATTGTTCGGTCTGCTCTTAGCCTTTTCAGAGTAGCTGACTCACCACACATCATGTGAAAAAGATAAAAACCATCCCAGGCAATAACTGGCATCTCAGACATTTGCCTCCATTATAATCAACATGTCTACTGGTCATCACCAGTGTCACCAAGGTGGCCATTGTCTCTACCATCACAACACTTCTGCCACCACCACTGCTTTCTCTGTTTTTATAAATTAAACAGTCTTTTTATCTTCCCTACTTATTTTAGGTCACTTGACCAGTTAGTATAGAGGGAAGAAATTGGTTAAGAATTTCCTGTTATCTGACCTCAGGATTAAGTGACAGTATGTTTTCATAAACTAAGAATGGCAGATCTCTACCTCCACATTGAAATCAGAGTAGACTCTTGATGACCACTGGGCTGTTGGAAAAGTCATGACGTATTTCCCTATGTTTTTCTATGCAAAAATGTGTCACAACTTTTCCAGCAGCCCAGTAGCATCATACCAGGACATGAAGTGCTGATCTTCTACCCATGTGCCTATCACAGCTATGCTCCGATGGATCCCAAGGCAAGTTCTCATCACCAGGGAGCACTCCTGAAGACAGGACCTCCTCCATAGCTCTCAGGAAAGTCATTATCAATGTGTATAAGGCATGAAAGCAGCTTCAACTTAATTACCTGGTGGTACTGACCTACAGGAACCTGGACCTCCAGGGCACCAATGATCTATTTATTTTATTTATAAAAAAGAAACACTGACAAAACCATAGGATAAGAGGTGTACAACTCCACACAGTTCCCCCCACCAGAACTACACATCCCATCCCCTCCCTTGATAGCTTTCCTATTCTTTATCCCTCTGGGAGCATGGACCCGAGGTTATTGGCACCAACGATCTTGACCAGTTCAGCAATAATAGCAGTGCTGTGAGCTACAGAATTCAGCTTAACATTCTGGATCCAAAATTATTGTATACAGGGCCTCTGAAATTCAGCTGGTAATAAGAACCACCTGAAGGTTACTCTTTTGTTTGTTTCTATAAAGAAAATTATAGAATGGGGTCCAAGCAGGTGATGTGTATACCAATGTGTTAGCTTCTCATCTCTCTCTAAAAATATTAAATGTTATAGTTTTGGGGAGGCCACATAGTAAAAATACACTGTACAATATCCTGGGTTCTTTCCCCAGAATTATATAAGAAAATAAAACAGAATGTAGATGTTAGGAATTATATAATTTGAAAACTCTCCTAGATGATTCTTATGAATTTCTATGTTGGAGAACCACAGGACATAGACAATAGTTTCATTTTAAAAAAAAAAAACTATATATTTGATAGAAAATGGAGAGGTAAGTGGGAGGTGGAAAGGGAGAGAGAAAAAGAGACAAATTTTTTCTTCACCACTCATGAAGCTTCTCTTCTGAAGGTAGGAACTGGGGGCTTGAACCTTGGTGCTTGTGCATTGTAGCATGTGCACTCAGACAAGTACACCACCTCCCAGCCCCCTACAATAGTCATATATTCATAATCATAGCAGTCAGACCCAGGAAATGATTCTTTAGAGTCTGAGGTGATATCCTTGACTTTTTCTTACCTAACTGTCCCCACAAAGCAGAAAACTTAATGTACAGTAAATGATGGTGGGAGGTCACCATGCCCCAGAAAATTGATGTCTAAGAACTCTCTAGTCACCCAACCCCAGCTTTTAGCTGACCAATGAGTTCTTATTACAATTCCAGAGCTGGGAGTCGGGCTGTAGCGCAGCGGATTAAGCGCAGGTGGCGCAAAGCACAAGGACCGGCATAAGGATCCCGGTTCGAACCCCGGCTCCCCACCTGCAGGGGAGTCGCTTCACAGGCAGTGAAGCAGGTCTGCAGGTGTCTATCTTTCTCTCCTCCTCTCTGTCTTCCCCTCCTCTCTCCATTTCTCTCTGTCCTATCCAACAACGACAACAACAATAATAACTACAACAATAAAACAACAAGGGCAACAAAAGTGAATAAATAAATAAAATTAAAAAAAAAGAAAAGAATTCCAGAGCTATACAAACTGGCCCAGGGGTCAAGGGTTTCAAAGGTCTCTAATCTTGTAGAATGATCTGCTACGTTTCCAAGCCTAAAAGACATTCATTCATGAACCACTCTAAGTTATTCTATTTAAAATCTTAATATACTTATCAAAGATTTCAGGAGTTAAGAATAAGCCAAAGTGATGTAAAGGTCTGATAGATCCTTTCCCGATCCTAACTGTATATGTGTATAGTCAGCAATAGACCACTTCAGACCGCCTTTTCTCATATAAAAGAACATCACACTGCTTTGATTATCCTCAAAGAGTGCACATATCCCTCTCTATTACTGTTATCACTCTTGAACATCCATCTGTGAAACCATCTCTCTCAGTGGAAGGGCCAGTCATAAAAGCCCAGACTCTAGTTGTCTCTTTATATTTTTTTAGAAGAATACTCAAAAGATCTAAAAAAGGAAAAAAAAAAAAAAAAGAAAGAAAGAAAATTCACTTGTAATACTATCCCATTCTCTGTAGATCATTAAGTGAATACTTAATAAAGTATAAAATACCCTGCACTACTAGGGAAAGACAAGCTAGGCATATAGATCGACCTGCCAACACCTATGTCCAGTGGAGAAGCAATTACCAGACCTTCTACCTTCTGCACCTGTAATGATCTTCGATCCATACTCCCAGAGGAATAAAGAATAGGAAAGCTTCCAATGGAGGGGATGGGATGTAGAACTCTGGAGGTGGGAATTGAGTGGAATTGTACCCCTCTTATCCTATGGTCTTGTTGATCATTATTAAATCAATAAAAGATTAAAATATAAAGCATAAAATGGGGGTTCAGAGTTCTTCAGTTCTACAGCTGATGAGCTAGGTCTCCTACAGTTAAAAGCTGTCTAGTTATCATGGCTTTTTTAGAAACAACTCACAGTGGCCTCTACACTTTACCTTCCACAACGTGGAAGCCTTTGTTTTCTTTAGGCCTGCATGTTAAAGAACCTGCCAGTAGGTATAAAGGCACAAGACAATGTGGAAGCTTCTGACTTACCTCCCCATGCCAACAACCCACCTATGCTGAAAACCAGACAATCTTTGCTAGGAACACCTCCTGACAACAGAAGAAGTCTGCCCTATTACCTGTATTCCAGCAGCCTCTTGCATGTGCTATCACCTAAATGTCACCGTTCTCTTCTATCCACCATGATCCTGTTCTCCTATTCATACCCCAAAGTCACATCCCTATGAACAAAGATTGAGAAGCAATAGCCAGCTACCAAGGGCATCACATTGTGGCCAGTACTTGGTTCACTAGGAAGGGCATGACTGGAAGAACACTCATGGAATTCTGACTCACCTTGGAAACAGAATACAACAGACCAAGGCAAGGCAAATGAGCCAAGGAAATGAAAATGAACACATCCTACCACATTCCCTTCCAATGAATCAGACTCGCCTGTGCATTTCCACATAGTGGACAAAAGAAATTACACAACTGACAGCATAATATCTCTAGGGTTACCCACAATGCTCTTTCACATATCTGCTCATGACACGTATTAGATCTTCTGTGCTTTATTTAAATCCTCAGTCAATGACATTGCTCTCCACTACCTCCTACAAATACATTCCTTTATCTGTCAGGGCAAAGGGACTTAATAGGCTGAACTGTCCCCTCTCTTCCCTCCTAATTTTTTCCAATATGGGATAGAAAATTGAGAATGAAGAACCGGAGGGCTGGGTGGTGGTTCAGTGGGTTATGTGCACATGGTGCAAAGCACAAGGACCGGTGTAAGGATCCCAGTTTGAACATCCTGGCTTCCCACCTGCAGGGTGGTCGCTTCACAAGAGGTGAAGCAGGTCTGCAGGTGTCTTATCCTTCTCTCTCCCTCTCTGTCTTCTCTTCCTCCCTCGATTTCTCTCTGTCCTATCCAACAACAACGATAAACAAGGGCAACAAAAGGGGAAAAATAGCCTCCAGGAAGAGTGGATTCATAGTGTAGGCACCCAGTTCCAGCAATAACCCTGGAGGCAAAAAAAAAGAGAGAGAGGGAATGAAAAAACCATAATGTTCTCCTGAATGTGTAAGACTCTTCCTGTCCTGTGTTACATTGTAAATTCTGAGTACCTTTGTATGAAGACTGACTATGAATTCCAGGAAAGACCCAAAGCACAAAGGAAGCTAATTTCCTCATATACCGGAAGGTTACGTCACTCTTCTGTCAGCACTAAATATCCATCTTTGTTCTTTTACTAATGCAGATCCAGTGTGCAGGTAAGGACTTGGCAGAGTGACTGGAATATCTTTGTGGGTGAAAGTGATTTATTAAGAAGATGTGAAGGGAAAGATAATAAATGTTCTTTAAATTACTGGTGAGACTGCCCATCAGATTGGGCGGGGGCTGGTCTAGGCCTTGGGTACTCGGTGTCGGCACGCTTCACGCCAGAGGTCCCAACTGAAGGTGCTGAGTGGCTGCTTCAGTGATGAGATCCCCGATGACCAGATGGCACACAGCTCCTTTTTCCTTGATGAGTACTTCACCTATTCTTCCCCGTGCCTCAGCTATGGGGCTGGATGTCAGAACAGCATGAATCACGGGAAAGAGGGGATCCCTCAGGAAGCTAAGAGCCACTGCAGCTATTCCCACCAGTAGGACAACTGAATTTTCACCTGCAAGGCCTGCTATGAGAGTGGCAAGGAAGTCAGCGTAGTACCCAAGACATCAGTTTCCACCGACTCTCCCTTGATGGGTCTCGCAAAATATGCCTGGTCTGGGTACGGGGTGGTTTATTGGAGCTGGCAGTACTGGTTTGGGAACCAGGATCCTGTGGATACTGGGGTGCCAACGGAGATCCTGCACGTCTGGCTGGGAACCAACGGCTTCCTGAAGGACAGCAATGCTGCCCAGTGCCTCCTGGATGGGGTGAACTTCATGGCTCAGTCGGTGTCTGAGCTTAGTCTCGAACCCACCAAAGCCGTGACCTCCTGGTTGACAGAGCAGATTGCCCCTGCCTACTGGAGACCCAATTCTCAGATCCTGAGCTGCAACACGTGTGCTACATACATCCTTTAAAGACAATGACACCAAGTACCACCGCCGAACCTGAGGGGAGGGCTTCTGTTATGGCTGTTCATCCAAGACCCAAGGTGCCTGAGCGGAGTTGGGTCCCGCACGTGCATGTGTGCGACAACTGCTATGAAGCCAGGAGCGTCCAGTTAGATGTTGCCGAGACACAGGCAGAAGAGGAAGGTGGACGCTGATTGCTCCAAGGTGGGCGAGGCTGTGCAGAACACGCTGGGAGCCGTGGTGACAGTCATCGACATACCACTAGGTCTGGTAAAAGACGCAGCCAGGCCAGCATACTGGGTGCCGAACCACGAGATCCTGCACTGCCATGACTGTCGCCAGGAATTCATCATCAAGCTCTCAAAGCACCACTGCCGGGCCTGAGGACAGGGCTTCTGTGACAAGTGCTCCCATGGCCCATGACTCGAGGCTGGGACCACCCCATCCGAGTCTGCTTTAACTGCAGTAAAAAGCCCGGTGACCTTTAACAAATAAATAAATAAATAAATAAACAAATAAATTACTGGTGAGAAAGCTTTTGGGGGGGAGGTTATTATCAATATAATTTTAAATGGGCTAGTTTGGATGGTTTCTGTTTTTTTTTTTTTGTTTGTTTTTTTTATTTAGAGGACGACCCTGGAATTCAGCCTCAAATCCTGAAACAGAAGGTAATCTTACAGGAAGCTTTCAAAGGCTTCAGAGCTTCATGCCTGGGTTTAATTATCTCTCTACAGTTGTGAACTTTGGCAGAGTTACAAAAGTGCTACTGACCTGCCAGCAAGCTGGCCATTCCTGTAGAGGTTGATAAATCATTCTCCATTTGGCCAGAATTCTCATCACACTTTATAGTCATCGATCTGTTGAAAGCAAATTAATAACGCAAGTAGGAAGGTGAGGCATGTGATCTGGGTTATTTGCCAAGTGGGTCACTGCTACAGCAGGCTTTCGGCGGCAGCGCTCAGCACTGGGCATGCTCTTGGTATTTAAATAAACAGTTAATGCAGTAGCTGGGCACGAAGCAACTCTTTGGGGTCAACTCCCATGCTGGATCATCACAGTTTGGTCACCTTCTTCTAGACTTTCTCATGAAGTTCTTATTAGGATGATGTCATTTCAATCTAATTCACTCAGTAAGATTTCCACGGGACACATCTCACATTCTACAGCTAAGTCTTGTAGTTTTCTGCTTGTTGAGGGCTTGGTGGAGATGAGATGATTTTCATGCAGGATTTTAAAACTTCTGGACTGATTAGCAAAAAGGTGTGCTCAGGCTGACAGTGCCCACACGAACCAGAATAAAAAGGAGAAATAACCAGAAAACCAGACTCACGGGATGGAAAATTAGGCGGCATCTGTTCAACTTGGCACAACTCCTTTAAATAACTTCACACCACCTCATAGCTGGCACTGAGCACAGCCAAAGAGGCTTGCTAATTGAACAAGCCAGAATTTTCCAATCAGTCTGGATACACTACCTTTTATTTCTACAGGCCCATTTATTTTCCAGGTAGACCTTGGCCCTGCTTGAACTTGGCTGTGATTTTTTATTTCTGGTTATGACTTTGGATTTTCTCAAGAGGTGTCCTGAATCTCTGATCTGCTGATGTAGCCACAAACTACCTGGTTCCACAGCCTTTGAACTTGACTGTGTTTTCAGGCCCCATCTCCCCAAACCACCTAATTTTGGAGACTCTGATAACATGCTTGTCTGCGGAAGGTTTCCTACCATGTTCTTGTGGGACTGATAGTTTCCTCTTTAGCTCCCACTGTAGCCTTCTTGCAAAATGTATTGAATTATCAATTTACATATATGGTCATTTTCTCTGCTCAACTTTTTAATTTTTATTTTGCTTTTTATTCGGTTCGAGGGATCTAACCCAGGGTGACTGGAGAGACAGTGAGGACAGTCAGTTTGGAAGCAATTTCTATCCCCTGAACTCCCCACATAGACTTTAACCCTTGGCAATTTGAGAGCACTGCCCTAAATCCTACAGGGAAAAAAAATGAAGTCAATAAAATATGAAAAGGTGTTCAATCTTACTAGTAATTAAATAAATACAAGTAAGACATTAAGATTCCACTCCTAGTCACCAAATCGGCAAAAGCCTTTAAGTCTGATGACAACAATTATAGAGAAATAAGAAGTTTTTTTTTAGATAAAGGATTTTATTTGCTAATTAATGGGGAAAGAGAGCTAGAGCATCACTCTAGCATATGCAGTACCAGGGATCGAATTCAGGACTTCATGCTTGTAAGTCTCTACCCACTCTACTACCTCCCAAGTCATGGGAAATAGAAACTTTTTCCTTTTCTTCTTTTTACATTCTTTATTATTATTATTAAATATAAAGAGAGTGATTACTTATTCTCTTGTGTAGCTTAGATACCTCTGAGCATTATTTCAGAGAGATACTCATTGAGTTCAGAACTATTTGATCTTTTAGTATCCCTGAGGGTACATTTGAAAGTTTTTACTTCTTTTCTTTTTATCACTTTATTAGAGGCTTAATGGTTTACAGTACAGTTGTTGACACATGAGTACAATTTCTCATCTCCTGGTGATAGGTGTGTGCATAGCACTCTTACCCCCAACCTGGGTCCACTTCCACCATCATGCACTAGGACCCAACATCATCTCTATCCCATCCCTCCACCTTCTTTCCCAGTGTCCTTTGCCTTGTTGTAATATACCACTTCTGGCTCCAGTTTCACTTTCTATTTCCCCCTTTCTGGGGGAAATAGGAACTCTCACCCCTGCTGGAGGGTATGTGAATTAAAATAACTATATCAAAGAGGGAAGGTGCCATATGAAGATGTATGATACTCTGTGCCCCTAACCCAATTCTTCTGCATATATCTCTAAAGTAAAACTGCTCACACATGCATGTGAAGGATGTCATAAGAAGTATTGTGTTGTGACAGAAAAAAATAGAATGTTAACGCCAATTCATATGAAAATGGATACATAAATGTATGTATCTTCCAGTGATTAAATGTTTTGTAGCAGTGACATCAGTGGACATGATATCTCCACATAGGTATATTCCAAAAAGAAACTTTCCAGTGAAAACTTAAGTGGGTTGATGAGATGCCCTACAACGTAACATTTATATAGATTCTGAAAATACCGATGGATTGTGAATGTTTTTCCTAGCAATGTGCATATAGAGCATGACTGTAAAAACATACACGAGTGGGATGTGAGACAACATCACTACAGTGATTGCTCTGGGGTGGGGTGAAGAACCTGAACTCATGGAGAAAACAGAGGGAGGCAACATCTTAGCTATTTTCTTTCTTTTTTAATGTGACTTGAAGCCAGGGGCAGGTGGCGGTGAACCTGCTAGAGCAACATGCTACAATGCACAAGGCTCTGGTTCAAGCCTCCTAGTCCCGGTCTGCAGGGGGAAAGCTTCACTGGTGGTGAAGTAGTGCTGCAGGCCTCTTTCTCTTTCTCTCTATATCTCCCCTTTCCCTTTCTATTTTTCTCAGTCTTTATCCAATAAATAAATAAAGATTTAAAAAGAAGATTGCACACTCACAATTTTTAAAAAACTAAAACCAAAATGACCTGAAGTCAGTATGACAAAATTATAAAGTATGTGGATTTTAGACAGTCACTATTTATCCACATATATAAGGTACTCCTTCTGCTATCCTATCTATCTAAGACTTTTTCAGTAAAAATAAACCAAGGATTTCCCTAAACTACACAGGTTCAAAGGAGTTAAACAGAGAATCTAGGAGGAGAAAATGCAATTAAGGAGAAAGAGGACTGAAGACATAAATGGACCCAGACAGTAGCACTAGTCCAGAGACTGTGAATTACTGTCACAACCAAGTCATGCATCACTGAGAGCAGAGGGTGCATCTCCCCAAGGCCAGCCATGATTATTTCCCCGGAAGAACCATAGTCTGCACCTGTCACACAACATTTATTGCGTTAAAGTCAGGAAGAGTTTCTGTGATTCACAGTCTAATGCTACTTGTCTTTGAAATATCTTGTCACCCACACAGGCAGAAGACAAACAATATTGAAACAAGATTCAATTTACAATAAATTGCAGTAAGCATAGGGCACAAAACAAAAATTTCTTAAATGAGCCAGACCTAATCTTTTGGGTACAAAGTCTTTTTTCTTAATTTGATCTTTTATTGTATCCTTAGCACACATGTCTTTTGAGGATTCAAAAGGGGAAACATTTAGCATGAATAAAAATATCTGCAAGAGGTCTAAGTACATCAAGTATTTCAAAACCCATGAATTTATTACTTCTCTCTCTATCTCTCTCTATCTCTCTCTCTCTCTCTCCCTCACGCACACACACACACACACTTACACCTAATTGGTTACTGCAAAAGACCTATTTATTTTTGAAAATTGGCAAATGAGAGAAACATTTATTGTACCTTTTCTACAAAAGCTATATTATTTCATAAGAAGATAATAAACCAAGCAGCTATTCTCTTTATAAATGATTTTCAACAAATAAATGAAGAAGGAAATTGAGATTAGGAATGTTGCTGTTTTTCAGCCCCCAAGAGATTAAATCATCAGTTGATCAAAGAGTCATGCTGGCTCAGGTATAAAACAAAGGGGCAGCCAGCCAGCATGCCCTTCCTTATGGACATTAGCTTTCACATCTTTGCAGCAGTCTCCCTAAAGCACTCACATCTGAATCTCAGCCTAAATTCAAATACCAATTTACAGGAATACAGAGGGCAGAGGCACATGTTAAAAAGAGAATATAATTAGTAAACACAGGGTGTGAAAAATTATCATGTTTCTATGACAAGTAATTGTAAAGACACAAAAGGACGATTAGAAAATTTATAAATTAAGAGACTCAAAGGTGAACCTTAAATAGTAAGAAAATAGCCAATATAAAATTCTGGAATTCAACTGAAAAATTTTACCACATCAGTTAGTTATATAACATACAGGGGAAAATAAGGAAGTAGGTATGAGGAAAGAATGAGTTGAGATCAAGATAGAATATGTATACAAAAGTGACTCCTGATATTAATGGTGACTCCAATAATGTGTCTCTCATTTGGCTGTGTAGCCCATTGGTTAAAGATGGGCAATAGATAACAAACTTAAAGGACAACAGCAGCAGCATCAATATAACAAGGAGGAAAAAGCTTGAATTGATCACTGAATTGCATCTTTCTTTGAGTTTTTCTAGCCAACTAATTTTAAAAACAAAAATGAGCTTTTTTTTTGGCCTTTGTGTATTTTAGACAGAGACAGAAACAGAACAAGTAAGTGAAAGAGACCACAGCACCAAAGCTTTCTTCACTGTGGTGGGAACCAAGTTCAAATCCAGGTCACTTACATGGCAAAGCAGCACACTATTCAAATGAGCTATTTCTCCCAGCCACAGCAACAAGCTTTGTAATACCATAAGTATAAGTTTGCATCAATTCACAAATTATAGTATACCACAAAATGATAAAAATAAATCCCAATAGGTATTCTATTACAGGGGATCCAAAATATTTTTTTAAGGCCCAAGTAGTGCCCTATAAATGCTGTCCAGTAGGCTAGCTCTGTGCCTGAGCTGGTCTGTAGGATCTTTCATAATCTGACTCTACCCATTCTCCAGCTTTGTTTTGTTTTTTTCTGGTCTCCATCCACCATTTTTAAAAACCATTTTATGGGGGCATATTACAACAACTACAGTTGTTGACACATGGGTAGCATTTCTCATCTCACTGTGATGGGTGTCTGCAACACACCCTCACGTCTAGGTCCTTTTCCCAGCCATTGTCTCATCATCTATTTCTTAGGCATGATAACTTTTTTTTTACTGGGAGATTAATGTTTTACAGTCCACAGTAAATACAATAGTTTGTACATGCATAACATTTCCCAGTTTTCCACATAATAATACACTCCTCTGCCATCCTGTTCCAGGTCTTTTTACTTTGGTGCAATACACCGACTCCAGTCCAAGTTCTGCTTAATATTTTCTCTTCTGATCTTCTTTTTCAACTTCTGCCTATGAGTGAGATCATTCCATATTCATCCTTCTGTTTCTGACTTACTTCACTTAACATGATTTCTTCAGGCTCCATCTAAGATGGGCTGAAAACAGTGAGATCACCATTTTAACTGCTGAGTAGTATTCTATTGTGTATATAGACCACAACTTGCTCAGCCACTCATCTGTTGTTGGACACCTGGGTTGCTTCCAGGTTTTGGCTATTAGAAATTGTGCTGCTATGAACATAGGTATACACAAATTTTTTTGCGTGGTTTTGTTTGGTTCCTTAGGATATATGCCCAGGAGAGGAATTACAGGGTCATAGGGCAGGTCCATTTCTAGCCTTCTCAGAGTTCTCCAGACTGCTCTACACAGGGGTTGGACTAATTTACATTCCCACCAGCAGTGCAGGAGGGTACCTTTGTCCCCACAACCTCTCCAGCATTTGTTGCTGCTACCTTTTCTGATGTATGACATTCTCACATGAGTGAAGTGGTATCTCATTGTTGTCCTTATTTGCATTTCTCTGACCATCAATGACTTGGAGCATTTTTTTATATATTTATTATTTATTCCCTTTTGTTGCCCTTGTTTTTTTTTTTATTGTTGTAGTTAGGATTGATGTCATTGTTGTTGGATAGGAAAGAGAGAAATGGAGAGAGGAGGGGAAGACAGAGAGGGAGAGAGAAAGAGAGACACCTGCAGACCTGCTTCATCACCTGTGAAGCGACTCCCATGCAGGTGGGGAGCCAGGGGCTCGAACTGGTATTCTTAGGCCGGCCCCTGCGCTTTTCGCCACCTATGCTTAACCCACTGCGCTCCCACCCAACTCCCAGAGCATTTTTTTTTAATATGTTCCTGAGTCTTTCAGATCTCTTCTTTGGTGAATATTCTGTTCATATCCTCTCCCCATTTTTGGATGGGGTTATTTGTTGTCTTGTTGTTGAGTTTGGGGACCTCGTTATATGTTTTGGTTATTAGCCTCTTGTCTGATGTATGACATGTAAAGATCTTCTCCCATTCTGTGAGGGGTCTCTTTGGATAATGGCTTCTTTTGTTGTGTAGAAGCTTTTTAATTTGATGTAGTCCCATTGGTTTATTCTTGCCTTAGTCTTCTTTGTAATTGGATTAATTTCATTGACGATCTCTTTAAAATTTAGATGGAAAAGAATGGCATGAGAATTTTGATGAAACTAAATGCAATATTGTTTCCCAGATTTACCCAATTCTATCCTTTGCATATGTTCTTTCCTGCCATTTTACTCCAATTCCATTGGGTAGAATCCTATTCATAGATTGGGTCTCAGTGCTTTATAAGCTTTCCTGACTTTGCCAGGCAGAGTCAGTCAGTCCCTTCTTTGCAGTCCTTCAATTTGTGTCTTGACCTCTGTTATTGCAGTTACAGCACCATATTGTGATTTATCATTTTGAATACTTGTCTCCACCTAGGGCTTGTCAAATAAATGGTAGTTAAAATTGAATTTCAGGTAAACAACAAATAATTTTTAGTAGAAATACACTACAGTCAATATTTTGTGCATCCTATCACTAAACATTTTTTTTGTTTGAAATTCAAACTTAACTGGACTCTCTGGATTTTTATTTGCTAAGTCTGACAATTCTTGCCTCCATCATAAATTCATAAACAACTTGAGAGTTGGACTAATTATTCATCTTCATATCTTTAAGGCACTTGGCATATTTACCACAGTTTTCAGTGAATGTGTTAGGATGAATGAATGACTAGATTGAAACACTTATTATGAAAGCACTTTGTGAAATCTATGCAGCATTTGGTCGGCAGATACTGACTGAGGACTTACAGCGTTGCATGCACTGTTCTAGTGGCAGCACTAAAACACTTTTCAACATGCACCGATAATCTAATATCACAACTTTTCAATAGTGGTTTCCAGGCTTTCCACTAATGGACTGTTCAGACAATGGAATTATTGTGTCTTGTCCAAAATCTATACTTTTTAATTATCCTTATTGACCAGGAGCCAAGCAAAGGCCCTGTTCCTGTGGAATTTTATAATCTGGTAGAGCTAGAAAGCTGATAAATAGATAAACATGTAAATAAAAAAGCTTCAGACATTTATGAAAATTCTATGAAGACAGTCAAGTAGTGTAAGGTGGGGAAATATGAATAGTAACCACAGGTTCCTCTAAGCAGGAGGCATTTGAGATGAGTCTGTACTAATCAGGAGTCATTTCATGGCAACCTCAGAAAAGAACTTCACAGCAAATGCATGGGAAATCAGCAGATTGTGGAGAAGAATGAACTACTATTGTTTGGTGAGGTGGGATGGGGGAGAACTGTTGGGAACAGTTCTCTTAAGGTGAGCAAAATGCATTATGGGACATATATGTAATTAGGATATGGCTGACGTCAAAAGCATATGACAGATGTAAACAAACTGGCAAGGAATTGTTAGTACAAGAGACTATTTTAGGGGGCCAGGCAGTGGTGCACCTGGTCAAGTACACATAGTCCAATGTGCAAGGGACCTGGGTTTGAGTTCCCAGTCCCCACCTGCAGGGGAAAAGCTTCACAAGTGGTAAAGTAGGGCTTCAACTGTCTCTCTGTCTCTTTGCCTGACTATCTCTACCTCCTCAGTTTCTTTTTATAAAATACTAAATTAACTTAAATTAAACTTAAAAAGAGAGAGAGAGAGACTGTTTAAGCAAGTGCCAGGCAGCTGTTCAGCTGTTTGGCTCTTCTCTGGTTCAGTGCTAGTTTTTCTGCTTTCCTTGGTCAGGCTGTCTTGTCTTCTCTGGAACCGGTGCAACCTGGTAAACTCTTAAAAATCTCATGGTTAGGGAGTCGAGTGGTAGTGCAGTGGGTTAAGCGCAGATGGTGCAAAGCGCAGGGACCGGCATAAGGATCCCTGTTCAAGCCCCCAGCTCCCCACCTGCAGGGGAGTCACTTCACAGGCGGTGAAGCAGGTCTGCAGGTGTCTGTCTTTCTCTCCCCCTCTGTCTTCCCCTCCTCTCTTCATTTCTCTCTGTCTTATCCAACAACAACGACATCAATAACTACAACATTAAAACAACAAGGGCAACAAAAGGGAATAAATAAATAAATAAACATTAAAAAATAAAGGTTTCATTTTAAAAAAAGTTTCATGGCTTTCTACCACACGGTTAGCCAGTCTTTCTCCCTGTGCTAATTTTGGTCCCAGGGTTTTAATGTAACTAAATAAACCTGCATCATAATGAACTCCTAAACCCACAGCAAGTCCCAACAAAAGTTTTATTATTTTACTGTACAAAACTGTAGTATCGTAGAGATGAGGAGGTGGTTGAGTAGTTGATGTATGTCTTGCATGCATGAGGCTCTGGATTCAATCCTTATAAAAAGAAAATACATATAAATAAATAAATAAATAAATAAATAAATAAGACGGATACCAGTGATCACTTTCCACAAAAAAAAAAAAAAGAAATTCAAAACAGTGTTAGTGCTCCACATTAAAGATCTGTATAAATGAAAACATGCTGGAGTGACATGGTGGCACACCTAAGTTAAGGACACACATTACTATGTGCAAGAACCCAGGTTCAAGTCCCTGGGCTCCATCTACAGGAAGAAGCTTCATGAGCAGTGGAGCAGTGCTGAAGGTGTTTCTCTCTCTCTCTCCCTCTTCCTCCCTTTTCCCTCTATCATATCAAATAAAATAAATAAATTAAAAAGAAAAATAAATGAAAACGTGTTCACATGAATTAGCATTCAGAAATATGCAACTGAATATCATAAAAAGATATCACTACACATCCACTAGAGCAATTAAAATTAAAAAGTCTAACAATACAAAGTGTTGGTGAGGATGTAAAGACCATAGAACTATCATACACAGCTGATGAGAATGTAAAATGATGCCACCACTTTGAAAAATGGTTGGGGGCAGAGGGCTGGCAGATGGCTCACCCAGCAGAGCACACGAGCTAGCGTGCGTGAAGGTCTGCTTTGAGCCCCAGGCCGCCCCATAGGAGCACCTGCAGTGGAGGAAGCTTCATGAGCCATAGAGTGCTGCTGCAGTGTTTTTCCTCCTCTTTCTGACTCTCCCCTTCTCTATCTCTCACCCTCTATCTAAAAAAGAAAAATTTAAAAATGGGTAGTCAGGTAGTGGCATATGTAGTAGCCCCCACCAACAACACTGGTGTCAAGAAAATAAAATAAAAGGAGAAGAAAAAGAAATAATAATAATAATATAAAAAAGGGCTGGGAGGGAATGCATCCAATTGAGCACGTATGCTGTCATGCGCAAGAACTGAGATTCAGGCCCCTCCTGCAGGGAAGAAGGATCAAGATGGGTGAAGCTGTACTTTCTTTCTCCCTTTCTACCTCACTCCCCTCTTAATCTCTCTCTATCCTATCAAATAAAAGGAAAAGAAAAAAATCATCTTCAGGAGCAGTGGGTTCATAGAGTAGGCACTGAGCCCCAGCAATGTCCCTGGTGAAAAAGGGAGAGAGAGAGAGAGGGAAACAGAGAGAGAGGTGGGGGAATAAAGAAAGGGAAAGAAAATGAGAGAAGAAAACAATGAGGAGGCTGCTGGGAGCACCAAGCCTGAGCAGTAGCCCCGGTGGAAAATAATAGTTCAGCAGTATTCCTATAAAAATAAACATACATTGACCAAACAATCATATACATCTGTGTGTAGATGTGTTTGTGTACATGTTCAATATGTGTCTATACACAGATGAATATATATGTACGTGTGTGTATGTATTTGGCTAAAGAGAAATAAATACATGACCATACAAGGACTATACATACACAAAGACTATACACAAAGGTTCATATCTATAGCTACAGAACAACTTAAATTTCAAAAATGTGAGTGAATAGCTCAATAGAATATGGTGTATTTGTACAATGGACTTCAACTGCAAACCAAAGCATAAAATTCTGAAAGTAACCTAGAGAAATCCAAATAAATTGGACATCAGGTTATAGACTCTAAGATTCCACCTATATGAAACTATAGACCAAGCAGACCAGCAGACGAAAGGTCATGAGGAAACTTTCCGAGGTGATGGAAATATTATCTCTGAAATATTATTTCCGAGGTGATGGAAATATTACCTCTCATAGTTGTAGTGGTAGATATAGGAGGTTGTACAGCTGTCAAAACCATCAGACTTACATTAAGAATGGGTGCCTTTTATTATATGCGACTTACAACTCAGTAAAGTTGATATTTTTAAGTGCTAGGGAAAAAAAGGACATTAGGGAAAACTGCATTAAAAGTGCTAAAAGAATTTAAGAAAGGTGGGGGCAGGTTAATGCAATAGCCCCTAACGAGGATATTCTGGAACAAAGTGTTTAAAAAGAGGAATCAGCCAAGGGAGGAAAGTCAAAACAAGAAACACCAGAAGCAGAGACAGAGAAGTCACATGGAGAAAATTATAAAAGGGTGATTTTTGGCTTTGAAGCTGATTTTTTTTTTTGACAGAGTGATGCCACTGAGAGCTTGAATTTTTTTTTATTTTCTCAGTACTACCAGAAATGAAGCACATTTTGAAACACAGCAATAATGAAATACTGCAGTTTTTGAATACTGTTGTTTCTCAAGCTTCTGCCTAATGGATTTCTAGGAGGTTGAGCAGTTGTACATAGTTCTTGGTCTGCACTGCTTAATTATCCTTATCGACTGACTCATGAAATTCTATCATGCACAGTGGTCTGCTGTAGATGAAGTTTTGTTCCTTTGTCAAATTGAGAGCTTGCTGTCTTTCCTCCAGTCTCACTGTCAAGAATCGAGCTGCATCCTCCCCCACTGCCTGAGACAGAAGCCTAGCAAGACAAATGACCATGAAAAAGACAACCAGATATTCTCTCAGAAGCCTGCACTTCTGTGAGCCCCTTTCATATGAGGTGCAGTTTCTATTCCCATCAGACACCAAATTTTAGTGTCAGTACCAGTCACATCAATAGAAGATAGGCAACCAAGGAAAGGGACTTCTTGACATTTGGAAGATCAGATTGCCTCTTAAAAAAGCATATCCCTTTGCTGACTGGTGGCAAACAACTGGTGGCAAACATTTCTACAAGAAAATGCTGTTCCCTGAGTTTAAGAAATCTTAAAAATAGATGTCCTGGGAGTCGGGTGGTAGAGCAGCGGGTTAAGCGCAGGTGGCGCAAAGCGCAAGGACAGGAGTCAGGATCCCGGTTCCAGCCCCCAGCTCCCCACCTGCAGGGGAGTCACTTCACAGGAAGTGAAGCAGGTCTGCAGGTGTCTTTCTCTCCCCCTCTGTCTTCCCCTCCTCTCTCCACTTCTCTCTGTCCTATCCAACAACAACAACATCAGTAATAACTACAATAATAAACAACAAGGGCAACAAAAGGGAATAAATAAATAAATGTTAAAAAAAATAGATGTCCTTTTGTACCTGAGCATTTCAAGACTCTAAACCAACACTCTAAAATGCAAAGTTTGCTTGTGTTTATGTTTTATGCAGAAGCCCTACTGTTTAGTGTGTGTGTGTCTAGAAAAATTGTAAAAGACTCAATTGTGTTGGTTTCTCTAGCTCATCCATCAAGTCTAATTCTTCCTTATATTACCTCCGGTCTATTTTTTTTTTTAATGTAATTCTGCTAGTTGTAAAAACTGAGAACATAAATTATTCCTGTTCAGAAAAATGAAATTATTTGTACCCAGTGAAATGCATTTTATTATTACTACAGAAATGGTTAGGTCTAGCTTGCATCTATTTGGAGAGTCATTTTTCACTCCTTATAATTCTCTGATTTTTTTTAAATAATTCACTTTTTATTTTTATTTAGTGAATAGAAACAGAGAAATTGAGAGGAAAAAGGAGAGATAGAGAGGGAGAGAGACAGAGATGCCTGCAGCACTACTTCACCACTTGTGAAGCTCCCCCTTTGTAGATGGAGGCTGGGGCCTTTAAACCAGGTTATCGAACATCATAACATGTGCACTCAACCCGGTGCACTACCACCTGGCCCTAATTCTCTGCTCTTAAAAGTTTTCTTTGAGCTTATGCCACCTTACTGGTTATCTCATTAAATAAAATATTGGATTAATAAACATTTTGTTTTACCTTTTTCAAAATATCTTTTAGATATGTGTAATTTTGACTCTCAAGAAAAGGTGGTTGAGTGAATTGTGTATATATGATGTGTTACCACCTTTCATTCCTGAGAAGTCCTTTTCAAACAAGAAACAACTTTCTAGTAAGTTTATTTCCATAATTTCCTTTTATCTTTGTACCTCCATCTCATTCCTAACTAGATCAGCCAACAACTATTTTAATACATAGATGTGTTTGTCTTGGAATTTGTTCATGTTTTGAATTAAAGTAATGCATATAGTTTAATGCATATCAGAGAGTACTCTGATCTTAGGTCTAGAAATTAACTAATACAATGCAGTCACCACCCAGATACAGAATACCCAGACTCCAAAACTCTGATATTTCTACACACTTCAAAGGAAAGTGCTACCTGTCTTCTAGTCCTATACATTATTTTGCCTGTTCTTTACCTTCTTTTAGGTTTTAAAGGATTGACTTATTTGTTATTAGAGAAAAAAGACTAGAGCACTACTCAGCTCTGGCATATGGCAGAGCTGGAGATTAAACACAAGGCCTCAAGGATTTCAACCATGCATGTCCTGTGCTATGATGTTGAGATATCTTTCCGGCTTGCTTGTCCTTGAACTTTATATGTAGTTTTGAGCAGATCATACATCAGATTGCTATAAAAAATTCAGTCAGGTTATTACACATAAAGGTGGTTTCTCATGTTTTTATTTTTATGAGTGATTAAACATTGACTTACAAAATTATAAGATAGTAGAAGTCTAATTCAACACCATTCCCACTACCAGAGTTCTGTGTCTGATCCTCTGCATTGGAAACTGCAGTAGTTCTCCCAAGGTCACAGGTGTGGGTTACTTTATATCTATTACTATCTATGTATGTATCATCCATCTACCCATCTCTATCTTTATACCTTTATCTATGTTTTTTATCCATTTTTTTCTACAGTTCTGCCTTCACTTCCTTTCTGAGTCACGCCCACACCTAGTACTACTTCCATGTGTCCTTCCTTTTTTCCTGCTCCTCTTTCTCTCAGGTAAGAGAAACAGTTCCTGGCTTCCTCTGGTGATTTACAGATTTGCCTCCTTTTCAGTGATGGTATAAAAACAAGATTCCTCGTGATAAATGTTTCAGGTCCTAATGGACCTTGGGTTCAGAGACCTACCACTTACCTCTCTGAGCGTGTGGACCGAAGCTCATTTTGTGTGTATACGGTGGGAGTTCTGGCTTCTGTAATTGCTTCTTCACTGGACATGGATATTAGCAGGTTGGTCCATACCCCCAATGTGTCTCTTTTTTTAATTTTTTAATTTTTATTGAAGGGATTAATAGTTAACAGCCAACAGTAAATATAATTGTTGGTACATGTGTAAAATTATATGCCATCTATCAGACAAAAGGCTAATAACCAAAATATATAAAGACCTCACCAAGATCAACAGCAACAACAAAAATGACCCCATTTAAAACTGAGGAGAGCAGAGCCATATACTAATGTGGTACAATTACCATCAGGATTCCACCCAATTTGGGGGGGGGTTGAATAGGCTACAGATGTTTGTCTGGAACCAGAAAAGACCTAGATTTGCCAAAACCATCTTGAGAAGGAAGAGCAGAACTGGAGGCATCACACTCTCAGACCTCGAATTGTATTATGAGGCCACTGTAATCAAAACTGCTTGGTACTGGAACATGAATGGACACACTGACCAGTGGAATAGAATTGAGATCCCAAAAGGAAGCCCCCACACCTTTGAACATCTAATCTTTGACAAAGGTGCCCAGACTATTCAATGGCGAAGGAGGGGTCTCTTCAACAAATGGTGTTGGAAAAAAATGGGTTGAATGTGCAGAAGAATGAAACTGAACCACTATATTTCACCAAACACAGAAATAAATTCTAGGATTTAGAGACTTGGATCTTGGACCAAAAACTATCAGATACTTAGAGGAAAATATTGGCATAACTCTTTTCTGTCTAAATTTTAAGGGCATCTTTAGTGATGCAAATCCAATTATGAAGAAGACTGAAGTAAAAATAAATCAGTGGGACGACATCAAGTTAAAAAGCTTCTGCACAGTGGAATATACCACAACCCAAACAAGGAGAACTCCCACAGAGTGGGAGAAAATCTTTACATGCCATACATCAGACAAGAGGCTAATAACCAAAACATATAATGAGGTCCCCAAACTCAACAACAAGAAAATGACCCCATCCAAAAATGCGGAAAGGATATGAAGAGAATGTTCTCCATAGAAGAGATTCAAAAATGGGCCAGGTGGTGGCGCACCTGGTTGAGCGCACATGTTACAGTGCGCAAGGACTCAGGTTCGAGCCCCTGGTCCCCACCTGCAGGGGGAAAGCTTCACAAGTGGTGAAGCAGTGCTGCAGGTGTCTCTCTGTCTCTCCCCCTCTCTCTATCACCCCCTTCCCTCTCAATTTCTGACTGTCTCTATCCAACAAATAAAGATTAAAAAGAGAGAGAGAGATTCAAAAGGCCAACAAACATGAAAAAATGCTCCAAATCATTGATGGTCAGAGAAATGCAAATAAAGACAACCATGAGATACCACTTCACTCATGTGAGAATGTCATACGTCAGAAAAGATAGCAGCAACAAATGCTGGAGAGATTGTGGGGACAAAGGAACCCTCCTGCACTGCTGGTGGGAATGTCAATTGGTCCAACCCCTGTGGAGAGCAGTCTGGACCTGTGGAGCTCCAGTCTGCTAAGCCAACTCTGTATCATTAGGCTCTTTGACTTCTGGCCACAGGTTTTTCTTCTCCTTTGAATTCCACCAATGGTGTCTTAGGCCAGGGCCCTAGTCCTGCTGGCTTCTGGCCACAGGTTTTCCTTCTTTTGATTCTACTGATGGGTGTTTTATGCAGGAACCCAGGCCTGCCAACCGCTCCCACCCCCTTGAAAGGTTTGAGCCTGGCCCCCATCACCCTGGGGGAAGTTTCAGAGTTGTAGTATCTTTACCTCTCTCCCTCTGTTTCTCTAGCTCTTTCGCTCTGAAAAAGTCCTTTCATTGTCAACAGTTAACTGGAGTTGAGTAAAAGGTCTCCACTCACCTTTCTCATTGAAATCACTGTCCAATCCAGTGAGAATTTCAGTTGGTAAAGACAGACTAGGTTATTTATAGCTAGCAAAGTACTGGTATTAAGAATAGTGGTCTGTGACCAGCTAGAGAACATGAACTCCATCTGTGATGGATGCTGTTGGCACCCAAGGTGGAGCCTTGAGATATTTTTTTTAAATGTTGGATTGAAAGAGAGAGAGAAGTTGAAAGAGAAGGGGGAGATAGGAGAGAGACCTGCATCACTACTGGCACTGCTCCTGAATTCCCTTGGGTCCTTGTGCACTATAGTGTTTGCATTCAGACAAGTGCTTCACCACCCAGATCATTTTTAATAGCTTTGTACATTCATATCTCAGCCTCTACAAGCTTTGCTGCTGATTTTTCACCCATGTGGCCTTCAGAGCCTAGCTCTTGGGCCCTTAGATGAATTGTTGATAAGGACAAGGTAGGCACCTAATGATTATTACCTGCTCTCTTCCTATTTGTCACCAATAGGGTACAAATATGAAAACTCACCTCCTGGGGCCAGGTGGTGGTACACATGTGTGGGAATATACATTGCAGAATGACTCCCCCCCATTCCCCACCTACAAGGGGCAAGCAATATTGTCGATCTCTCTCCCCTTCTCTCTTCCCACCCCCCCCTCCCTTTCCCTTTCAATTTCTCTCTGTCTCTTCCAGATTTCCAAAAGACCACCTCCTTTACTTCCATGTGCAATAAACTCTAAGGTATCCAGTGTACTGTAGTACTCCCAGTGGGGTCAGGTTGAGACTGGGGAATAATGTGAAATCTCAAGAGATCCTGAGATAAGAGTGGGCTCTTGTCCGTAGGTACAGAAAGAAAATCATGTGACACAGTAGGGACACATGAGGACAATTTTTTTCCCCCTCAACCAAGAAAATAAACACTTAAGTTGGGAAATCTGACAAATGTTGCAGCTGTAGATTACCAAGATGGCAGCCACACAGCTACATTTTTTTCCCTTCTAGTTTCAGCTCTAGGAGCTAAAGATCTTGACTACTCTAGAGATTTATCTGTTTCATGTCTATGACTGTCAAAAACTCTTAGGTTTCCCAATGCATTTGGCTCTTTCTTCTCTCTAAGTCAACAGCTGCTATAAGGATTACTGAACAGAAACACAACAGCTAATTCTTGAACTGGTATATAGGCAGGGTAAAAATTACTCACTCTTCCTATATTTCTGTAGTGTTCTTTGTACTAATACTTCCTAACATTTGTTCAGTATAATATTATCTTCAAAGTGCTTTCCAATACATGATTTACAGTACCTATGTAAGAAGTAGTATTAGTCTATCTCAGAGAGGGGGAAACTAAGGCTCTGAAAATTGAAAAGCAGACAGATCATGGGTATTTTCCTAGCACACAGTTGATGAAAGATCTATCATCTTAGAAAATTGGTGAGTCCAAGCCAGATAGTTATTTGTAGTAGTGGTGAAAAAACACATAACAACTGAGATAAAGAGAAAATCAGAAGAGAAATGTCAAAGAGAAAACATAGTTGTAAGGAAAACTAGCAAAGGCAATATTATGAAGAGTTGGCAAAACATCCAAAACGCAGAGAAGACAGAAAATGGCAGGCGGTGGTACACCTGGTTGAATGCACTTGTTACTATTTGTTATTTGTTACTACAAGGACCTGGGTTCAAGACTATGGTCCCCAACTGCATGTGGAAATGAAACAGTGCCACAGCTGCCTCTCTTTTTCCTATCTCCAACTTCTTTCTCACTTTCTCTCTGTTCTATCAAAATAAAATATAAATAAGTTTAAAAAATGATAAAGTTCGTAAGAAACGTTGGAGAGGGGAGAGAGAAAAGTTTAGTGGAAGAGGATAAGGACCGTCTTCAAAAAAAAAGAAAAAAAGAAAAACAAGAGTGAAAAAAAAAAGAATGAAAGGAAAAAAAAGCATGAGACTGAGACTGAATGATCCAGTTCTGAGGACAGCAACATCATAAACGATATGAACTCATTTGGTAGGTAAGATATCAAAACTATTCCAACACAGACATGAAGGAAATCCAGAAAGCTATTCTGTCAGTCCTCGGAACTGCTGACAGCTGGGGAAAAAAAGTTGGGGAAGACTAGGCCAAGTCATGTATAAAAAAGATCTGATAGTGAACAATAGGCAGAAACAAATAGAGTCTACTAGCTAGGGAGAAGGCAAACTATTAAGTAAAACCAAACAGCTCCAACGTCGGGTTCTATGTACTGTGGCTTGGAATAGAATGAAGTGACAAATGAGAAATGAATCTAATCATGGAAACAGAGCTGAAGCAAAGCAGATCAAGACTGAGTTGGGGACCTGACACATTGCTGATTTCCCATATGCTGGTCAGTTTGCTCCTAGAACCTGAGATTAATAGAGAGACTATAGATTGCAGGAGTTTACATATCCATTCTTAGAGCTAGTGTCCTTAGGTTTAAATCCTAGTGATGCCACTTACTTGTTATAATATTGTATGATCTTGAAGAAATTATTTCTCTGTGCATTATTTTCCCCACGCGTGAAATAGGACTAATAATAGCATTTTCTTCATTAGGTCATTAGGCAGATGGAGTTAATATACATGAGGTGACTAGAAGAGATCATCTATGGCAGGCATCATATGTTAACCGTTCATTTGGGATGGAGGCTGAAACTGGTCTGACAGTTGCATGGAAAGGGGTGTGTGACTGGGAAATCAGGAAAGTTAATACAAATGAGAAGGCAGGGAAAATGATTGATGTGACATCTTACTGAAGACTGCTAGAAGATTTCAGAAAGGGATGGTGGATATTATAGGAGCAATCACAGCCAGAATTAAACATTTCCTTTGTTCTCTGTGACCTTGACTCTTTCCTGAGAGTACATTCCTGTTATTGCAAGTCTTTAAAGCTCAGGAGTTTGGAAATAAGCCAGCGCTTTGTCTACCCTTGTTCACTATTTGTTCTGTGAGGATTGAAAGAAAAGAA
Source organism: Erinaceus europaeus (assembly GCF_950295315.1). Taxonomy (NCBI): domain Eukaryota; kingdom Metazoa; phylum Chordata; class Mammalia; order Eulipotyphla; family Erinaceidae; genus Erinaceus; species Erinaceus europaeus. The sequence continues at coordinate 35,197,322 of NC_080182.1, read as the reverse complement.
GCAATTTGAGATGGAGGTAAAGGGATAGGTTGGGTGGGTGTTGGGGTGAGAAGTAGTACCTCTGTGTCAACAACTGTATTATAAACCATTACCCCCCCCCATAAAGCTGGAAAAAAGAAGGAAAAAAACCTCTCAAATTCTATTATTTCCACAGGTCCTACAAAGTTATGACAGTTTTTTTTAGCTTGCTGTGAGTCCTAGGTAGGACCTCCTAATATTACATGTATCTGCTATTTGAGCAAAGGATGAAATTGTGATTTAAATTGTGTTTGTCTTTCTCAATGGGAAGCGGTGAAGATGGCTTTTGTTATGCCAGAATGGATTCAGAGAAATGAAAAGAGTACGTTAATTTTTATTACACATGGACACAAACTAATTGCAAAGACTGCTGGTCATAAACTTTCACTTAGGAAGAGAAAGAGTAAGCTTTCCCCAGGCTCTAGTTGTATGAGAAGTCTGGTTGTAAAAAAAAGCATTAACCGTGACAAGCATGCTCAAACATCTGGGAACAGCAGGACATTGTGCAATCTCACAGGATCAGGATTTGACGTTCGCCCAACTCTGATTTTTGAAGCCCTTGGTATGTGATGAACTGTGCTAATCACATTGATGCCACAGATAATTTTTTTCTTCGCTGGGCATATTTCAAATGCTAGCATCAGAGGCTATTTGAAGAAGAATTAATTAATGGTTCCATTTTTCTATTAAATGTAAAATTGCAATAGCAAGTCATGCATAAAGTTGAATTAAAATATTAATTTTCAAGAGTTTTGGAAGCTGTGAGTTTTATTTCTATAGATATTTAGCATATCCTAAAAGTGAGCTATGACTTCTTTGATGGTTTTAGTAGAAGTCCCCTGAAACCTTTTTTTTTTTCCCCTGACACTCTAGGTTCTGGCTAATGCTAGAGTGGCAGGTAATTAATGGAAGGTAGGTAGCAAACTCATTTTTGAAACCACTTTTCCTGTCTGAAAGATGATGGCTGTGATAGCTCAGATTGGGGACAGGGTTTGAAGATAACCTGAAAACCAGTCTATGCTCTCCAGCTGACACTCACTGCATACAATTCCAAGACGGGTCAGTTAGCCATGAACCTTGGTAAACAAACAAGCATTTAACTAGAAGATCTGCTGTATATAAGACATAGCATTAAGTGTGGCGTGAGGTCAGAAATAAACAGAACTCAAAGTTGCTACTTCTGAGAACATATATAGCCCATTTGGGGAAGAAGAAACCACTTTTGTGTGTTTATCTGGACTCCTGCTTTGTTTTGCTGCTGTTGTATTTTTTTTTAATTCATTTAGACCATAGTAACATCAAATTCTATTAGTGGTATGTTGGGTTGAACATGGGAACTCTCAGATGTAAGTCCAGTGTGTCACCTCTGTGTAACCTCCCTCACCTTTCTGTAGCAATAAGAGAAAAATCACATGAACGATAAAAGGAACTTGAGTTCAGGGACATGGAAAGCCCAAAGATTGGGTGGGTTACAGTTGGAGTGGCCAGCTATGTGATTCCTTTAGAGTCCTAATTTCTTCAGTCTCTCTCTCTCTCTCTCTCTCTCTCTGCTCTTCCTCTCTTAGGCTCGCTTCTCTTATATTCTAAAAATTGTTGCTATACTTTCAGGTTCCACATCTGAAGATCACACTGACCATTCTGAAGAAAAAGAATTTCTCAGCAATTCAAACAAGACTGCTGACTTTCTTTGGTGCAATGCATCATGTTTTTTTGTTTGTTTATTTTAATTAGTGATTTAATATTGGTTTACAAAATTACAATGCAACAGAGGTATAATTCCACACTGTTCCCACTATCAGAGTTCGCTTCATTGGAAAATACAGTGGTTCCCCAAGGTCACAGATATGGGTAGACTACTATTTCCACAACAGTCTGTCAATCACTTATCTATCTATCTAACTACCTATCTATTATTTTGCCATTTTTTAATGGTCCTACCTTCTCGTCCTAAGTCACACCTACTCCTGTAACTAAAGACTCTGGGGTGAGGGGCCAGTGTTCAGGTCCTAGAACATGATGGAGGAGGACCTAGGTGTGGGGTTAGATTGTTATGTGGAAAACTGAAAAATGTTACACGTGGGGGCCAGGAGGTGGTGCACTTAGTCAGGCACAGACATTACAACATACAAGAACCCAGGTTCAAGCCCCAGGTCCCCACCTACAGAGGGAAGTTTCATGAGTGGTGAAGCAGGACTACAGGTATCTCTCTGTCTCTCTCCCTCTCTCTCTTGTCCTCTTTAATTTCTCTCTGTCTCTAACCAATAAGTAAAATATTTTTTAAAAAGAAATGTTACACATGTACAAACTACTATATTTTACTGTTGTCTGTAACTCATTAATCTCCCCCCAAAAGAAAAAAATCAGTATAATTTTTTCTTTTTTTCCTTTATTGGGGGATTAATGTTTTACATTTGATAGTAAATACAATAGTTTGTACATGCATAACATTTCTCAGTTTTCCACATAACAAAACAACCCCCACTAAGTCCTCTGTCATCCTGTTCCAGGACCTGTATTCTCCCCACCACCACCGCCCACCCCAGAGCCTTTTACTTTGGTGCAATATACGAACTCCAGTCCAGGTTCTGCTTTTTAAAAAGGACTGCTGACTTTCACTTTGATTGGTCAAATTAACTGCCAAGATACCTGGGAATGAATGTGTTGACTAGCACAAAGCAAGTGGGTATTTATCCTTAGAAATAGGGGGAAAGGAAACACCCTTTTCCAAAACTTTTGGGCTTCATAAAGGAGTAAGCAAAGAAAATCTAGGTACTGTTAAGAAGAGGGGAAGGAAGACAGCCTCCTATGCTCATCCAGAAAGTTCTGAAATCTTCTCTGGAACTGATCCACAGTTAAAATTATAACCACTTTGTTGAACCTAAATCACTTGCTGCAATTGAAGCTAATTATTTTTGTTACTCAGAGCAGAGCTTATAACATCCCTTAATCTATTCGAAGTGGGTTATTAGATATGTCTGCAATTGTCATATAGCAATCTCAAACAATTCAAATTCCTTTAACTTCTTAACATTTGCTTGAAGATTACATAGTTTTCTATTTCAGAATTTTTATTGCTATTTTCTAGATGTATTTCAGTCTTTTAAAATATCTTATTAAAACAGAATAACGACCTCAGTGGAGTCCAATGCTATCTGTAGTTACAACTGAGAACTAATTAATGTGCCAGTAGAGTCTATGTGATTTCAGGCTTTAACTAGTACAATGCTCACAACAATGCAATGAGATGCATTATGTATGTGGTGCCAGAGATCAGACCCAAGGTCTCATACAGGTTCTCTGCCACGGAGCCAAATCCAAAACCCAATTTTCTTTTCCCCTTTTTTCCTTCTTCTTTCTCTCTTCCCTCCTTCTTTCCTTCCTTCCTTCCTTCCTTCCTTCCATCCTTCCTTCCTTCCTTCCTTTTCTCCTATCTTCTTTCCTCTCCTTCCTTTCTCTCTTCCTTTCTTCTTCTTCCTTCTCTCTTCTTCTTTCTTTACTTTTTTTTTTTTGAGTAAGCAAAACAGTCACCATCTATGGAGTTGTATACATCTGTCACTGCTGTTCTCATACGTGGTCCCAGGCATCTAACCCAGGATCTCGCCTTTGCAGAACATGGGTTTACACCTGAACCACCTTGTCCTCTCTGCCTATAGCCTGCCTGCCTGCCTGCCTGCCTGCCTGTGTCTGTCTGTCTACCTATCATCTATTTTTATGCAGTAGTTGGGAATGAACTCTGCACTTGCATGATACTACTGAAGAGACTCCCTAGCTCAATTTTTTTATGCTTTACCTTTTAGTAATGTAGGGAGGGAGAGAGAGAAGAGAAGAGAGATAGAGACGTGAGAGGGCTAGACACCAGAGCACCAGTCCACCACCCACAGAGCTTCCCCAGTGTTACCCACATGTTCCTATGTGATATTAGAACTCAAACCGCAAGCTCAGCAAGGCATGGGATCTGCCAGGTGATCTGCCCTCCAATCTTTCACTCACATTTTAAAGATGAGGATCCTGGGGTGCAGGCGGTAGTGCAGAGGGTTAAGTGCACATTGCACGAAGTGCAAGGGCCAGAATAAGGATGTTCCTTCGAGCCCCAAGCTCCCCACCTGCAGGAGGGTCACTTCACAAGCAGTGAAGCAGGTCTGTAGGTGTCTGTCTTTCTCTCCCCCTCTCTGTCTTCCCCTCCTCTCTGGATTTCTCTGTCCTATCAAACAACAATGACAGCAATAACAACAATAATAACACCAACAACAATAAAACAACAAGGGCAAAAAAAGGGGGAAAAGTAGCCTCCAGGAGCAGTGGATTCATAGTACAGGCACTGAGCCCCAGTAATAACCCTGGAGGCAAAAGTAAATAAATAAATAAATAAATAAATAAATAAATAAATAAAAATGAGGATCCTCAAATTCAAAGAGGTTAAGTAACTTATCCTGGAGCACTGCAGAGACTGGACTAGAACCAAGATTCTCTGACTCCAAGACCTGCTTTCTTTCTAGTAGGGGAAACTGCCCAAGCTGCCTCTAAAATTGATAGTAAAACTTGAGTAAGACTGAGTACAATTGGTGGATAAAGACTTTTCCTGTGCCCGAGGCACAAAGATGCCAGGTTTAACCCCCAACATCACTATAATCCAGAACTGAAAGAAAGATCATTCTTGTCTGGAGAAGGTTGACAGAGGACCTAGTGGGGGTTATATTGTTATGTGGAAGACTGAGAAATGTTATGCATGTACAAATTATTGTATTTAATGTCAAATGTAAAATATTAATCCCCCAATATAGGAAAAAAATTTAAAAAGAAAGATCATTCTTGCACATTATGTAAATATAAGCAAAGACTAAACAACAACTAAAGTCAGCAGCTCTAAGTCTGTCACTTGAAAATTATTCCAAGGTTAATATATTAAAACAAACTATTCTTCTTCAATATTCAGATTGTGTTACCTCCACCCGTACCACCATATAATTTCTCTGTACAGCCCAGTTTATGAGGTGATATGGGTCAAATGCATTATAATACAGCAATGACTAATGATTTGTGTATGATAATAACATTTCCATAACCATCTTTCAAGTCTTGCCAATTAACCACTTTTAGACATGTTTACTTAGGTTGCAAAATGCAAGGAAACTGAATACCTTCCAGCCCTGGTAAAAATTCACTCAAGCAGTTACCAGAAAGGGTTAAGAAAAAGAAAATTAAAATTCAAACAATTATGTAAGGAGTTTAAGGGATAGGGTGCCTCAATTAAATCCATGCCAAAAAAAGTAAATAGGCTGAACATTCTTGTCATGATGAACTGGAACAAGAAGAAGAAAAAAAAAAAAAAAGAAAGAAAATCTGGTCAGGAAAAGAGAGAGAGAAAGCAACGTCATGGTGCCCTCATCCCTCATTAGCACAAACTGATCTTGGAGGCTTTTTTTTCCTGGCTCTTGAGGGGGAAATGCTTCTCTTCACACATTCACAAATGTTTCTGACAATCTTAGCTCCTACTTCCTCCTGACAATCAAAGTGTTACATTTCCAAATGCCTTCCTAATTTTTTTCCTAACCACCTCCAGAATGTAGTGTAAGCAGGATTCTACCAGAGTTATGTGGCCCAGTGGGGAACATTTGGATTTGGTGTCTTATTAGAAGGAAAATCATCTTCATCCTGTATTACATGGAGAGACTCTGGTAATTCAAACCAAACATTATAACTTACTGAGAACACTTTCAGTTACTAGGAGAAATTTTAAAATGTTTCCATTTGCTCTAACATTTTTATGATCCATCATTCACTTGCTATACATAATAAGTTATAATGTGGACATATAATATGTGTGTGTGTGTGTGTGTGTGTGTGTGTGGATGTACGTAGATATAGACACATATATGTATACTTCAAACTACACATACCATTAAAATGTTTCCAGTAATCACCTTAAAAAAACACTACAAAGGAGGCCAGGATGTGGCACATCTGGTTGAGCATATATGTTACAGCTTAAGGACCAGGGTTCGAGCCCCCAGACCCCGCCTGAAGGGGAAAGCTTTGTGAGTAATGAAGCAGTGTTGCCGGTGTCTATCACCTCCTTCCTTCTCAATTTCTGGCTGCCTCTAACCAGTAAATAAATATAATAATAAATAAAATAAAGATAATAAAGATAATACCAAAAAAAGAAAGAGAGAGAATATATCTTTAAAAACATTATGAAGAGATAGATAGAACTAAGTTTTTATATTTTAGCCCCATAAACTCAAATATTATTTCAGCAAGCAATGGAATAGGAAATACTAATATATTACACATTTTAATCATTTACTTTATTTTTCTTATATTTGATAGGGCAGAGAGAAGTTTAAATGAGAGTGGTAAATAGAGTGGGAGAGAGGAAGACAGACATCTGCAACACTGCTTCAGTACTCACAAAGCTACTCCCCTGCAGGTGGGGCCCAGGGATTTGAACCCAGGTCTGCCCACATCGTAATGTGTGAACTCAATCAGGTGTGTCACTGCCTGACCTCCATATTATACATTTTTATAACCTTGCTATCTATTGTATATTTACATTTGTAACATATCACAATTTAAATGTTCAATTTTTATATAAAAAAGAATACTTGGGGAGTCAAGCAGTAGTGCTTAAGGATCCCAGTTTGAGCCCCCGGCTCCCCACCTGCAGGGGAGTCACTTCACAGGTGGTGAAGCAGGTTTGCAGGTGTATATCTTTCTCCCCCTCTTCTCTCCATTTCTCTCTGTCCTATCTAACAATGAGGACATCAATAACAATAATAATAACTGAAACAACAATAAAAAACAAGGGCAACAAAAGGGAAATAAATAAAGAAATTATGTATATATATATATATATATATATATGTATAAAAGAATGCTTTGAGCCCACAACCTCTCCAACATTTGCTACTGTTACCTTTTCATTGTTGTCTTTATTTGCATTTCTCTGACAATCAAAGAATTGGAGAATTTCTTCATGTGTTTCTCAACCTTTTGGATCTCTTCTGTCCATGTCCTCCCCCCATATTTGGATGGAGTTATTTGTTTTCTTGTTGTTGAGTTTGGCAAGCTCTTTATTTATTTTGGTTATTCACTTCTTGTCTGATGTATGGCATGTAAAGATCTCCCATTCTGTAAGGTGTCTCTTAGTTTGGGTAGTACTTTCTTTAGCTGTGCTAAAGAAGCTTCTTAATTTGATATAGTCCCACAGGTTTATGCTTGCCTTAGTCTTCTTTGTAATTGGATTCGTTTCAATGAAGATGTCTTTAAAATTAATGCAGAAAAGAGTTCTGCCAATATTTTCCTCTAAGTATCTGATAGTTTCTGGTCTAACATCCAAGTCCTTGATCCACTTGGAATTTACTTTTGTATTTGGTGAAATACAGTGGTTCAGTTTCATTCTTCTGCATGTTTCAACCCATTTTTTTTTCAACGCCATTTGTTGAAGAGACTCATTCCCCATTTAATAGTCTGGGCACCTTTGTCAAAGATTAGATGTCCATAGGTGTGGGGAATTACTTCTGGGCTCTCAATTCTATTCCACTGGTCAGTGTGTCTATTCATGTTCCAGTATCAAGCAGTTTTGATGACAACGACCCTATAATACAATTTGAGATCTGGGAATGTGGTGCCTCCAGTTCTGTTCTTTTTTCTTAAGATAGTTTTGGCAATTCTAGGTCTTTTCTGGTTCCAGATAAACATTTGTAGCATTTGTTCTATTCTCCTAAAAATGTGGTTGGGATCTTGATGGGGAGAGAATTAAATTTGTAGATGGCTCTGGGTAGTATATTCATTTTAATGATGTTAATTCTTCCAACCCATGAACATGGAATATCTTTCTACTTCTTTGTGTCTTTTTCTATTTCCTTGAGTACTGACTCATAATTTTCAGTATACAAGTCTTTACTTCTTTGGTTAGGCTTATTCCTAGATATTTTATTGTTTTTGTTGTTATAGTAAAAGGAATTTATTTCTGGATTTCATCTTCTTCTAAATTAGTGTTTGCATAGAGGAATGCCACTGACTTTTGAAAGTTAATTTTGTAGCCTGACACCTTACTGTATTGCCTGATGATTTCCAAAAGCTTCTTGCTGGATTCCTTAGGTTTTTCTGTGTATACTATCATGTTATCTGTAAACAGGGAGAGTTTGACTTCTTCTCTTCCAATCTGTATGCCTTTAATTCCTTGCTCCTGCCTGATTGCTATGGCAAGAACTTCCAACACTATGTTGAATAGTAATGGTGATAGTGGGCAGCCCTGTCTAGTACCAGATCTGAGGGGAAATGCTTCTAGTTTTTCACCACTGAGTATGATGTTGGCTGTAGGTTTGCTATATATAGACTCCACTGTCTTGAGGAATTTTGCACCTATTCCCAATTTTTTAACATTTTGAGCATAAAGGGATGTTGTATTTTGTCAAGGCTTTCTCTGAATCTATTGATATGACCATGTGGTTTTTGGTCTTGCTTTTATTGATGTGGTGGATCACATTGATTGATTTTCATATTTTAAACCAACCTTGCATCCCTGGAATAAACCCCACTTGGTCATGATGAACAATATTTTTAATATACTGCTGTATCTGGTTGGCTAGAATTTTGTTCAGTATTTTAGCATCTATGTTCATCAGAGATATTGGTCTGTAGCTTTCTTTTTTGGTTGTGTCCCTGTCTGCTTTTCGTATCAAAGTGTTGTTAACTTCATAGAAGCTGGCAGGGAGTATTCCAGTGTCTTCAATCTTCTGGAAGATTTTTAAAAGTAGAGGTATTAGTTCTTCTTTGAAGGTTTTGTAGAATTCATTTGTAAAACCATCTGGTCCAGGACTTTTATTTTTGGGGAGATTTTTGATAACTGTTTCAATTTCATTAGCTGTGATGGGCCTGTTCATGTTATCCACTTCCTCTTTACTTAGTTTTGGAAGTTGGTAGGTATCTAGGAAATCGTCCATTTCTTCCAGGTTCTCTAGCTTGGTGGCATATAGTTGTTCATAGAAGCCTCGCATGATATGTTGAATTTCTGCAGTGTCTGTTGTGATATCTCCTCTTTCATTTACTATCCGATTTATTTGGTTCCTCTCCCTTTTTTGTTTTGTGAGTCTGGCTAAATGTTTGTCGATTTTGTTTACTCTTTCGAAGTACCAACATTTACTTTTGTTGATCTTTTGTATGGTTTTCTTATTTTCAATGTTATTTATTTCTGCCCTAACTTTAGTGATTGCTGTCCTTCTGGATGCTTTAGGGTTACTTTCTTCTTCTTCTTCTTCTTCTTCCCATTCTTCTTCTTCTTCTTCTTCTTCTTCTTCTTCTTCTTCTTCTTCTTCTTCTTCTTCTCCTTCTCCTTCTCCTTCTCCTTCTCCTTCTCCTTCTTCTTCTCCTCCTCCTCCTCTTCCTCCTCCTCTACCTCCTCCTCCTCCTCCTGTGTGCTTGTATAGCTATGAACTTCCCTCTCAGTACTGCTTTAGCTGTGTCCCAAATATTTTGATAGCTTGTGTCTTCATTTTAATTGAAGTCTCGAAACATTTTGATTTCTTCCATTATTTCCTCTTAGTAGTTGTTAAGTAGTGTACTGTTGAGCTTCCACATTTTGGGACTATTACTCATCTTTTGTTGATTGTTAACTGTTAGTTTCATTCAGCTGTGCTCTGAGAAGATGCTTGGGATGATTTCAATGCTTTTGAAGTTGCTGATGCTGTCTTTGTGGCCTAACATATGGTCTATCCTTGAGAATGACCCATGTGGACTTGAGTAGAATGTGTATTCCAGTTTCCTGGGATGAATGAAAGTGTCCAATAGTTCTAGTTTATCTATCTCCTAATTTATCTCCCTCATGTCTTTATTGATTTTCTGCCTGGATGATCTGTCAAGTTGAGAGAGTGGGGTGTTGAAGTCCCCTGCTATGACTGTGTTGCTGTTAATATATTGCTGTAGCTCTTTCAGGAGATGTTTGATGTATTTAGATGGCTTCTCATTGGGTGCATATATGTGAATAATTGTTAAGTCCTCTTGATTGACTGATCCACTGAGCATTAAGTAGTGTCCATCCCTATCTTTGTAAAATTTTATTGATTTTAAAGTCTATCATGTCAGATATGAGAATAGCTGTTTCTGCCCATTTTGTGGGCCATTGGCTTCTATAGTCATTTCCCATCCTTTCACTGTGAGTCTCTGTTTGTGTTGTTGAGTTAGGTGGGTTTCCTGTAGACAGCATATTGTTGGGTTGTATTTTCTGATTCATCTTCCTACTCTGTGCCTTTTAATAGGTGGATTCAGGCCACTGACATTTATTGAAATCAAAGATTGATATTTTAATGCCATTCTTATAGATTTGTAGAGTGTTCTGAAATATGGCATATTTGTGGTGGTCTGTTTATAGGAGACCTTTCAGAACTTCTTTCAAGGCAGGCTTGGTGATAGTTGATTCTTTCAACTGTTGCTTGTCTGAGAAGGTTTTTATGCTTGCATCTAGTCTGAATGACAGTCTAGCAGGATACAGTAGTATTGGTTGAAAGCTTTTCTCATTGAGCACCCCATAGATATCTTGCCAGTCCCTTCTGGCCTGTAGTGTTTGTGTGGAAGAAGTCTGCTGCTAATCTTAGGGGTTTTCCTCTGTAGGTGACTCTTTGTTTTTTCTCTTGCAGCCTTCAGGATCCTTTCTTTATCCTTATTCATTTCCATTCTAAATATGATGTGCCTTGTTGTCTTTAAGTCTGGGTTAATTCTGTTTGGGACCCTCTGGGCTTCTTGAACCTCTGTGTCTTTTATGTTGTCTAGATTAGAGAAGTTCTCAGCTAATATGTCCTGAAGAATGCTTTCTTCCCCTCCCTCTCTTTCTTCCTATGGTAAGCCAATAATGTGTATATTATTTCTTTTGAAGTCATCTCATAGGTCTCTGTTGTTTCTTTCAGTATCTCTTCATCTCTTTTTGAAATCTCTTACTTCTTTTTTTGCTGTCTCTAATTTGTCCTCGATCTTGCTAACTCTGTCTTCATCCTCATTGATTCTATTCTCTCTGCCCTCTCCTGTTTTCTGGAGTTCATCTATTTTGTTACCCTGTTCTGATACTGTTTTAACTTGTTCAGCTAGTTGTGTTCTTAGCTCAGGTAGTTTAGCTTTCAGCTCTCTAATAACCCTGAGATCATGAGTGTTTTCTTCCAGAGTCTCATTTGTTGTTTCTGCATTTCTGATGACAAGTCTTTCTAACTCTTTACTCACTCCTGTGACTATTTGTTTAACTAGTATTTGGATGTTGACCTCATTATTTTGTGTTTCAACCTTTGGGGGGCTCTTAGCTGGACTCTTGTCCTGGCTTATTTCTCCAATATTTCTTCTTGTTGGTTTAACCACTCTATATAATATGTTATGAGGTCCCTCTCTCAGTACTTTTCAAATTACTGATTGATTACTCTTGTCTGGATTGATTTGTGTATAAGTAAGGTAATTAAAGTTCACAGTTGTGGAAATTGATAGTTGTTTAAATAGAATTGTAATCCCTGAGTTGGAGCTCAGTGATTTAAAAGCCTCTTTTGTTCTTTTTCTTCCTTGTAGGCTATGGGAGCCTGAAGGCTTTTAAACTATAAGTAGGCTTCTTATCTTAATAACTGACTCCTGACCAAGAGATAAAGCAGGGTGGGGCAGAGATAATCCAGTGGTTATGCAAAGAGACTTTCACAGTCCCACTGCTTGGCCACAGAGTTATAGATCTTCTCCTGAGTTTCCTGGTTAGTTAGTTCTCTGTCCCCTGGTGTCAGCACAGGGCCTCCCTGCTGCTGCTCCAGGTTCTGAGGGCAGTAGCAATGAAGACTCACAATTGCATTTGGTGAGTATCAGGGGAGTCCTCTCTTCCCTTCAGCAATCTTTTTGTTGGTGAAACAGACTGGATGTGGTGTCTCAACTGCTAAACTGCTGGACTGTTACCAGCCACTTAATCTTCCCCTAGGCTCCTCTCTGTCCAGAAGCCACACATGTTTGCACTCACCGGTGATTTGGTGGGTTCCTGAAGTCGTTATAGTCCTGTCTTGTTGCGGTCCCAGGTGGTCTCCTTTGGTATTCCTAGTTGTCTGGGAGGGGAGAGGATAGAAATACCTGTATTGATTTTTTTGAAAGCATTTTCCCTCCCTCCCAAGAAGAAAAGTGATTTGCCTTCATTCTGATCAAAATGGCACATTGGGAATCCAGTTGACTGTGTTTCAAGCTCTTCTTAAAGACTTGAATAGAGGCTACTAAAACAAGATATATTTTTTTCTGAATAAAATATTCCCATATGAAATGAGAATTGCCTCTTTTAAAACCTTCTTCTGAGGGAGGTGGAAAATTCAATTAACTGTTTTCATAGCACCAACTCGTTCTTTGGAGCAGAAAAAAATAACACCTCCCAGGGGCAAACATTTCTTTCACTTCCAGTCAGAAAGGCAGTCACCCTGGTCTCCTAAGACATCAGGCTACCTGTTAAACAATATTGGTGGTAATTAGGGTGACAAATAACAACAAGTATAAAGGACATGAATTCTCACCCCAGTGGCTCTTCTTTAATCTCTATTTAATTTGTCTATGTGTTTTTTGGTACTAATGAAATAAAAAAAAGTTCATTTCAAGTTCAGTCTCTCTTCCTGTCTTACGGTAGTGTGGTATTTCATGTGAAAAATAATAACTACTTCTATTTTATTTTGAGAATTTCCATTTTAAGTGCCTCATACACTTGAGCCGCTATTTCAAACATTTTATAATACATCAAAGTATTAATACCCATAACCACTGGATGAAGTAGAAATCAAATTCCTTGTCCAATATCATAAAGCTGTGGTCTTAACAGACGTAATTTCAGATGGGGAATTCGTCATTAAATACTAAATATTTCTATCTCAGTGATTTCCTCCTATACAAAAACATAACTCCTCCTTTCTTCTCTTCCTCCCCTCTCACCCCCATCTCCTTCATTGTTTACCTTCCCTCCTTTTTTAACTATTCAGCCCATTACAATCTGGTTTCTACTATTCTAAATCAGTCTCTCACTTATATCCTCCTAAGCTACAAGCCCTTGCATCCACGTTTTGACTCTTTGCAGGACTTGGTCTCTTTGCCATTCTCCTCCTCTCTGTATTTTCTTCCTTCTTTCTTAATATGATCTTTTTAAAATTTTTTATCTTTATTTATTGGATAGAAACAGCCAGAAATTGAGAGGAATGGAAAGATAGATAGGGAGAGAGACAGTGAGACACTTGCAGCCCTGCTTCACCACTCACAAAGCTTTCCGCCTGCACACGGGCGCCTGAGTCCTTGCGCACTATAACTTGTGTGCTCAACCAGGCGTGCCACCACCCGGCCCTCCTCTCTGTATTTCTAGAGTGCTGCTTCTCTTCTGGTTTCCTCCTCACTTTCCACAGTTTTATCTGATCATCTTTGCTGCGCTCCTTCTCTTCTACCTTTCCCTTAGAGTCTCGTTTATGCAGATATTGCTGTTTATTTGTGTACCCACAAGACTGATCACATCAGTCCGCAGATGCCTTTCTCCACCAATTCTAATTTCCAGTGTGAGGTCATCCAGTCTAGTGCCTTTGTTTTATCGAATTATTTATATTTTAATTAGTTTCTTATCAGAGCAGTGTTCAGCTCTGGCTTATGCTAGTTCCAGAGATTGAGTCTGGGGCAGGTGTGAAAATCTTTTCACATAATCATTATGTGATCTCCCTTCCTCTCCCTCATCCCTACACTTCTATCTTGTATCCTTAAATAACTTGTATACATGGTTGAATTCATATCCAGTTTTGACTGGATTAAACTGTTACATATGCAACTGCTCACATGACATTATTAGGATGTCTGTTCACATTCAGAACTTAATATCTATGTGTGTATTTTGTGAGGGTACTTACACTGACATGCATAGCAACAAAACAAAATCTGCCTCTTTTCTGCCTCTTCTCCCACATTTTGTCTAAATGAACAAATTAAATTAGCTATGTCATGAATTTGTTCCTATATCTGTTAATATCGTATCCTAGTCTAAGGCATTGTTGCTGTTTATGGAGACCACAGCCACCTCCTAACTGGTCCCCCTGGTCTCCAGTCAAACTAGCTCCTCCTTCAAGTTCCACTTTGGCATTCCCTCTCTCTCTTTCTCTAGACAGGGAAAATTGAGAGGGAGAGAGAAAGATACATACCAGCAGAGCTGCCTCACTATTCATCAAGTGTCCCCTCTGCAGGTGGGGAGCAGGGGCCTGAGCCCAGAGCCTTGTGCATTGTGCTGTGTGCACTTAACTGAGTACACCACTGGCCAGATCCCACTCACTCCCCGCCCCAACTCTCTAGCCTTATCTCTGCTCTTTCTTATTTTCCACATGTCTAACAGATTCCCCTGGACTTTTGAATACACCTTTTATTTTGCATGATAGAATCTTAACTGATCTCTATTCTTCTTCATTTGAGCACAGTTACACTACCTGTCCATGTACTCCAAACAGGTCTTGATTCATAGCTCATGTTTTATATGTGCTGCTATGTTATTATTTGTAGAGACCTTTTCATGTCAGTTAATGATTATTTTCACAGACTGTCCCTTTTATTTAGTCATGTCTCTACTGTGGTGATGTAAGTGGTTTCTTTTGCTATTTTAAATTATCCTTGTGCGTATGTTATTTCAAATACATCTTGGATTAGTTCCCTGGAAACAGATTCTGAGATGGAGAATTTTTGTAACGGCTATATTAGAGAAATTCTTCAGAGCTATTCCTGTAAGGGAGTAGAGAAAGTAGGATTGGACAAAGAAAGAAGCTGAGTACAATATGTTTGCTGCTGAGGCTTCAGCTGACACATGGAGAGTGCTGGAAAGCTGTCCCAACTGGATACAAGATTCTGGGTCTTTATATCCCTCCATCAAGTTATGGAATATACGCTGGCAGAGAATATAACCTTAACCAAAGCAAGTCCCTTATACTGAGGACATTTCCCAGTGAGGAGCCTTCTATGTTAGCATCCAAGACTCCCTGTAGGAGGAGAATGGTCGTGTTATTAAATGTCGAGTTTGGGCATCCTCTGCCCAAAAGACTGATTCATCGAAGCAAGTGTTGGTGCAAGGAAAAGAAATTTATTATTTTTTAATTTTATTTATTTTTTTATAGAGAGACAGAAATAAATTGAGTTCTTTGTTTTCAGTTGCTTTCTCTGAACAGAAAGCAACAACACCAATTTACAAAGCAGTTATTATTTGGAAAAGACTGTTTTAAATAATTTATTTTAATATGTTTGTTCAACTAATACTTATTGAATAGCTGTCATATGCCAGAAAGCACTTGAAACACTCAGGTTGATACATATGATTGAACAAAACACAGAGATATCTGGTCTGTGGAACTTATAGTTCAGCTAAGAGATACAGTATACAGTAAACACAATATAGAGATTATAAGAAAATATTTACAAATTATATATCTGATTATTATTTACTGCATTATTTATAGCTGACTTGCATCCAGAATATATAAAGAGTTCTTATAATCCAATAACAGGAAGACAAATCACACACACACACACATACACACATACACACACACACACACACACACACACACACACACACACACACACACACTAGACTTTTCCCCAGAGAAGGAATAGAAATGGCCAAAAAGCATATGAAAAGATGTTCGTCATCATTTGTCATTAGAGAAATATAATTCAAAACCACAGTGAGATATTACTTCACACCCACTAAAGTGACTAGAATCACTCTCTTCCATTAACAGAGAAATTAGAATAACTCAGAAAGCATGATGGTAACAAGTCCAGGAAGGATTTGAGTTCAGAAACAATCCTGCGTTGTCCTAAGGTTAGAAAGACGGTCCTACTGTGAATACCTTATACACTGGGTAGATGTAAGGAAGGTGATAACAAAATACCCTAGGAATTCCACATCATAGTAACTGCTAGACTGCTTGTCTCCTGACTCCATTTTATCTATTGACTGAGGCAAACTAACAGTGAGATTCATTTTCGTTAGCCCATTCATCTGGGAACTGGGAGTTTAGATGTCATATGATGAGTTCTCTTCTGCACGTCTTAGTAGTTGGGAAATATCATGCATGTCCCAGGTCATAGTCAGTCAGGAAATTTTGCATGTGACTTCTTCCCAGAGCCAGACCTAGTTTTGTCGTTGGTTTATACATTTACAGTGAAGGTAGTGGACTTTAATTAGCTTGCTGGTACAGGCCTTTGTGAATTTTCTTTAATGGAGTCTAAGTATGACTTAGACTCCATTGGTAGGTAGTTCTGTGGAAATAGGAAATAGTTGGATTCTGGCAGTATTAACTCTTTAATATTTACACTAACTCTATGAGATAGCTAGTAACACTCCCATTTTCCAGATAAGACAGAGACCACATTATTTTCGAGTTTCTAATGTCGCACAAGGAAGGAATTGGAAAGCTAGGAGTTAAACCCAGGCAATTGTGCAGAATCGGTGCCCTTATGCATCATGCAGTAACACCCTCTGAAAGCTCAACTGCTGTCACTTGTGCCTATCAGTTCTGACACCTGAACATGTGGGGATATTTTTTAAGCATATAGGCCATAGCTGCATGCCAGAATTCTCTTCCTTAGAATAATGCTCTGAGGGCTGGGTCTAACAACTTTGTACTCACATTGAAATTATTTGTTTTCCTGAAACGTGATCCAGCAACAACACTAAACTAGACAAGAAAAATTTATTTGAGGTCCAAACCATGAACATCAAAGCGCAAAACCCAAGGCTGACATGGATGGCATCGCTTCACCAATGGAGAAGAAAATACATGGCACAAAGAGAACTCTGACAAGTGTCATTTCTGACCAGAAAATTTCAGTTTAGCAAAAATGTCAAGATAATAAGAAAAAAATCCTTTTCACTATTGAAAGAGTTTGCATTGAACCAGTCAATTACTTTTTAATGTTCTTTTTTTAATATTTATTTATTTATTTTCCCTTTTGTTGCCTTTGTTGTTTTTCATTGTTGTTGTAGTTATTACTGTTGTTGTTATTGATGTCGTCGTTGTTAGATAAGACAGAGAGAAATGGAGAGAGGAGGGGAAGACAGAGAGGGGGAAAGACAGACACCTGCAGACCTGCTTCACCGCCTGTGAAGCGACTCCCCTGAAGATGGGGAGCCTGGGGCTCGAACCGGGATCCTTACACCAGTCCATGCGCTTTGCGCCACATAATCATTGTTCTGATAACACGCCTTCACTGCAATCTTGTTCATTCATGCCGGTGCCAGTCTGGCCCAGCTCCAAATTTTCTATAAATCCAAATTTTTGAATTGGAAGGAAATTGCATATGATTGGTTTCTCTATTACTTTCTACAAACAATGGTCCATCGGGGGAGATCAGTGCATTTCACCAGAACTTACACAAGACTCTATTCTCTTTCCCCTCATCCTCTTTAAATCTCACCCATACTTGATTTGAAAGAGGTATTCCCCTTCCAGTTTTGCTCTGTGCTTCTCCCCTTTGTGACCATGTGAGACTTGCCTCTTCTATAGTTTCTGTGGAACCCTTGTCACCATCACCACACACTCCAGGAAGACATGATGCCTGGAACAGCAGCTGCTTTCCTGTTACAGAGAGGACGCCAGGAGAATTTCAGAATATGAACTCATGCAGAGACCTTGAAGGAGTTCTGTCATCCCTGTCCATCAGGCTTGTTGCTGTATAGCTGTTCAAACACTTTCAAGCTTCAATTCAGTTTTTGTTTTATCTGCAGTAATTCTTAAGGGATCCAGTAACTACCAAATCATCATCTTCTTTTCTTTTTCTTTTACAACATTTGTCTAATTTTTGGCCCAGGGTCAGGTAGGTGAAGGTAGGCATCACCTCCTGTACCTCACCTCCAAGACCCAGTCATATTGAGACTTTACTTCTCTGGAACTTTTCTTGTTCTTTCTCTTACTCCACCCCTCTAATATATGCACACACCCTCAAACACTGTCCTGAATCCAGTAAGAAAGAGAAAAATTGAGTGGGAGGGAGGGAGGGAGAGAGAGAGAGAGGGAGGGAGGGAGAGAGAGAGAGAGAGAGAGAGGGAGGGAGAGAGAGAATGTTTCCTACTTGTGAAACTTCCTTGTGCAGATGTTTCCATGTGGTGAATCCTCAAACCCAGGTCCTCAGTCATGGTAAAGTGTGTGCTCTACCAGTTGAATTATCTTCCATCCACAATATTTATTTATTTTTTAAAACATTTATTTATTCCCTTTTGTTTCCCTTGTTATTTTAGAGAGAAGGAAAGATAGACACCTGCAGACCTGCTTCACTGCCTGTGAAGCGACTCCCCTGCAGGTGGGGAGCTGGGGAGGCTCAAACCGGGATCCTTAAGCAGGTCCTTGCCCTTTGCGCCACCTGCCCCTTACCCGCTGCGCTACCACCCAACTCCCAATATTTATTTAATTTTATGAGAGTAGATAATCATAGCAGGTAAACGGGGTGAACACCACAGCATCACTCATCTCTGGCATATGGTGACACCAAGAATCGAATCTGGGGTCTCAGGCTTTGCAAGTCCTGTTGTATGCAGCTCTAATGCTGACTTAACTTCCTGGTCGTGTGGCCTGTTTATGTGAAGCAATGGCACAAGGTCAGTGTGACAGCATCTTCACACTGATGATGTTCCAACCCCCCATCTTTCATGGAACTCCAGCAAGCTTTCAGTTTTATACAGCACTCATTATACGCTACCTGCTCATTGACTTTCATTACTTGACCCACTGAAATGTTTTCTATGTTCCATGGAAGTTCCAAACATAGTCTATCTTTTCTGTCATGGCATGTATGTTTTAAAGTTTGGGTGGCAAAATGTAAACATCTTGTCTTCTCTTATATATATATATGGCTTAAGACTCGAATATTGCATGTGGTGCTGATCTCTGCTTCTGTGGCATTTTAATAAATTCAGCCCAATTCCTCACTTTCCTTCTGCTCCTTTACTGAGCTATTATTCTTCTATGATTGATGGAAGCACCAAGCAATGTGCTGGCAAATTAGAAAAATTGTATGTGGGTTACCTACCTTGTGATCAAGGAACAAACTTCTGTATACCTGCGGAAGCAATCGTGAGTAGCTTTCCAGAACAGCAGATGTTGCATTTGCCTTCCCTCCTCCTACCCCTCTTTATGAGTTTGAATGAACTTAGGATCTATCTCTGACTCAAGAGAGGAACACACTTAATGTTTCTGTAGAGTTGTTTTTCATCACAAACTAATAAACCACAGACAAAGCTCTCTGTGGAGTCTGTTCAACACATCTATGCTGTCACTGTTTAGAAAATTAAAATGAAAGGGAAGCCTTGGAATCAGTTACACTCCCAGATACATGGCAGCCTATATGATAAGGTTGTCATGTGTGACTGGTAACAGGGTCTGTCTCCCCAGGAATAAAAGCATGATGTGACAGTGTGACAGAAAAATGTCTAGTACCTTGACAATTTTCTTCTTAGAGGCTACAGCTCTGATCTGTCTTCTTTGCATCTTATTGAGAAATGAATTTAAATTCTATCCAGATATGAATATTTCCGAATTGATTTGAACTGAAAAACAGCATTAGGCTTTTTTCTTTCTCCTCCTCCCCCTCCTCCTCCTTCTCCTACTCCTCTCCTTTTTCTTAGGAGATTTGTTAAGTCTTTGTATGTGCATAGAAGCTGTTCTCAGGAGAAACAGAATTCAACCCCGTGAACACAGCATTGAAATTTTATAGTTCACCTGTCCAGGTTTGCTTCAAGAGCTCTGCTGGTCAATTTATTGCTAAAACCTCCCAACAAGATTCAGTACCATCTAATAGCCATTCCAAAATAAACAGGCCCATCTGAAATCCCCCTTAAGATGGTGTATGTGGAAAACTAGAAAGGAATTTGATTGCAAAGAACTGAGCATGACCCTGAGGACAGTGTCAAAAAGTATCGCCAGCCTGAAGACATGAGTGTGATTCCGTATGGCAACAGGGGCAGATGGAAAAGGAAGGGAAGCAGCAAAATTTTCTTGATAAAGGTTCAGAGAGTAATATTTTTTAACAATTTTATGTATTTATTTATTTATTTATTTATGAGAAAGATAGGAGAGAGAGAAAGAACCAGAGATCACTCTGGTACATGTGCAGTGCAGCTGGGGACTGAACTCAGGTCCTCATGCTTGAGAGTCTAGTGCCTTATCCACTGTGCCACCTCCCGGACCACCAGAGAGTAATATTTTAAGACTGCAAACCATAGATAGATTCTCTGTGTTGCAAATACTCAAATCGGATATTGCAACTTGAAATAAAATACAGCAAATATGTAAACAAGTGGGCATGACTGTGTTCCCAGTAAATACTGACAAAAGAATTCACTGGCTAGATTTGGTCAGTGGGTAACCTCTGTACCATCACTTGTCCATGAAGCACAAAGTATTCCTCCATAGACCTTTAGTGGGATGGTCACACCACACTATGGACATGATAACATTTGAGTTTCAACTCTGTCCTGTTTTCACTGTAACATTCTGGGGAAATTATTTAACACCTCCATGCCTCAAGGATGTCCTCAGCAAAACTAGTGACTTATACCTACCATACAGAGTTACTGAGAATAAATAAATGAGTGCTGAGAAGATAGCATAATGGCTATACAAACAAACACTCATGCCTGAGGCTCTGAGGTCCCAAGTTCAGTCCCCTGCACCACCATAAGCTGAAACTGAGCAGTGCTCTGGTAATAAATAAATAAATAAATCTATATAAGCATATAAAAATAAAGAAGTAAAGGAGAAAATTTATATAAGAGAGAGAATGTAAGTACGTATATTCAGATGAGCTTGCTTCTCATCTGATACACTACATTTTGAGTTTGTTGAAGACTGAACAGCTGTTATCTATTGCCATTATTTCTCTCAGTCTCCTTTTTCAAGCCTAGAAAATTGCTCTGCATAAAGCAAGGCACTGCCCTCATTCAAACTTACCTATTTTCTGAGGATCAATCATTCTCTGTTGCAGATGGTAGAAGCCAACACTTGCTAAATGAAACAGAAAAATGCATTTCTTAAAGGAACATATACAAGGCAGGGTAGTCAGGCTGGGGTAGGGCTGGGATTCAGATCATATTTGCAACTCTCCTGTTAGATTTCTACCATGGCTTCTCTGTTCTGAATCCTAAAGAAAGAGAGAGACAGACTGAGAATATGGATCAACCTGCCAGTGCCCATGTTCAGCAGGG
The DNA here is from genome assembly GCF_950295315.1 of Erinaceus europaeus. NCBI lineage: Eukaryota > Metazoa > Chordata > Mammalia > Eulipotyphla > Erinaceidae > Erinaceus > Erinaceus europaeus. The sequence continues at coordinate 35,176,108 of NC_080182.1, read as the reverse complement.
AAGCAATTACAGAAGCCAGACCTTCCACCTTCTGCACCCCATAATGACCTCTTATCGTACTGTCTTATCAATATTTCCATTTTATAAATAATAAATAAGTAAATAAAATTAGAACAAAAACTTTTTTAAAAAGAAAGTAATTCCTTACAGTTTCTTTATCTTTTCCTTAGCTTCCTGGAGATTTAAGGTCTTAACTAAAAAATATATCCTCCCAAATTTCATAGAGTGAATCATAATCCTGTGATGAAGCTTGAGGGACGTGATTAGATCATTATAAAAGGTACTGCAGGGAGTTGGGAGGTGGTGCAGCGTGTTAAGCACATGTGGCGCAAAGCACAAGGACCAGCAAAGGATCTGGGTTCGAGCCCCTGGCTCCCCACCTGCAGGGGAGTCGCTTCACAAGTGGTGAAGCAGGTCTGCAGGTGTCTGTCTTTCTCTCCCCCTCTCTGTCTACCCCTCCTCTCTCCATTTCTGTCTGTCCTATCTAACAACAACATCAATAACCACTATAATGTTAAACAACAAGGGCAACAAAAGGTAAAATAAATAAGTAAATAAATAAATAAAGCTTTTTTTAAATAAAAAAAAAGGTACTGCAAATTCCATCCAGGTATCTGTGCAAAGAACACAAAAATACATACCCAAAGAGAGTTATATGCACCTATGTTCATCACAGCGCTATCTATAATAGCCGAAATTTGTAGTTAACCCCATATCAAACGAGATAAATATTTAAGGAAGTTTTGTTATACATATACACAATGAAATGCTACTCAGATATAAGAAATGATAATATACTTTCTTCTTTTTGCTACAACTTTGATGAAACTTGAAGCAAACATGTTAAGTGAAATAAGCCATAAGGAAAAGGAGGAGTACTGGGTGACCTCACTCATATGTGGAGCTAACAAATAAGAGGCATACCGGGTGAAGGCTTAATTTGCTAATGTTCTATTAATTTGCTAATGCTCTATTTAATTTGTTAGTGCTCTATTTAATTTGCTAGTGCTCTATTTAATTTGCTAATGCTCTATTACAGCTCATCCAAGGACTCTAAGGTTTGGGGGAGGGGCTTAGTGGTGGCACACCTGGTAGAGAACACACATTACAGTGTGCAAAGACACAAGTTCAAGCCCCAAGTGGCCACCTGCAGTGGAGGAAGTGGCGCAATCAGTAAAACAGTGCTGCAGGTCTCTCTCTCTCCCTTTACATGCCCATTTCTTCTCAATTTCTCTCTGTCTCTATGCAAAATAAATAAATACACAAAAACATTTAAGAGCGGTAAGGAAGGAGTAGACAGGGAGTTGAAGACTCAGTGCCATGTGCTGGAGGAAGATGACAAGTTGGTGAAGGCTGTGCTGTGCGACCTACCCTGGGGAGATGAGGACACCAGCAGCAATGATAGACACACACATTATTTCCCTCAATAAAGTGATGTATGAAAAAGAAAGTGCCCTGAGAGCTCTCCATCCTCTTTCCACTATTTGAGGGCACCATTAGAAGACAACAGTCTGCAGCCCAAAAGAGGGTTCTCACTACAACCTGACTATGTTGTAACCATGGTTAAGGTCGGGACATCTACCTATACTCTGGCTTCTTCTTCTTCTAGCGTTTTCCCTTCTTCCATAGCCAGTCAACAGCGTCAGGTTGAGCCTGATGTAAAGTTTCGAGACCTCCTTTGAATCTGGAGAGGTGGCAGTCGTTGACTATGTGGGTCATAGTCTGTCTGTAGCCGCAGGGGCAGTTCGGGTCGTCTCTGGCTTCCCAGCGATGGAACATAGCGGCGCACCGGCATTGAGGAGGGCCCAATCATAACGTGCTAGGTCAGAGCCGGGTTGACGCTTGCAGGGGTCTGTGATGAGGTGTTTGTTCTTGACCTCAGCTGACTGCCAACTCTGTTTCCAAGAGTCTGGAACAGAGAAGTTCAGTGTAGGCGTAGGGGACCAGATTGGGTGACAAGACGTCAAGCGTTGGACAGGGTGGGCGAAGATATCCGCGTATATTGGCAGGTCTGGTCGAGCGTAGACGTGGGAAGTGAACTTAGATGATGCCCCATCCCGACGAATATCTGGCGGGGCGATGTTGCTAAGAACTGGCAGCCATGGAACCGGGGTGGAACGGATGGTTCCAGAAATGATCCTCATGGAGGAATATAATTTGGAATCGACCAAGTGGACATGGGGGCTACGAAACCATACTGGGGCACAGTATCCTGCAGTGGAATAGCATAATGCCAGAGATGATGATCGTAGTGTGGAAGCGCTCGCACCCCATGAGGAGCTGGCCAGTCTTGCAATGATGTTATTCCTCGCGCCCACCTTTGCTGCAGTTTTTATGAGATGTTTGTGAAATGACAGAGTGCGATCGAGAGTAACGCCGAGATAGACTGGCTGGGCTTCATGCCGGATTCTCGTATCGCCAAGCTGCACATTAAGCTCACGCGAGGCCGAGGCATGGTGTAGATGGAAAACAGATGATACCGTTTTTGCAGTGCTAGGGATTAGTCACCATTTTTTACAGTAATCAGATATCAGAGACATGTCTTTCGTGAGTGTTTCCTCGAGGATGTCGAACTTGGATGCCTGAGTTGCACAGCAGATGTCATCGGCGTAGATGAACTTCCTTGAAGAAGTTTCTGGGAGGTCATTGATGTAAATATTAAATAGCGTAGGAGCCAGAACAGAGCCTTGGGGGAGGCCACTTGAGACAAGTCTCCATCTGCTAGACTTGTCACCCAGATGTACCCGGAATCTTCTGTTTTGGAGAAGAAACGATATAGTGTTGGCCACCCATGGAGGCAGGCATCTTGAGATCTTGACTAGGAGACCACGGTGCCAGACCGTGTCATAGGCTGCTGTGAGATCAACAAAGACAGCACCCGTCTTTAAATTCTTCTGGAATCCATTTTCAATGTAAGTTGAGAGGGCCAGGGCTTGTTCTCAGGTAGATCTTCCTGGGCGGAAACCAGCTTGGGCGGGTGATAGGAATTTCTCTGTAAGAGGAGAAATACGTGACAGAAGCAGCCTCTCAAGGAGTTTGTAACACACGGAGAGGAGAGAAATTGGTCTATAGCTGGCGGCCAGTGTTGGGTCTGGCTAAAAGGAGGCAAAGAAAGGATGTTAACCTGGTTCTGTTTATATTCTTTATCCAGAGGGATAAAGAATAGGAAAGCTATCAAGGAAGGGAATGGGCTACAGAGTTCTGGTTGTGGGAATTGTGTAGAGTTGTACCCCTCTTATTCTATGGTTTTGTCAGTGTTTCCTTTTTATAAATAAAATAAACTAAAATAAATCCAGGTAACAAATGAGCTATCTCCTGGCCCATGGACATTTTCTTTTGTTTTTAAAAAGGATTGTTTATTTAGTTATCTTTAAACAACTTCTTTTTTAATATATATATATATATATATATATATATATATTTGGTTATTTATTATTGGATAGAGACAGAGATAAATTAGGAGAAGAGGGGAAGATAGAGAAAGAAAGAGACAGAGAGACACCTGCAGTCCTATTTTACCACTCATATGCAGGTGGAGACCAGGGGTCGAACCTGGGTCCTTGCACATTGTAATGTGTGTGCTTAACCAGGTGCTTAACCAACTACCCCTGGCCACTACAAAGGATTTTTTTTTAAGAGACAGAGAGAAAGAGGCCAAAGCGCCACTTACTGCTGGCATGTGAAATGCCAGAGTTTGAGCATGTGGGATTGATTCACTGCTGACGTATCTCCTCACCCCTGCACTCAGTCTCAGGTTTATTTCTCAGCAAAGCCCTTCTTAATTGCTGGAATACAATTTTTCAGACTTATCAAGGATTTTAAGATGTCTACAATAACTTATTCTCATGTTCCTTTTGTGTGTGTGTGTGTTTTGTATTTGTTTTTTTGTTTGTGTTTTATTTCTTTATTGGGGAATTAATGTTTTACATTCAACATTAAATACAATAGTTTGTACATGCATAACATTTCCCAGTTTTCCATATAACAATACAACCTCCACTAGGTCCTCTGTCATCCTTCTTGGATCTGTAGTCTCCCCACCCACCCACCCCAGAGTCTTTTACTTTGGTGCAATATATATTCTCATGTTCTATTCCTTATTAAAGAATTGTAAGGCCCTTTTGTGAAAATATAATGTCTTTATATAAAGTCTGTTCCTATGATGAAAATACTAATAGAAGGAAACAGTCAGCTATTATTTAGGCAAATCAGACATACCTAAAGAAACTGGGCATTGAAATTCTGAAAGACAATAAGGAAAATTGCTTTGAAGTTGTAGGGTGAGAGTAGAGCTCTCTACTCTGGAGGACGAGATATGGGGAGCAAATGAGAAGTGCTGTAAATCACTGGGTAATCAAAGCCAAAGCTATTCCTCATGGCCCCGCAGAAAGCAATCAGAAGAAAAGCCAGGTCAACTCTGAGAAAGCTCAAAGCTGTCAAGTCTTGAAACTGAAGAGTCTCATCCCAATATTTCTGGTGGCACTCAGTGTGTATAAAAAAGTCTGCTGTTCTTATCTGGGAATTGGGAGGAGGGGGCCTCTTGTTGGATGTTCTTGTGTAAGGAGGAAGATAATGTGGACAGGTTGTTTTTTTCTTTTCTTTTCTCCGCTGCATTCTGCAAATTGAATTGTGGTGATAAAGATCATGCAATTGTGCTGAAGTACTGAACTCTTTATGAAATAATAGCCCAAGTGTAAAACTCTAATCTTGTTTCTCTGTCGGAAAAGGGAAGGAGTTGCTTCTTAAGGTTATTACCTTACAGTGAAGGTAGGAAGATGGAGTCTTTTTAGCTTTCTATCCTATGGTTATAGTCTGGTGAAACAGATCCAGCTAGACAACTATTTATTACTTTTTAATATTTTCTTTTAATTATATATATGGAAAGATACAGAGAAAGACCAGAACACTGCTTAGATCTGCCTTATGGGAGTGATGGGAATTGAACCTGGGACCTTGAAGCCTCAGGCATGAGAGTCTTTTGCATAACCATTATGCTATCTACCCAGCCTTTAATTTTTTTTTTAAAGATCTAGTGTGTTTTTAGCACACAAGTGCTTTGTACTTTGTACTTTTTACTGCTTTGACATAGATTCATTTACTTCACACCTATTCACTGAGAGTCTGCCTGCTCATGAAAGGGACTACCCTGGCATTTTACATGCATATAAAATCACCTCCATCTGAACTATTAAGATTTACAGAAGAAAAAAATAGTAATAATATATTGTGTCCCCATCACAAACAAGTCAGTGGACTAAGTAAAGATTTACTCCATATTTATGTTCATCTCTAAGTACTTGGCAAATCTAGGGGATGCATATGTGTCTATCTGTGCACGTCTATTTCATTAGACATATTTATATGTTTGTGTATGCATATAATATGTAAATATATGTTCATAAATGTCTAAGTAAAATATATCCTATAAAAGCAAATAAATTATAATTAACCTTATGTAGAACACATGATTATGTATACAATTTGTTTTGTTTGTCCTAAATCAGAATTTTTCCATGTGAATAGTCTTTCAAGAATATTCAACTATTATCAAAGCATAAACCTCGCACTGTACTCCGTATTTTCTCTCCTTTGTCTCTACAAGAACTGTTCACACAATATCTCACAGTTTTTAGATATAGCACACAGCCATTGAAATGTCAAAGCAAATGCATAAATTTGACTATGAGAGCAAAAGAAGATGAATAAATAAATGTAGCCTCTCCTATAAAGTGAGAAAAACAAAGCCTCTGCATACATTCATTTATGCATACATGAGTAAAAATCTAATTTCATTATTGTAAAATAAGAAAGTGGTGAGATTTATATAACTGCTTACTTTTTCATATTTAAATCAGTATTGCCAGAGGGGCCATGCAGAAAGCATGCTGACCTTCAAAGGGCAGAAAGATAAACCAATAAGCAGAAGACTTCACCAATGTGTCCCTAAGTCTCACCCTTCCCAGAGCCCCGCCCCACTGGGGAAAGAGAGAGACAGGCTCAGAGTATGGATCTACCTGTCAACGCCAATGTCCAGTAGAGAAGCAATTACAGAAGCCAGACCTTCCACCTTCTTTACTCCATAATGATCCTGGGTCCATACTCCCAGAGGGATAAAAAAATAGAGAAACTTCCTATGTACAATGGAGGGAAGGGGATATGGAACTCTGGTGTGAACTATATCCCTCTTAACCCACAATCTTGTCAATAATTATTAAATTGCTAATAAAAAATGTAGATTAAAATAGAAATGAAGAAAGGGTAAGGAATTATCTGGCTGTGAGGATGAAAGGTAGCAAGACAACAGAGTCCAATGCCCTCCCAAAAAAGGACTTGAAATATATTTTTTTCAAAACTTGGAGTCAAGCTTCTTTGAGAACTCCTGAAAGTTGTTGATGTTAATATGGGGAATCCTGAATAAACATATCTATTAGACCTGAATTGTATCATTGTCATGAACTACAAAGAAGATTATGGACTAGTAAGAGTAAATGGGAATTCCTACAGTGGTTTCCAGTAGCTGGACTGACTACAGGTTTTTTCTTGCTTGCTAGTAATACCAATAATTCCTCTCCAAATGCCAAAGCTGAGTTCTTCTTAGCCCTTTTTTATGGAACAAAGAGTTGGTAGACCATCAAATATTCTTCAATGGGTCAGGCAAAAACTAATAAAGTCATGGGCCCTTCGGAATATACCTAAAATAGACCTACTAACTTTTTCCAAAACTAAGACCACAAATCTTAATCTACAGTATACTAGCCTTTAGGTTCATGATTAGTCAACTATTTGTATGGCTTTATATGTTAACTCTTTTTCAGCCACCAGGTTCCAGATGCTACCATGATGCCAACCGGACTCCCCTGGGCAGAAGACCCCACCTAGAGCTCCTCTTCCTCAGAGCCCTGCCCCACTAGGGAAAGAGAGAGGCTGGGAATATGGATCGACCTGCCAGTGCCAATGTTCAGCAAGGAAGCAATTACAGAAGCCAGACCTTCCATCTTCTGCACCCCATAATGACCCTGGGTCCATACTTCCACGGAGTTAAGGAATAGGAAATCTGGGTGTCGGGTGGTAGCGCAGCAGGTTAAGCGCACATGGCGTGAAGCACAAGGTCTGGCCTAAGGATCCCAGTTCAAGCCCCCGGCTCCCCACCTGCAGGGGGGGTCCCTTCACAGGCAGTGAAGCAGGTCTGCAGGTGTCTATCTTTCTCTCCCCCTCTCTGTCTTCCCCTCCTCTCTCCATTTCTCTCTGTCCTATCCAAGACATCAATAACAACCATAATAATAACTACAACAACAATAAAACAACAAGGGCAACAAAAGGGGGAAAAAATAGCCTCCAGGAGCAGAGGATTCATGGTGCAGGCACCAAACCCCAGCAATAAACCTGGAGGCAAAAAAAAAAAAAAAAAAAAGAATAGTAGCATTGAGCAGGGGTAGATAGCATAGTGGGTTATGCAAAGAGACTCTCATGCCTGAGGCTCCAAAGTCCCAAATTCAATCCCCTGCACCACCATAAACCAAAGCTGAAGAGTGCTCTGGTTAGAAAAAAAAAAAAAAAGGAAATCTATCAGGGGAGGGGATGGGGTACGGAGCTCTGGTGGTGGGAATTGTACTCCTATGGTTTTTGTCAGTGTTTCCATTTTATAAATAAATTAATTTAAAAAGTTTCTGTGACAAGAGATGTCAAATAAGTTAACAAGTCATATTGATTACATTATGGTGGCATTTCTCTCTGTTGTGATTGTTAGTTTAATTTTATTAGTAATTTTTATTGAATTTTAAAAATTTAAGATAGCAGGGGTATAATTCTGCTACATTTCCACCACCAGAGCTTGTATCCCCACCCCCTGCATTGGCAGATACAATAGTTCTCCCAAGGTCACAGATATAAATTGGCTATTATTTCTATAACTATCTCTCTATATTTATATATATTTGCCCATCTTATTTCCTTGGTCTCATCTTCTCTTCCTTTCAAAGTCACATCTGCACCTATTACTACTTCTGAATGTCCTTCCTTTTTCCCTCTTCTCTCTCCAGGTCCTGATAGAGTTGGAGTCCAGAGCCCTCTGTTCATTTCCCCTTATCATTTCTCCCCTGCTGGGAATATGGACCAAATTTTTTTTGGGGATGAAGAAGAAGGGAGTTTTGGCATCTGTAACTGCTTCTCTGCTGGACATGGGTGTTTGCAGATTAAGCCATACCCCAACTTATTTCTATCTTTCCGTAGTGAGGTAGGGCTCTGGAGAGGTTTAATTCCAGGACAAACTGGTGAGGTTGTCTGCCCAGGAAAGTTAGGATGGAATCATAGTAGCATCTGCAAATTGGTGGCTGAAAAGTTGATATAAAGCAAGACAAAACAATATAGTTAAGCAATAAACAGGAACCAAAAAGTAGGGATATAGCAGATGAGAATATGGATCTTAGGGTGGAAAGAAGTGAGGAAGTCTATTTTAGGTATATTCCTAAGAGCCTATGACTTTTGTAGTTTTTGCTTGAGTTTGATAGCTAACACGGAATTAGACAAAAATATTGTCTAAGAACATGGGGTCAGAGTTGAGAATAGGGCTAGAAAGTTGAATTAGAGCACAGAGTACCTCTATTTAGAATGTCAACCATGATTTCTCCAAGGTTAGATGGGAATGTCTTCACATCATGATTCTGGACAAATACACACAGGCTTGCAAGGCCTGCATATTCAATGAAAATCTCCCCAAATCATTATTAACTGCAGACATAGAAATGAGTTCTGGAGCTTTTTTCCTTTCTGAGTATAATATTTTTATTTTTATTTTATTGACTTATTTTGCATCCAGGGTTGTTGCTGGGGCTTGTTGCTGGCGCTATAAATCTACTGCTCCTGGCAGCCATTTTTTTCCATTTTATTGTCTATGACAAAGAGAAATTGAGAGGGGAGAGAAGATAGAGAGGAAGAAAGAAAGCCAGACAACTTCACATCTGCTTCTCTACTTGTGAAGTGACCCCCCCCACCCTAGAAAGAGGGGAGCTGGGGGCTAGAGCCTTGTGCAGGTCCTTGAGCTTAGTACTGTGTGTGCTTAACCCAGTATGCTATTGCCTGGCCCCCAGTATAATATTTTTATATACAAACAAATTAAGTACGTTTCTAGATGTTCCTTTTTTGTTATATTCTTCATTTTGCTATTATTATTCTTAAATAAGCAAAGTCCTTTATAGTATGTCTTTTCCTAGTCTTCAAACTCAGATCCATCTTCATCTTAAGTAACCCAGAAACAGCAAAGTGTATGAACATCTTTGTCAGATGCAGCCACATAGAGCCAATAACAAAGATTGCTCTTTTAATGGGCATTTTTTTTCAGTTAAAATATTCCAGCATCAGGGAGATTCTTCTGCTCTTGGCAGACATTATTTTTAATTTCTTTATTGAGGGATTAATGTTTTACATTTGACAGTAAATGCAATACTTTGTACATGCATAACATTTCTCAGTTCTCCACGTAACAATACAACCCCCACTAGGTCCTCTCTCATCCTTTTTGGACCTGTACTTTCCCCCACCCCCCACCCCCCACCCCACCCCAGAGTCTTTTACTTTGCTGCAATACACCAACTCCAGTTCAGGTTCTGCTTGTGTTTTCTCTTCTAATCTTGTTTTTCATATTCTGCCTGAGAGTGAGATCATCCCATATTCATCCTTCTGTTTCTGACTTATTTCTCTTAACATGATTTCTTCAAGCTCCATCCAAGAAGGGCTGAAAACAGTAAAGTCAATGTTTTTAATAGCTGAGTAGTGTTCCATTGTTTATACATCCCGCAACTTACTCACCCACTCATCTGTTGTTGAACACCTGGGTTGCTTCCAGGTTTTGACTATTAAAAATTGTGCTGCTAAGGACATAGGTATACACAAATCTTTTTGGATAGGTGTGTTGGGTTCCTTAGGATATATCCCCAGGAGAGGAATTTCAGGGTCATAGGGGAGGTCCATTTCTAGCTTTCTGAGAGTTCTCCAGACTGCTCCCACAGAAGTTGGACCAATTTACATTCCCACCAGCAATGCAGGAGGATTCCTTTGTCCCCACAACCTCTCCAGCATTTGCTGCTGTTACCTTTTCTGACATATGGCATTCTCACAGGAGTGAAGTGGTATCTCATTATTGTCTTTATTTGCATTTCTCTGACAATCAAAGACTTGGAGCATTTTTTCATGTGTTTCTCAGCCTTTTGGATCTCTTCTATGGTGAATATTCTGTCCATGTCCCGATTTTTGGATAGGGTTATTTACTTTCTTGTTGTTGAGTTTGACAAGCTCTTTATATATTTTGGTTATTAAACTCTTGTCTGGTGTGTGGCATGTGAAGATCTTCTCCCATTCTGTGAGGTGTCTCTTTGTTTGATTATTGGTTTCTTTTGCTATGAAGAAGCTTTTTAATTTGATGTAGTCCCATAGATTTATGCTTGCCTTAGTCTTCTTTATAATTGGATTCCTTATCATGATGAACTGGAACAAGAAGAAGAAAAATAAAAGAAAAAAAAATTTGATCAGGAAAAGAGAGAGAAAGCAACGTCATGGTGCCGTCATCCCACATTAGCACAAGCTGATCTTGGAGGCTTCTTTTTCCTGGCTCTCGAGGGGGAAATGCTTCTCTTCACACATTCACAAATGTTTCTGACAATCTTAGCTCCTACTTCCTCCTGACAATCAAAGTGTTACATTTCCAAATGCCTTCCTAATTTTTTTCCTAACCACCTCCAGAATGTAGTGTAAGCAGGATTCTACCAGAGTTATGTGGCCCAGTGAGGAACATTTGGACTTGGTGTCTTATTAGAAGGAAAAGCATCTTCATCCTGTATTACATGGAGAGACTCTGGTAATTCAAACCAAACACTATAACTTAATGAGAACACTTTCAGTTACTAGGAGAAATTTTAAAATGTTTCCATTTGCTCTAACATTTTTATGATCCATCATTCACTTGCTATACATAATAAGTTATAATGTGGACATATATATATATGTGTGTGTGTGTGTGTGTGTATGTGTGTGTGTGTGTGTATGTACGTAGATATAGACACATATATGTATACTTCAAACTACACATACCATTAAAATGTTTCCAGTAATCACCTTAAAAAAACACTACAAAGGAGGCCAGGATGTGGCACATCTGGTTGAGCATATATGTTACAGCTTAAGGACCAGGGTTCGAGCCCCCAGACCCCGCCTGAAGGGGAAAGCTTTGTGAGTAATGAAGCAGTGTTGCCGGTGTCTATCACCTCCTTCCTTCTCAATTTATGGCTGCCTCTACCAGTAAATAAATATAATAATAAATAAAATAAAGATAATAAAGATAATACCAAAAAAAGAGAGAGAGAATATATCTTTAAAAACACTACAAAGAGATAGATAGAACTAATTGTTTATATTTTAGCCCCATAAACCCAAATATTATTTCAGTAAGCAATGGAATAGGAAATACTAATATATTACACATTTTAATCATTTATTTTATTTTTCTTATATTTGATAGGGCAGAGAGAAGTTGAGATGAGAGTGGTAAATAGAGTGGGAGAGAGGAAGACAGACATCTGCAACACATCCCATTTATAGTTTGTAGGTTCTGAGGCAATTATTCACCATGCTTTCATCAGGAGAACAGTGCAGAAAGGCTCCCACCATACAGCTCCACTGCTAGGCCACCGAAGTGTAGCTCTTCTCCTGAGTTTCCTGGTCAGTTCTTTGTTCCTAGATTTCAGCATAGGGCCTCCCCCCTGCTGCTCCAGCCTCTGAGGGCAATAGCAATGAAGACTCACAGTTTTATTTGGTGAGTCTTAGGGGAGTCCTCTCCTCTCTTCAGCAGTCTTTTTGTTGGTAAAACAGACTGGAGGTGGTGCCTCAACTGGTAAACTGCCAGGCTGTTACCAGCCACTCAGTCTCTCCTTAAGTTCCTCCCTGTCCACAAACCACACGTGTTTGCACTCACTGGTGGTTTGGTGGGTTCCTGAAGTCGTTCCACTCCTGCCTCGGTGCAGTCCCAGGTGGTCTCCTTTAGTATTCCCAGTTGACCTGGGAGAGGAGGGAAGAAACACAGCTGCTGCTGCTCCATAGCCCTGCCCTTCAGCAGACATTTTTGTCTACGAATTAGAAGTGAGAAAAAGAAAATGGATGGAGAGAGAGAGAGAGAGAGAGAGAGAGAGAGAGATCACAGCACAGCAACACCATTTGTGAAAATTCTTTTTGCTTGGTGCTCCCATTGTGGTGACTCAGTGCTTGAACTTGGGTCTTTTCACATGATATAAAGTATGTGCTCTACTGGGTGATATACAAACCTGGCCTCTCTTGTTAAAATACTCCAAATACATTTGGAGAACTTTTTGTCAGAATTCCTCCTTTCTCTCTTCATTTCTTTTTTCCTTTCTTCCTTTCCTTCTTTCTTTCTTTTGGTCTCTTTCTCTTTTTTTAGTTTCTCTATCTCTCTCATTCTTTCTTTCTCTCTTTTTTTACTTTTACCAGAGCGTTGCTTAGCTCTGGTTTGTAGGTGGTATTAGGCATTGTACCTGGGACCTTTAGTGCCTCAGACATGAACGTCTTTTTACATAACCATTATGCTATCTACCCAGACTAAGAAATCTTTCTCAGAAACAACTGTGATTTTTATTTTGGAAGCACCCAAACTGAACAACAAAATTGCTGAAATCTCCAAATTTTTCCATTGACCTTTACCTAGTCTTCCTTAAAACTGTCCATAATTTCCAGATCAAATTGGGACTCCAGACCAAAATCAATTTTTTCATCATGTACTGAATAAAGTTTAAAGTAGCCTCTCAGGTTTGCCTTATCTTGTCTTTTCAATGCCATGTTAAGTGCCCTACCATGTGATGAGTGAGCAAAGGTTTCTTTACGTAGCTTTAAAAAAAAAAAAAACTGAGTGGGAGCTGGATGGTGGCACACCTGGTTGAACACACGTTACAATGCGTAATGACTCGGGTTCAAGCCCCCAGTCCCCACCTGCAAGGGGAAAGCTTTGCAAGTGATGAAGCAGTGCTGCAGGTGTCTCTCTGTCTTTCTCCCTCACCCCTTCCTTCTATATTTCTGGCTGACTCTATCCAATAAATAAAGATAATTTAAAAAAAAAATTTAAAAAACTGAGTTTGGATGTTTTCTTAGTGATATTAATATGAGTTGCACCTTCCACCTTCCAGTTTGATCTTAATGTGATGTTTATAAGAATGTGAAACTTGGACTGGAGGAGGGGTACTGCACCAAAGCAAGGGGCTCTGGGGAAGGAACAGAAGAGGGGATTTGAGTAGGACTGAGTGAGTGTGCTGTAAACCGTTAACCCCCTGGTAAAATTATATAAATAAAGAAAACTAAATTTCTTAAAAGAAAGAAAGAAAAAGAGGGGGCCAGGCAGTGACACACTGGGTTAAGCGCACAGAGTGCAAAGTCCAAAGGGCTGGCTCAAGGATCTCAGTTTGAGCCCTCGGCTCCCCACCTGCAGGAGGATGGCTTCACAAGTGGTAAAGCATGTCTGCAGGTGTCTCTGTCTTTCTCTTCCCCATCTTCCCCATCTCTCTCAATTTCTTTCTGTCCTATCCAATAGCAACAACAGCAACAACAACAATAACAGCAACAACAACAATGGATAAAAGATAGCTGCCAGGAGCAGTGAATTCATAGTGCAGGCAACAAGCCCCAGCAATAACCCTAGAGGCCAAAAAAAAGTTATACTATGTTCAGCCTCACGGGGTGGGAGAGGGGGAGGGGATGGGGGATGGGGTGAGACACAGTCTTTTAGTGGTGGGAATGGTGTTTATGTACACTCTTATCAATTTACAGTCATATAAATCACTATTTAATTAATATGAGAGGGGGAAATTGATTGAATGTCTCAAACTTTTTAAATCCCAGACTGAGTCTTTTTAATACATAGGCTGAGTCTTTGATATAGTGACTCTCTTAAAAGCTTGGACCAGGGAGAACAGAAGCAACCGGTGGCACAGCTATATATAAATAATGTCAAAGGACATAAATTATGGTGATGTGTATGATACAGCAAATCCTAACAAAGGGATTTTTCAAAGTTAACCCAATTGCCAAATAATGCAATTGTAGCAATAACTATCTATTGTCTTCTTAAACCCTAAGACAGCTGGAACCTCCCGCTTCCTCTTTAGAGCCAATATTTCCCCCCGTCCTGGAACCTCTAAGGTGGGACTCACTTTCCTACATGCTTCTCTCAATTCATACCAAATAATATTGCGTCCGACTATCTCAACCTAATCAATGCAACAAGTACCACCTCAGCATGCTTCACTTCACACTGTGTCCAGAGACGTCAGGCTTGAAATGTCAACACTTAACCCTCATTACTCACTGAGACCTTTCCTTTCATAGTAGTCTCAAATTCCATTCTTAACAAAAACCCAAAACCTAGATAGACCAGGTCCCGTAAGATAGAGCATATGTTCACATGTATCCATAAATTAGGGCAAAATATATACCTGAAAGCAAAAATACACAATAGTCTGTAGTGAGTATAAAGTTCATAATGAAATAGTGTCTACTTAGACTTGGATACCCTTCTCACCTACTTTCTATTACAGTTCTCTCACTCACTCCAAAGTTAACCTCATCAAAGCAAGGATACAAAAGCTGAATAAGGGCGAGAGACTGGCACACTTTAACAATGACTCTCTAGTCACTGTCAGGCCACCCCATCAGTTGGGGCCCTAGTCGGGGAGTCCTGAGATTCTCAAACAGACATGATGGGCCTAGACCTTGAATAAATATCTCTCTCCATTGTTACCGGTCATTCCTATCAGGAACAACACAATAGACCCCTTTGTGGGCCCCATAGGACCTTACCCTCAACCTGGATCAACAATGTTAGAGCATGTTCCATCCTCCAAAGGGAGGCTGGACAATATACTCTATGCTACATCTGAAGCAGATGGGTCCTGATATGGGGGCAGCTTGGAACATTCCTACTTACGACCACAGAATGTGAGTGAGCTCAGATCTACAGGGATGCAGAGGTCACATAGACTCCTAACCTGAATATGGGCCCCAGATAACATCAAGTTGATGGGGTTTACAGTCAACAATATTTATACACATTTCCCATATTTGGGAACTACTCTCTTCCCTGATCCAGCTTTTCTGGTCCTTTTTCCAGCCATGACATCATCTCCCCAGACAACAACTTGGATCCACCTGCATATCAGATTTCAGGCTCAGAGCGGAAAAGAAAGAAAGAAAGAAAGAAAGAAAGAAAGAAAGAAAGAAAGAAAGAAAGAAAGAAAACCTAGCATAGCCACAGGCCCTTTGGAATATAATTAAAATATGCCTACTAGCTATCTACAAAACAGAGACACCCACCCCCCCAACTCTTCACCTGCACTATTCCAGCCTTTAGGTCCATGACTGGTCAACAATTTGTTTGGCTTTGTATGTTAACTCTCTTTTCAGCTACCAGGTTCCAGATGCTAGCATGATGCCGACCAGACTTCCCTGGACAGACAACCCCACCAATGTGTCCTGGAGCTCCGCTTCCCCAGAGTCCTTCCCCACTAGGGAAAGAGAGAGACAGGCTGGGAGTATGGCTCGACCTGTCAACTCTCATGTTCAGCAGGGAAGCAATTACAGAAGCCAGACCATTCCACTTTCTGCATCCCACAATGACCTTGGGTCCATACTCCCAGAGGGTTAAATAATAGGAAAGCTATCAGGGGAGGGGATGGGATACAGAGCTCTGGTGGTGGGAATTGTGTGAAGTTGTACCCCTCTTATCCTATGGTTTAGTCAATGTTTCCTTTTTATAAATAAAAAAGTTTTTAAAAGTTATACTAATCTCAGTGTGCAATTCCTCAATAACTACTCAAAGAATTGCATGTATATGTCTAATTCTGAAGAATTTTTTACTTAGTCAGATGTGGAAAGATGTGAAAAGGCTTCAAAAGATTCATCATTATTATTTTACCAGAGCACTTCTCAACTCTGGCTTATGGTGGTGCAGGGGATTGAACCTGGGACTTTGGAGCCTCAGGCATGAGAGTCTTTGCATAACCATTATTACTATCTACCCCCCACCCTCAAAGGTTTAGAATGTCAAATTACCAATGCCAAAACATTAATGAAACTTTAAAGAAATAAAATAAAAGAGATCAGTGAAGATGAGCAACCCTGAAGAAAGATGTGGTCGCCAAAGAGACAACAAGGGAACATAAATCCCTCGGAGAATTCCCCATGCTAACCACATTGTCTCTGCTGCCCAGAAACTTTGCTTTCTACAGAATTTGAGGTTATTAACAGCTCACAGCATTCCTCACCCAAACTTGCTTTGAGGCCTCTCTCTCTCTCTTTTTTTTTTTCTTTCTAAATTCCTTGAGTAAGAGGTGGAGTCCACTCACAGAGAACTTAAAAGAAAGAGTGAATTTGAAAAGTCACAAGTGGATCATAGGCGCAGAGGCCACTAGGAAAGATCCCCTCAGGAGGTGCCCCCAAGAGCTTGTTCTTTTATTCTCCAGCACTTCCTTTTCATTCAACTGAACAGAAAGACCGTTTACTACTCAGAATAGGACAAGTCTCATTTTTTGAGTCCTTTCACATCCATAAAATAATTAGAGGGGTCTAGGAGTTAGCATAATGGTTATGCAAATATAGCGTAATGGTTATTCCAGTAGCTCCAAGGTCCCATGTTCAGTTTCTGGCACCATTGTAAACCAGAGTTGAGCAGTGCTCTACTTCAAAAAACAGTTAGGAAGGGAGATGAGAAATAGCTCATTTGGCAGTGCACACAATCTCTCATGCTAGAGGACCTAGGTTCAAGCCCCTGATCACCATATGGGAATATCATTTAAAAAGGCAAGTTCATCAGAAACCCTCCCCATTTCTCTGTAAAGCCCGTATTTCTCCCAGTCCTGAAACCTCTAGGGTGGGGCTCGCTTTCCTGAATGCTTCTCCCAATACATACCAACTGACACTGCACCTGATGATCCCACCCCAATCAATACAACCAGTACCACCTCAGCATGTTTCACTTCGGACTGTGTCCGGAGACATCAGGTGTGGAATGTCAGCTCTTCAGCTTCATTACTCTGGTGAGACCTTTGCTAGCTCACAGAACTCCTTAATTCTAGTTCAGGTGGTACACTTCTTAACAAATCTCAAAACCTAGATATAGACCAGGGTTCATGAGATAGGGCATATGTACAAGTCTTTGCAGGTGTCTGTCTTTCTCTCCCCTTCACTATATCCATAAGTTAGGGAAATCTGGAAGGTGGTGTAGTGGGTAAAGCTTTGGATTCTCAGCCATAAGTTAGGGGAAAGCATAGACCTTACAGCAAAAGTGCACAGTAGTTTGCAGTGAGTCAATAAATGTAGCAAGCAGGCAGAAAGGCCTAAAAAGACACCACATAGTACCTAATGAAATAGTTTCTATTTAGACCTAAATATCCTCCTCACCACATCCCTCAATCACTCCAAAGCTAACGTTGTCATACAAAATAAGGACTACAAAAGCTGAATGAGGGCAAGAGACTAGCATATATACTTTAATGATGACTCTAGAAACTGTCAGGCCATCCCATCACCTGGGGCCCTGGTCAGGGAGTCCTGAGATACCCACACAGACTTGGTGGGCCTAGACCTCTAGTGGATTAATCTCACTACCGTCACTGGCTATAGCCATCAGAAACAATATAATGGACCTCTTTGTGGGCCCCTATAGGACCTTGCCCTCAATGTGGATCAACAAGGGTAGGGAATGTTCCATTCTCCGAAGGGAGGTTGGATAACATATTCTACCTATCACCTGAGGATGATGGGTCCTGAAATTAGTACAGCCTGGAATGTTCCTAGATGTGACCACAGAATGTGAGCTCAGACCTACAGGGATGCAGAGTACACAGGCTCCTGTGCTGAATATGGGCCCCAGATCAAATTGATCAGGTTTACAGTTAACAATATTTATATACTTTCCCCATATCTGGGAGCTATTCTCTTCCCTGATCCAGCTTTCTAGTCTGTTATTCCAACTATGACACCATCTCCCCAGACAATAACTTAGGTCACCTACGTATTAGATGTCAATCACAGGAAAAAACTAGTAAAGTCATGAGCCTTTTGGAATATACCTAAAATAGACCTACTAGCTTTTTCCAAAATGAAGACCCCAAATCTTCATCTGCAATATTCCATCCTTTAGGTTCATGGTTAGTCAACAATTTGCTCTGCTTTATATCTTAACTCTTTTTCAGCCACCAGGTTCCAGACACTATCATGTTGCCAACCTGACTTCCCTGGGCAGACGACCCCACCAGTTTGTCCGGGAGCCCCACCTCCTCAAAGCCCTGCCCCACTAGGGAAAGAGAGAGACAGGATAGGGGTATGGATCAACCTGTCAATGTCCATGTTCAGTGGGGAAGCAATTACAGAAGCCAGACCTTCTACCTTCTGCACGCCTTAATGACCCTGGGTTCATACTCCCAGAGGGTTAAAGAATAGGAAAGCTATCAGAGGAGGGGATGGGATACGGAGTTCTGGTGGGGGAATAGTGTGGAGTTGTAGCCCTCTTATCCTATGGTTTTTGTCAGTGTTTCCTTTTTATAAATAAATAAATAAATAAATGAATAAATAAATCTTCACAGGCAGTGGTACAGTACTGTGGTGTATCTCTTTATCTCTGACTCTCTCCTTCTCTGTCTCTTACCCTCTAGCTGCAAAAAAATCCATGTATAACAGCAAATCAGACAGCACGGATCCCCCAGCAAAGGCATACAGGCAACAACAACAATAAATCAAAGTGATGTTTTTCCCTCTAATTCTTTTTCACCAGGACTTTGCTATAACTTCATGTCTGCCTATGTTGGTCAAGACTATCGTCTTATTAGGAGGTTCAACTAGAGAAGAATTCACTTCCAAGCAGATATTGGTAGGCTATTTACTTGTGGTTGTTAAAAAAAAAAAAAAAAAAGAGTTATAGGCCTGGAGAGATAGCATAACTAGTAAGCCTGAGGTTGTGAGATCCCAGGTTCAATCATCAGCATAACCATAAGCTGAGAAGTACTCTAGTAAAAATAAACAAATTAGTAAATGAATCATCCCCAAAACAGTGGGTTGTGGTTTTTGCTGACTCTTGAATGGAGGAAACCTTTATTGAGAGGGTTGTAGTTCCTTGCCAAATGGGCCTTCCGGAATGGTCATGTACTTTATCATGTCAAGGAGCACTTCAGTAACAAGTTCACTAGCAATATGGACACATATATATAACAGGATATAATCATGATAATGATGAAACCATGAGCTTGGCCTCTCATTACCTTGATCCTATTCTTTTGGTTAAAAAACTAACATTTTCCTCATTTTTATTCACAGGGAAAGAATTGCACAAAGTTGCAAAAACTCCAAGAGAATTGAATCATGTAAGATCACCTTAGAGTCTGTCATCTTCACATTAAATATTCGATGATTACTAAACTAATAATTTGTTAATTATTAAATGAATGTTAAGATATTCTGTAATGATGTGTCCTACTCTCAGGAGTTAAAGTGGGGGCACCTCATGGCCAAAGATCCCAGACAACAAAGACTATCCTCTTCACAAGCTTCCTTGAAACCTTGAGGTCTGCATGTCTGCATTTCCAGTTTAAATCTGCCAATTCAGACATCAGTGATTGAAAGTACAGTAGTAGCAGCAGTCAAGCCTTTCTCAAGATGGTTTCTCAGTCACACTAGGTCACCTTAGGAAAAGATCACAGAGATGTCCCTCTCCCTGAACTAGAATATCCACATGTAGCAGAATCCTTTTTTTTGTAACAACTAAATTCTGTATCTGACCAGAAAGGAAAGCAATCAAATAACCAATCTGAGGAAACTCATTTATCTGCTTGTGAATAGCATAAATCTACCATAAGATCAGTTTACTGGGAGTCGGGTGGTAGTGCAGCAGGTTAATCGCAGGTGGTGCAAAGCACAAGGACTGGCGTAAGGATCCAAGTTCCGAGCCCCCCGGCTCCCCACCTTCAGGGGAGTCGCTTCACAAGCAGTGAAGCAAGTCTGCAGGTGTCTATCTTTCTCTCCCCCTCTCTGTCTCCCCCTCCTCTCTCCATTTCTCTCTGTCCTATCCAACAACAACGACATCAGTAACAACAACAATAATAACTACAACAATAAAACAAGGGCAATAAAAGGGAATAAATAAATAAATAAATAAATATTAAAAAGATCAGTTTACTTTTATGTCTACTATCTTGTCTCCAAAAACCATTTGTCTCTTTTCTATTTTTATTTGTCTACAGAAAAAAATTCCACGACTGACTTTACATATATCCAACTCCAACCTTGTTTTCTCCTTGAATACATCTTCAATCACTAAGTAAGCCAACTAACAGAAGGAAGGAAAGACTATCCCCAGCAGCACTGAGCTTGCTAATGAAAAAGACTTGACTGACGGCAGCTGTCCAAGATTTCTGGATGTCATCACTGTGTGGTTGTGCTTCAGTGCTCTGAAATAATGGTACTCTAATCACAGGTCCACCCATCAATGTCTGAAGATATGAAATACTAAGGAAAGGTGAAGGGATGGCCTCACTACCCACAAAATATGGTTTCACTTCAACGCCACCCCATCGTCTTTTCTTTTTCTTTGACTAAGAAGAGTTATTTAGTCTGATGCACTCAAACTCTTACTTTATGGCTTAATGGGAGAAGATCTCAGTTTTCTTTAAAACTCCAGCTTTTGTGAGACTGTTTGTTCAGGAAGTAATGGGTTTCCTGACTCCTACTGCAGTGCATTTGCTGGGTGTAATAGCCAGGGACTTGGCAGAAGGAAATGCACATAGAGCAGCAGCAGTAGCAACCCAAGGCAGATTAATGTTTGAATAGGAAACATTTTAAGGAGAAGGATGGGTCATAAATGAGAGCTATCTTTTTTTTTTTATTGTTTATTTATTTAATGAGAGCACTGCTAAGCTCTGGCTTGTAATGGTGCTGGGACTTGAACCTGGGACCTTTTTGCATAACCATTATGCTGCCTCCACAGCCCCGGCAATTAATAATCTTTACAAATTTGCATTTTGTGTTTGCTTGATCTTGTAACAGTGGTACAATTGACAACCTCTTTTTGTCTATTTTCAAATGTTTTAATTATTATCTTTATCTATGTATTGGATAGAGACAGTCAGAAATAAAGAGGGGAGGGAGAGATAGAAAGAAAGAAAGAAAGAAAGAAAGAAAGAAAGAAAGAAAGAAAGAAAGAAAGAAAGAAAAAAAGAAAGAAAGAGGGAGAGACCTGCAGTCCTGCTTCACCATTCAGGGAGCTTTCTCTCTGCAAGTGGGAACTGAGGGCTTGAACCCAAGTCCTTGTGCATTGTGATTGTGCACTCAACCAGGTGTTCCTTCACCCAGCCCCGACAACCTCTTTTTCAGAGAGCAAGCCACAGACAGAAAACCTTCTTTGTTCTGAAACACTGCAAGTCATTTCTCATCCTGTCTCATTTCCCATCCTTTCTCTAATCACTCGCATTCCCCCTCCATTGTATCTAGGGCCTCTCCAGGCATTTAAATACTGGCTTTACGATGCAAACCAGTTCACATGATTTATTTTAGGAAATTGTGGGGTTGAATCGTGGGGGAGAGAGAAGAGACCAGGAACTCATTGAGGAGCGGGAACGCAAATCTTTATTCACGTGGACACCCCAGAGTTAGGTGTGAGTACAGTGGTTTAGGCCACGTGGAGCTAGCAAAATGTCCGCCTCCCACTATGCCCACCAGCCCTTCTCCAGGTCTTCTCTGGGTCAGGACGTGGAAGAGAAAAAAGGAGTGAAATTGGAACAGCAGCGGGATTTATAGGGTAAAAACTGGAAGTGGCAAGTTGGAAACAGAAATGGCTAGGAAAGGGGGTGGAGAGAGGCAAAAGGCATTCTGGGAAGGTGAAAGTGTCCTTAGCAACTGTTGCAATGGTTTTAACTGAATTAGCAATACCCTAAGGGGATAACATGGTGGGGATCTTTCAGGCAAAACAATGATTATGTAAGCAGAGCAGGGGGGCTGGCTTTAAGGCTCAACAGGAAGTCTCTCAGTTATTCCACCCATAGCCATCTCCGCAATGGTGCCAATTACGTTGATGGCACACTTAAAGCATCCTACTCTGATGTTCCTTTTTTTTTTTTCTGGATAATTTCACCACTCCAGGGTCACTTTTTCATTCAGATAGAGACAGAGAGAAGACATCACATCACCCAGAGTTCTTTCTTGTGCCATGGCATCATCCATGTGGTGATGGGGCACGAGCCTATGCCATGTAGGTATATTCCCTATCCAGTACATCATCTCTCTGGTTCTTGTATTGCCTTCTTTCCACATGTTATTACATTCAGAGACAGTATCGGCCACTAGCTTGACCAATCATTGTACTTGGGTGATTCCTGAATTGGAATGTGTAAGCTCAGCATCATACCTGTGCTCTATTCTTTCACCTTCACCCCAACAGTGGGTGTTTTTCTGATAATTCATCTGCCTTTCAGTGACAGTGTGTCTAAACTCAGTCTTGTCCCATTTGCCTTTGAAGTACATCTCAAGTGTCCCCAGAGGTAGCTCAGTGGATAGAACTTTAGAATCATAATCATGAGGTCCTGACTTCTAGCCCAGCATTGCATGTGCCAGAGTGATTCTCTGGTTCTCTCTCTCTCTCTCTCTCTCTCTCTCATAAATACATTTTAAAAACATGTCTCAAAAATGTTTGGCACTTCATTAAAAACTCAGAGACTTACTTTATGAGCCAACAATTCTGCTCCAAGGTATAAAGGTAAATAAGTAAAACATATGTCCACATAAAAACTTGCACATGGGCAGCTGGGGGAGAGATTAAAGTAGAATTCAGGGAGACAGGAGATATCTCAATTTTATCATGCACAAGGACCCAGGTTCTGGACACCACCCCTGAGTACCACATACAGGAAAAGTTTTGTGAGCAATGAACAGTGAGTGCCATGGTGTCGCCTCATCTTTCTCTGTTTACTTTGGAGAAAATGGAAATGTTCTAGAATTAGTGCTGATGATCACATAACATTGTGAACATGCTATAAACCACTGACATCTATACATTAAAATCGTTAAAATGAGGGGCCAGGCAGTGGCACACCTGGTTGAGCCCACGTGCTACAGTGCACAAGGGTAGGGTCCAGGCTCAGGCTCCCAGTTCCTGCCTGCAGGGAGGAAGCTTCATGAGTGGTTAAAGCTGTTCTGCAGTTCTGCAGCTCGATCTCTCTCTCTCTCTCTCTCTTTCTCTCTCCCTCTCTCTTTTTTCCTCCTTTTCCCTCTTTGTATCCCCTTTTCCTCTCAATTTCTTTCCCACAAATAATATTTATTTGTTTGTTTATTTATTTATTCTGGATAGAGACAGAGAGAGAAATTGAGAAGGAAGAGGAGCTAGAGAGAAAGAGAGATACCGAAGCACTGCTTCACCACTTGTGGAGCTTATCCCTTGCAGGTGGGAGCCAGGGGCTTGAACCCAGGTCCTCAAGTATTATAATATGTGCACACAACCAGGTGCATCACCAGCCAGCTCCTTCTAATGAATAATAAATAAAATATCCTTTGAAAAGAAACTAAAAATGTTAAAATGATGAACTTTAATTTTAGTTTTATCTCAATTTTGAAAGAAGAGAGAGAAGAGAGAAGAAAAAGAGAGAGAGAGAGAAGAGAGAGAGAGAGAGAGGAACGAGAGAAGACCATAACAGTAGCTCAGGGAAACCAGGGGAAAAGAGCCAAAGATGTAGAATGGGATCTTTATCCCCAGCAAGCCAGGACACTCATTAATACCAAAACAGGATGCTTAGGGGATGCCATGACTAAGGAATGTTCCCACAAAGTGCTGTCCAGAATCTGGCTCCAGAGCCTCAACCAAGTTGGCTGTGCAGGCAGTTTTCAGATGCAGAACTCAAGATCAAAAATAAATGGAAAGGAGGCCAAAGTGTGAAAATAGTCCCAAAAGGACTTGAAATGGAAAAAAGAATACTTCAAAAGACACATACATCTCTTATTTTTTATTGCCAGGTTCATCAGGAAGGGCAATTGATTATCTGCTTTGGAGACACTTAATATTTCTCACATATCGTCTGTTTGTGTCATTCTCTTTCTCCCTGCTTTTCCTTTCTTTAATCAAAAGCTTGACCCTCAAGGCAAATTGGAGTTCTAGAACTTTACATTTTACAAACAAAGCATAGCCCGGGCCTTACAAGGACTCAGCTTGAAGTCAGGCTCTTTGAAGCTAACCTGTCAAATAGTCTGAATAAAGATGGTGAGACTATTTCAGGATGTTTTCAAGACCAGCTCTACCTGACTCTCTTACGGTTTTACTTATCTTCTCATCTTTGAAAAGTTCCTATGTAAAGGACCTAGGAAAAAACATTTCCAAATTTAGCAACTAATGGAAGGAGTCTGTGTGTTCCCACAGATTGCTGTTGAAAATGAGCCCTGTTACCCGCTTGAGAAAGCAGAAGGGGAAGGGAAGAGGTGGGATAAAATGTCATAATTTAGCCGGGCCTACCTCAGAAACTCAAGAATGGCCAAAGTCAGATTACCTGAAGTGTGTTTGTTCCTTCCAAAATGGTTATATATATATATATTTTTTAAATTTTATTTGTTTTCCCTTTTGTTGCCCTTGTTTTTATTGTTGTTATAGTTATTATTGTCGTCGTTGTTAGATAGGACAGAGAAATGGAGAGAGGAGGGGAAGACAGAGAGGGGGAGAGAAAGACAGACACCTGCAGATCTGCTTCACTGCCTGTGAAGCGACTCCCCTGCAGGTGGGGAGCCGGGGGCTCAAACAGGGATCCTTATGCCGGTCCCTGCACTTTGTGCCACGTGCGCTTAACCAGCTGCGCTACCGCCTGACTCCCCCCAAAATGTTTTTTATCTGACCTCAATTGTGTAAGTAGTAAAAATGAGTTCGGTGGATCTGTGCTAGGACTGGGAAGTTAAAATAGTAAGTGGGAGACAGTTAGCAAGTAAATTGATAGCAGCTGGAGACAATGAAGGTGAATAGCAATTCCTGCCAGGAACTGGTAGGTGGTGTCAAGAGTCCTTAAACTAAGGGGATGGCAATGACTTAACTGTGAATATTGTGAGTTTGAGGTGCATGTATCTCTCCACTTAAAGCTGGGAAAGATGTCTAACTCACAGATACAGAACTGGGAGTCAATAAATCCTCCAGTCTCCTTGGGGCAGGCATCCTTACCTTCAATACCAAGCTAAAACAACCTAGCTTTCAGTCCCTTGCATGCAAATGCAAGAAACCTGGTCTGAAAACATTCTTAGTGCCAAGTGGAAGAAGAAGCTAGAATCCAGACCTCGGAGTGAGAAGGCACTCACCAGTTGGTGTTGTGAGTACATTCAGAGGAGAGTTATAAATGAGAAGGAGAAACTCCATTTAAGATTTTAACTCGGTGCTGCAGGTGTCTTTCTTTCTTTCTTTCTCCCTTTCTATCTCCTTCCCTTTCAATTTCTATTTGTCTCTATCAACAAAAGAAAAAAAAAAACTAAAGAAGAAGAAGAAGAAGAAAAAAAAAAAAGGCTACCAGTAGTAGCAGCCTTATTGTGCAGATACCAAGACCCAGCAATAAAACTGGTGGCAATACAAAAAAATTAAATAAATAAATTTAAACTCAGCCATGCTGCACTGGCCATGGTCATCTCTTCAGAGCTTCCCAGGCATTCTAATTTGCCAGAGCAATTCTTCCCATGCCTTTTACTTTGGGTTTTCCTATGTATTTCGACTGAACTATAGCTACTAGAGAAGAAATGTATATAATAAATCAGATGCAAAGCAGAGAGCTAACAGAAAATACTCATGGGAGAAGTCTCTGAGGGCCAGCCTGAAGACCTCCAATTGCAGGGCTTGTACCACAATATCTTGTTTACGACAACATAGCAAGACAGATTGACCCACCAACCACTGGTACCAGAAAGAGACAAACTGAGAACAAGATCTTTTTGCTCTTTTCAGCATATTAAGCTTTTCTTTTTTTTTAACAAGTTTTTTAATATTTATTTATTACTGGATAGAGACAGAGGGAAATTGAGAAGGGAGGGGGGATAGAGAGGGTGAGAAAAGAGACTCCTGTAGCCCTGCTTCACCACTTGTGAAGCTTTCCCCCTTCAGGTGGGGATAGGAGTTAGAAACTGGGTCCTTGTGCACTGTAGTGTGTGTGTGTGTGTGTGTGTGTGCTTAACCAGGTGTGCCACCACCTGCCCCCCCTAAGCTTTTCTTTTTCTGTCTCAAGCTCCCTCCAAACTTCCCTTCTTCTCCCAAGGGGCCCCTTCTTCCCTCCCTCCCCCCAGTGAAAACACTAAGACCTTAGCCTGAGCACAAGATGGATCTGGGAGCTATGAGTCTGCCATCTTCTCTGGTAGCTAATGTGAAAATACACACATTTTCTGCTTACTGGTGCTGATATTTTGAACAATGCCTTTCAGTATCCCCCCTGCAGTTGTGGTCACATAACTTTTACTAAGTACATTATCATAATTATTCTGTTTTATTAATAATTATTGTGATTACTGCCCTAGTGTGTCCAATTTAAATATGAAATGTCACCACAGGCATGTGTGTATATGGAAAAGCCATTATATATTGGGTTTGATACTATCTATGGTTTCAAACAGGCATTGGGGGACTTGGAAGATGTTCCCAAGGGGGAGGGGAGAAGAAAACTTTACTTTCCTCTTTCTTGGGTCTGACCAGGAACTGGGTAGTTCCACAGAATAACTGCTCCGGCTTGCTTGATGTTCTTGTGCTGCTGGCTACGCCTTCAGCAGAGAAGGCAGAACCTGGCCTTCATTCTAACTGAATCTTCCTCTTCCAGGGACAAGGTTAACTGTATATATTGAAGGAAAGAGAACCTAAGCAAGGACAGCACTGAAGATCTGTTGTCCTGTGAAGTTTTTTTTATTTTTTGGCACTTTTTATTGGGGAGGGGGATTAGTGGTTTATAGTAAGTCCAGTTGTTGGCACATGAATAAAATCTCATCTCACCATGATTGGTGTCTGCCAGATAAATAAATAAGGGGTCAGTCAGTGGCACTCTCAGTCAGTCACACACATTACCATGCCCAAAGGCCTAGGTTCAAGCCCCCAGTGCCATCCTGCAAGGGAAAGCTTCACGAGCAGTAAAGCAGTGCTGCAGGTGTCTCTCTTTCTCTTTCCTTTTCTATCTCCCTCCTCTCCCCCTCAATTTCTTTCAGTCCCATCAAGTTAAAAAAAAAAGATAAAATAAGGAAAAACAATGGTCATTGGGAGCCATGGATTCATCTTGCAGGCACTGAGCCTGAAGGTAATCCTGGTAGTAATAATAATAATAATGCAAATAAAATAAAATTGTTTTAAGTGTGCTCTTTATCTCTTACCTGTTTAAAGTGAGCAGTATTAGATTCTTGGTTCAAATGTTCTTGCCTGTGTGATGCCTATTATAATTCCAGTGGTAATCTTAGGACTGTATAAGCTTCCCACCAATACAAGACACCCAGGGCAGACTGGAGGGAGCCTAGCAGCTCTGGCAATGGCGAGCTGCCAAGGGGAGGTACTTGCTATAAGGCTGCTTCTCTGAAAACTAAGAAGGCTGATAAGATCTAATAATAACAGCCATGTAAGAAATACTGCAGATGGAAATGAGAGAGCCAGACATTTGGTGTAGAAAAGTTAGTTTTTCACCTGGTAAGATCAGACTTGTAGAAAACCAAGAAAATGCCTGTGGAGTAGGGCATGGAGTTCTTGGGAGTGAGAAAGCCATGACATGCTCTGGGAAAAAACGTCTTGTTTATGAATTTATAGATAAAGGGGACTCACCTCAGGTTGTCATTTTGAGCTTCATCTATAATTCTGTGGAGCAGTAATAATAGCAATACTTTTATCTCTCCCCATGTTTCTTCAACCTTATATTCTTCTTAAGCCTGACAAGCCTAGAGTTTAAAACATTGCTTTCATCAGGGAGCATCTCAGAATCACAAGGTGTCAGATCTAGACAGGACCTTGGAGCAAACCAGATCAGAGCAGGCTGAACAGAATTCCAGAGCAATAAAATTTTTATACCTATAAACAAAGCCCTCTGGGGAGACAGAGTTATGTGGAAGTGTCTGAAAACCAATATCAAGGATAAAAAGAGATTGCTTGGTATAGTTCAAGAAAAGAAGCCATTTAAAAAACAACAACAACTGTGAATTAGGATGCTGTAGGTATAATAGAAACATTCATTTCAGTGGGATTCTATTTACACAATGAAACAATATAAAGAAGCTAATTTTTCTAAATACATTCTGAGTAGGTGATATTGTTGAAAATTTGATAGAGCTGTGGGTCCTTTCATAATATAAATAATTTGAGTATGAAAATATATCACCCTAGTCATACGTATTGAGCCCTACAATTTACTAAGATACTCAAGAGCCTACCCTTTGAAGTCTAAGCTTATACAACCCACTGTTACTAACTGAATATCTGTTTCTACATCCCTGGTTCATAAGTTGAATCTATAAGCCCTCAGTATAACTGCATTTGGTGTTGGAACCTCTAAGGAACTAATTAAATCTCACTCTTGTCATCAGGGTCAGAACTTAGTCCAGCAGAACTACTGTCCTCACACTTCATATATGTCTGCATACACTTTGTCTTTCCTATTCATTAGCATATCTTTTTGTCTTAGTGACGGTGTCTTTTTCCTTTTCTTTCTTTTAGTCTGGGCTCTGCTAAACTCTGGCTCCTTACGGGACCTTGGCGCCTGGAACATGGAAATCTTTCGCATACTCATTATGCTATCTCCCCAGCCCAGTGATAGTGTCTTTTGCTGTATAGAACTTTTCAGTCTTTTGAACAATATTTATTTATTTATTCCCTTTTGTTGCCCTTGGTGTTTTATTGTTGTAGTTATTATTGTTGTTGTTATTGATGTCATCATTGTTGGACAGGACAGAGAGAAATGGAGAGAGGAGAAGAAGACAGAGAGGGGGAGAGAAAGACAGACACCTGCAGAGCTGCTTCACCACCTGTGAAGTGACCCCCCTGCAGGTGGGGAGCCAGGGGCTCAAACTGGGATCCTTATGCAGGTCCTTGCACTTTGTGCTACCTGCGCTTAACCCGCTGTGCTACCACTCAACTCCCTCAGTTTGTTTTAATCTCATTAGTTTTAAATAGTTTAATTTTTTTTGTTTGTTTTTGTCTCAAGAGCTTACAACTAGTTGAAATCTAGAAGTTGGCACATCGTTTTAGAAAGGGGACATTCCTATAATAGATGTTAAAATTAAATAGGTGGGAAAAAAATGGCCACCAGGACTGGTGGGTTTATAGTGCCAGTACCAAACCCCAGCAATAACCCTGGTGGCAAAAATAAACAACAATAATAAATTCATTGAGAAAAAGTTGATTGGTAGGATTGTTTTCATCACAGGAGTACAGCTCCACATCTCTCCAAGACAGGTGTTAGTACATCTCACCCTCTGTTGAACCATCACTTTCTCTCTCACTGAATCCTTAACAATCCTTAACAAGCCCCTGCCACTCCCCACTGAGTCCCCATATGTGCTGCACTAGACTGTTAATGTTTCACCCTGTATTTTCCTTTGTTCTATTTCTTAGATTCCACCTATCAGTAAGATCATCCAGTCTCCATCCTTCTTTTGGCTTATTTCACTTAACATGATTCCCTCCATTGCCATTATAATGTAGCAAAAAAGAAGGTTTTATCATTTCTTATAGTTGAGTAGTATGTCATTGTGTAGGCATGCCACAGCCTCCTTATCCATTCACCTGTTGTTGGAAACTTGGGTTACTTCCACATCTGGACTGTTATAAACAGTGCTTGATTAATAAATCTCTCTAGATGGGTGTGAACTATCTAAATGGAACAAATAAAGCCCATTAGAAAATATCCAGAAATATGTTTTATTATTTGGGGGCCAGGAAATCTTTCTTTTTTTAAGTATTTTAATTTTATTCTATGTATAGATACAGAGAAATTGAGAGGAGTAGGGGAAGACAGAGGGGAAGAGAGAGAGACACCTGTTGCCCTGCTTCACCACTCATGAAGCTTTCTCCCTGCAGGTAGGGACCAGGGGCTTCAGCCTAGGTGCTTGCCCATTTACACTATATAATGTGTGCCCTTAACCAGGTGCACCAACAGCCAGCCAGTACATTTTTCTAAGTGAGAAAAGCTAGAAGTCAGAACATCAATAGATTCAACTTGCTTTAGCAGGACTGGGGAATGTCTAGCTGGTAGACTGATATAGTCTACAAAACCCTCTGCTCTAAGCCAAAGCAAACACAGGTGGGACTTGAAATTCAATAAATCAAGGAGCTTTTCTCATAGCAACATCAAATGCTAATTTTTAAATTGATAATTTTATATGGCCCTCAGATGATGTTATAAACATCCAAATTTAGAAGAATCAAAATTCCCCATTCCTATTTTACTCGGTAGATGCTGGTCTGAGGCAGAGAGAACTCTGAGCCTGCTGTTAAAGCCTTCAAGTAAATGAAGACCAGAAGGGAAAGAGCAAGCTCTTTTATTTTTAAATTTTTATTTACAAAATGAAAACACTGACAAAAAAAAAACAAAACAACAACAACATAGGATAAGAGGGGACAACACCACACAATTCCCATCACCAGAACTCCACATCCCATCCCTTCCCCTCCCCTGATAACTTTCTTTAACCCTCTGGGAGCATGGACCCAGCTTCATTATGGGGTGCAGAAGATGCAAGGTCTGGCTTCTGTAATTGCTTCCCCACTGAACATGGGTGTTGATAGGTCGATCCATACTTCTAGCTTGTCTTTTTCTTTCCCTAGTGGGGCAGGGCTCTGGGGAAGCAGGGCTCCAGGACACATTGGTGGGGTCGTCTGCCCAGGGAAGTCCAGTTGGCATCATGTTAGCATCAAGAACCTGGTGGCTGAAAAAAGAGTTAACATATAGAGCCAAACAAACTGTTGACTAATCATGAATCTAAAGGCTGAAGTAGTTTAGATGAAGAGTTGAGGGGGGTCTCTATTTTGTAGATAGTTAATAGGACTATTTTTGTTTTATTCCAAAGGGCCCATGACTATACTAGTTTGTTTGTCCTGAGCCTGACATCTGATATGCAGGTGGATCCAAATTATTGTCTGGGGAGATGATGTCACAGCTGGGAAAAGGAAAGAAAGCTGGATCAGGGAAGAGAGTAGCTCCTAAATATGGGAAAGGGGTATAAATATTGCTGACTGTAAACCCCATTGATTTGATCTGATCTGGGGCCCATATTCAGCTTAGGAGCCTATGTGACCTCTGCATCCCTGTAGATCTGAGCTCATATTCTGTGGTCACGAGTAGGAACATTCCAAGCTGCCCCAATTTCAGGACCCATCTTCCTCAGGTGTAGCACAGAGTATGATGTCCAGCCTCCTTTTGGAGGATGGAACATTCTCTACTATTGTTGATCCATGTTGAGGGCAAGGTCCTATGGAGACCCACAAAGGGGTCTATTGTGTTGTTCCTGATAGACATGACCAGTAACTATGGAGAGAGGGATCTATTCGAGGTCCAGGCCCATCATGTCTGTTTGGGAATCTCAGGACTCCCCCACTAGGGCCCAGTTGATAGGGTGGCCTGATAGTGACTAAAGAATCACAGTTAAAGTGTGTCAGTCTCTTGCCCTTACTCAACTTTTGCAGTCCTTACTTTGATAAGGTTAGCTTTGAAGTGAGTGAGGGAAGTGTAATAGGAAGTAGGTGAGGAAGGTATCTAAGTCTAAGTAGACATTATTTCATTAGGAGCTTTATGGTGTCTTTTTAGGTCTTTCTACTTGCTTGCTACATATACTGACTCACTGCAGAGTATTGTGCACTTTTGCTTTAAGGTATTTATTTTGCCCTAATTTATGGATACATGTGGACTTATTCCCTTTCTCATGGAAACCTATATTTAGGATTTGGGACTCTGTTAGGAAATGAACCACCTGGAATGGAATTAGAGAATCCTATGAAAGGAAAGTTCTCACCCGAGTAATGAGGCTGAAGGGCTAACATTCCATGTATGATGTCTCTGGACACAGTCTGAAGTGAAGCATGCTGAGGTGGTACTCGTTGCATTGATTAGGTTGGGATCAACAGATGCAATATTATTTGGTATGAATTGAGAGAAGCATGCAAGAAAGTGAGCCCCACCTTACAGGTTCCAGAACTGGGAGAAATATAGGCTGGGAAAGAGCAAATTCTAAACTACCACCATCATCAGAGAGAATGAAGTCATCTTTTGGCAGCATCAGGCAACTAAAACTCCCCCATATCTTCCTCCCAGGCCCTACTCCTGCCTTGACCAATTCTGGAAGATCAGTTAGCTAGCTGTGGGAGGAGAAATGCTGGATTGGTAGAGAGCAGGAGGACCAGCTCTCCCTCTTCTAGTGCAGGTGGCCAGTGTGCAATGGGCCTTCACTGGAGAAAGGAAGAAAGCACAGGTAAATCAGGTTGAAAACTTATTTTCTGAAAATGAGTAATAGCAAACTCACACTGTGATTTTTTGTTTACATTTACCCTTGGGTTTTTTAGTTATTCTGAGCAACAACAACAACAAAAAAAAAATCATGAGACTATCCAAAAAAATTATTTATTTATTTATTTATTTATTTTTCTTTATTGGGGGATTAATGGTTTACACACTATCCAAAAGTTAATTCATGTACATTAAAAGGTGGCATGTACAATGGTAGAGAATGTTCCATCCTCCATAAGGAGGCTGGACATCATACTCTATGTTCTACCTGAGGAAGATAAGTCCTGAAATTGGGGCAGCTTGGAATGTTCCTATTCATGACCACAGAATATGAGCTCAGATCTACAGGGATGCAGAGGTCACATAGGCTCTTAAGCTGAATATGGCCCCCAGACCAGATCAAATCGATGGGGTTTACAGTCAACAATATTTATACCCCTTTCCCATATTTAGGAGCTACTCTCTTCCCTGATCCAGCTTTCTGGTCCTTTTCCCAGCTGTGACATCATCTCCCCAGACAATAATTTGGATCCACCTGCATATCAGATGTCAGGCTCAGGACAAACAAACTAGTATAGTCATGGGCCCTTTGGAATAAAACAAAAATAGTCCTATTAACTATCTACAAAATAGAGACCCCCCTCAACTCTTCATCTAAACTACTTCAGCCTTTAGATTCATGATTAGTCAACAGTTTGTTTGGCTCTATATGTTAACTCTTTTTTCAGCCACCAGGTTCTTGATGCTAACATGATGCCAACTGGACTTCCCTGGGCAGACAACCCCACCAATATGTCCTGGAGCCCTGCTTCCCCAGAGCCCTGCCCCACTAGGGAAAGAAAAAGACAAGCTAGAAGTATGGATCGACCTATCAACACCCATGTTCAGTGGGGAAGCAATTACAGAAGCCAGACCTTGCATCTTCTGCACCCCATAATGAAGCTGGGTCCATGCTCCCAGAGGGTCAAAGAATAGGAAAGTTATCAGGGGAGGGGATGGGATGGCATGTAGAGTTCTGGTGGTGGGAATTTTGTGGAGTTGTAGCCCTCTTATCCTATGGTTTTTGTCAGTGTTTTCTTTTTTAAAAATATTTATTTATTTATTCCCTTTTGTTGCCCTTGTTTTATTGTTGTAGCTATTATTGTTGTTATTGATGTTGTCATTGTTGGATAGGCCAGAGAGAAATCAGGAGAGGAGGGGAAGACAGAGGGGGGAGGGAACGTTAGACACCTGCAGACCTGCTTCACCACCTGTGAAGCGACAGCCCTGCAGGTGGGGAGCGGGCAGGGGGGGGGGGGGGACTCAAACCGGGATCCTTATGCTGGTCCTTGTGCTTTGTGCCACCTGCACTTAACCCGCTGTGCTACCACCCGACTCACAGTGTTTCCTTTTTATAAATAAAAATTTTAAAAAAGATGGTGTGTTATTTTGCAAACACACACACATGCACACACACAAGAAAGCATACACACACCAAGTGGCCTGTTTCAAGGAATAGTAGGAGTTCAAAATAGTGCTTCTATTCAAGTCACCCCACGAGTCCTCTGTTTTCAGTGAATCAGTTACAGCATAAAGAAGGGGAAAAAATATCAAACAGGGAGCTATTCTAGATACAGCAGTATGGAAACCCTCTCTAGGAAGGTGTTCTCTAAGCTGAGAACTAGAGTGAAAAAGGAGGTAACCACATAAAATGAGGATTGGTCTTCACCTCAGTGTTCTCTCAGCCACCAGTGTGCTGAGAAGAATAAAGAAGGCAAAGAACCAAAGGAACAGGAGAGAAGAAAAGCACAAATCTTCTGCAAGGAAATGCCAGAGCCTGCCTTAATAGAGTGCAGAAATGGTCTGGAACAAATATGTTCCTTAAAGTTTTTTCAGCACAAGGACCGGCGTAAGTATCCGGGTTCGAGCGCCCGGCTCCCCACCTGCAGGGGTGTCGCTTCACAAGCAGTGAAGCAGGTCAGCATGTGTCTAGCTTTCTCTCCCCCTCTCTGTCTTCCCCTCCTCTCTCCATTTCTCTCTGTCCTGTCCAACATCAACAACAATAACAATAATAATAATAACTACAACAACAACAATGAAAAACAACAAGGGCAACAGAAGGAAAAATAAGTAAATAAATATAAAAAAATTTTAAAAAGACAGTAAAGGGGAGTCGGGCGGTAGCACAGGGGGTTAAGCGCAGGTGGTGCCAAAGCACA
The DNA here is from genome assembly GCF_950295315.1 of Erinaceus europaeus. Lineage (NCBI taxonomy): Eukaryota > Metazoa > Chordata > Mammalia > Eulipotyphla > Erinaceidae > Erinaceus > Erinaceus europaeus. Next base: position 35,141,415 of record NC_080182.1, on the reverse strand, counting down.
AAGACCGGCCTAACAATCCCATTTCGAGCCCCCGGCTCCCCATCTGCAGAGGAGTAGCTTCACAGGCGGTGAAGCAGGTCTGCAGGTGTCTATCTTTCTCTCCCCCCTCTGTCTTCCCCTCCTCTCTTCATTTCTCTCTGTCCTATCCAACAATGACGACATCAAATAACAACTACAATAATGAAACATCAAGGGCAACAAAAGGGAATAAATAAATAAATAAATAAATAAATAAATAAATAAAATTTAAAAGACAGTAAAGGAGATTTGATCCAAGAAGGACAACTGCAGTAAGTTTTTCACAGTAGGAAAGAGAATTGGGAATCTCTCTGAACATACCAAGGACAAGGCAAAATCTACACTCCAGAAGCAGAATTGGAGGTCAGTGGATGGAAAATTACTAAGAGAGGTTAGGGGACTCTTGCTGGGGAAACACAAAAGGATGCCCATTGAGGACTAGGCAGGGAGATAAGATATTAGAAAGGAGGGGTGGTCACTAAACTGACCCAGCAGAACTACTGGACTAAGCAGGAAAGATTTAGCCAAACAGACAATTCAGAGAAGCTGACTCAAGTTCGACCAAAGAGAGAGAGTCTGTTATTTGGTGGTGGGGGTGGGGGCAGGGGGTGGAGAAAGGCAAGCAAGTGGAGAGGCCCTTATTGTGCTAATGGTTACATACCCCACCACATTCCACCTAAGGAGAGAGAATACACAGTCACTTACTATTGTTTTTTAAAATATTTTATTTATTCACTTATTAGGTAGAGATAGAGAGACATTGAGATGGTAGGAGGAGAGAGAGACAGAGAAACACCTGAAGCCCTCCTTCACTACTCATGAAGCTTTCCCCCTGCTAGTGGGAACCAGGGGCTCGAGTCTGGGTCCTTGCACATGATAATATGTGTGCCTAGCCAGATGCACTGTCGCTGGCTCCCAAGAATGCAAAGTCACTTACTTCAAACATTTAAGGAAGCATTTAGAGAGGGAGGCATGACTCACTGAGAAAAAGAGGAGCGATCAGTGTCAGCAAGCTTGGGAATCAGAGCTATTGATAGTAACTGTGCTCGCCAGTGGTGGTGAGACAGATGTATTTCATCCAGGACCCAGGAATATTGGGATATGATAAGAATATTGACCTGAATTGTTGTAAAAGGAATCCTACCCAGAATGAAGATGAAGAACCCACAGTAAGGACTGTGCATTGTGCTAAGAGCTGTACCACAGGATACATGAAGACAATGGAGGACTGAAGAAGAGATGTCTCAACATTAAATCACTGAACCTGCATGTCTGAGCACCCATAATAAATAAGAGGGGGTGGGTGGTGGCACACTAGGTGAAGTGCACAAATCACTACTACTAACAATAGGTAGGTAAGTAAATTAATTAAGGACAGGGGCGTATAAAAGAGCATTCAGGGAGTTGGAGTGGATGAGTGGCCCAAGAGCATCTAAGCAGAAATGCATCCGGAAGATAGCTCACACCAAATAGAGAGAGAGTAGAGGGTCAAATGTCAGAAGCCTGGGAGATACTTTGACCTCAGGAGCCTCAAGGCCAACAGTGGGAAAGACAGTAGCATCAGGTGACAAACAGTGGCAAGTGGTTGAGGTTCAGGGGCCACAAAGGAGCAGGGCAGGTGAGAGTGTCCCTAACTGAGTTAGCCTGTAGGCAGATGAGAGGCACACCGAGATACTTGTGGGTGGCAGTCTGCCCTAAGCAGAAGCTCCTACACGAATGGATGGAGACAGGAGCTCGTGAAATTTGGACTGCTGTTCTTAATATAGTTATTCTGAACTCAGAGGCTAGCAAGATGTGGGGGAACTCAAGGTAGGTCTAAGCCAAATGCTACACTACATAAAAATCAGTCATTCTGGGGAGGTAAGAAATTGGATTCATGGGTGGAGGAGACAGCACAATGACTATGCAAAAGACTTTCATGCCTGAGGCTCCGAGGTCCCAGGTTCAGTTCCCCACTCCCACCTCCCATACCACCATAAGCCAGAACTGAGCAGTGTTCTGGGAAAATAAATAAACTAATTAGGGGAGTTGGGCAATGGCACACCCAGTTAAGTACACATATTACTAAACACAAGGACTCATGCAAGGATCTGAGTTCAAGCCCTGGGCTCCCCACTTGCAGGGGGGACACTTCACATGTGGTGAAGCAGGTCTGCAGGTGTCTATCTTTCTCTCTCCCTCTCTATTTCCCTCTCCCCTGTCAATTTTTCTCTGTCCTATCCAATAAAAATGGGGAAAAATGGCTACCAGGAGCAGTGGCTTCATAATGCCGGTATGAGCCCCAGAGATAATCCTGGAGGCCAAAAATTAATTTATTAATTGATTAATTACTTAATAAAAAAGAAACTGGACTCCTACAACATAACTACTGCATACAACACTATTTCCCTAGTATAACACAAAAACGAATAAATCAGTCATTCATAGACCAAACAAAAAGCTACCTCTGAGACACTGAGATAACAATGAACAAGACACAGTCACTATCCTGAAGGATTATGGGAAAGAAGAGGCCACAAGAAGGAATCAGCACTTGTGGAATCTTGTGAAGTTAAATGGTAGGATGGAGTTGCGTAGCAGTGTAATGGATGCATATAGGAGCCCAGCCTTCATTCCTAGACAGTAGACCTCAAGCTTTCACAGGCATATGAATCACTGGGTCTTGTGGACATTTTGCTTCAGAGGATCAAGGGTGGGATCAGAGATCTGCTTCTTAACATGCTCCCAGGACTGGAGGACTAGGGGACACTGGTGTCGCTTGTCCGTGGACCACAGGACTAACAAGCTATAAAGAACACCTAATCTGTGCCCTGAGATGCGATGCAGTGGAGAGGGCATTGAACTCTGAACCATGAGATCCCAAGTTTGATCTCTAGTGTCACATGCGCACTAGTAATGTTCTGCTTCTCTCTCTCTCTCTCTCTCCCCAGTAATTCTTTTAAAGAACACCTAAACCATTTTCCAAATAATATAAGAAAGGAACCTCTGATTCCTCTGACTATGATAGCTCAGATTTTAGCAATGCAATGTTTCATTGTGATCATTCTCACCCAGGTTACTGTACCTATGTGTGATCTGAGTTGCACCAATACTGATTTGTGATCCAAGGAAAGGAAGACATAGATCATTTCCACATGGAGAGTAATTGCCTTTTGTGTTTTAAAAACTCAAGGATAATAGGGTGGAGGAATGTGACTTTATAAGCCTCACTGTGACAAGCAATTACTCTACCTAAAATTAAACACACATTATCTTCCTTTTAGTTAACTTCAGTTGCTGCCTACTTCCTTCTCCCCCATACTCACACTCAGGGATGGTTTCCAGGAGAGGTGGGAGGAAGAAGTGGGGTGAGTTCTCCAGAAAAACATTTTAGGTCACTTCGCAGTCCCAAAGGCTGTCACCAGCCAAGATAGGTCTAGCACAGTTATACATCTGATTTCTGTTGCACTCTGAATTTTCAAGCCAAGAAAAAGTAGTGGGAGGAGCTAGCACACCCAGTAGAGTATACACCCTGCTGTATCAAGACATGGGTCCCTGGCTACCACACAGAAGCACCTTGTGCTGTGGTGTTTCTCTCTCTGTTTCCTCTCTCCCTCTCTGCATCTGACCTTCTATCTGGAAGAGAGAGAGAGACAGAAAAATGAGAACCAGCAGGGCTATGATTGCACAGGTAAAAGCTCTGATGGAAAGAAAAAAATATATGGACACCCTCCATCCTCCAAGTTATACAATGTTCTTTTCTTTATTTCTAAAAATATATCTGATCACTTTTCACATAACATTACAGATAGTGTGATCATCAATTTGAATGTTTTCTTGAGGCTGAACAGTTTTCTACTCCTTAAGATGGAAGACCTCTGTCCTTTTCATGGGTGGTGTTAAGTCTCTCAGAAAGAGACTTCCTGGAGCACCCCCTGGAGCACAGCTGCTGGAGTAAGCAGAGGAAAATTGAGTCTCAGAGACCTGCCCTAAAAATCCCTCAGAAATTACTGGGCTGTGAGACTCATTTTTGCATGGAAAACATTAAAAAAGTACCTCATGACTTCTCAGACGACCAGTATATCCCTGCTGGAGGGGTGTGTGTGTTTCCCTTAAAGGAATAGTTTGCCATTAAATCCTGAGGAAACACTCAAGAATCAAGGACTGAGGAGGTAGCATAATGCTCATGAAAATAAACTCTCATGCCTGGGGCACCAGAGGTTCCAAGTTCAGCACCACCATAAACCAGAGCTAAGCGGTGCTCTGAGAGAAATCAGTGGAAGATGAGTGAGTGGTGGATCCATCCCAAAACACAGTCACACTGAAAACAGAGTTGAAAGCCCAGGGATAGCTCACCCAGTAGAGCATATGCCTTGGGGTACATAAAGCCTTGAGTTCAAGTACCAGAACCATGTATTCTGGGGAAGGACTGAGAGCTGGCTCAGGGAGTAGGGGGGTGCAGGGGCTTTGGGGTCCTGGTGTAGGATGGTGGAAAAGGACTTAAGCTGGAGATGACAGTGTTTTGTAGAAACCTATGTCAACAACTGTGCTATAAACTATTAACCATCATCCTCCAATAAAATATAAAAATAAAATTTAAAAAAAGGACTGGGGATGTTGCTCAGTATATTGTGCATAAGTGAATTTATTGTTCAGAACTGTATAAAAAGAAAAAAGACAGAATGCAGTCTATTATGCTTGCGAATAAGCCTAGGAGGCCTGTAATTTTGCAGGTTTTTAGTGTGAGGGCTGCCTGTTCCAGGTTTGAGATCCACACGTCCCCATCTGGAAAGAGAAGAGCTCATGTCAGAAGAGGGAGGGAGAACATTTGGGGCAGAGCATGTTGTGGTTTCCAGGCCTGGGCTTAAAGGTAGGGTTCACCCTGCTGGCGTCTGCAGCTTGATAAGAGCTATGAAGTGAGAGGGTAGCAGAGAGCAATCTGTCCAGAGACGACAGCTCAGATAGAACTTGGTGGGAGGTCCATTTGCAACTTGGGGTGGCAGGAGCTCTCTCATAGAAGAGCAGCTGGCTGTCTGAGGGGAGTCACCCCTGCTCCAGAAGAGCATTTTAAAATGTGGGTCTGATGGGAGTTCTTGAAGTGCTCCAGGAAGTAGGTGCTAGCCCTCACTCTCCTCCAGAGGAAGCCCTCTATGACTGACTCTATCTGACAGAAACCAAACCAGTGTTCTCAATAGGAGGACTCCAGACCTACCAGTGCAGCCTAGTCACTGGGGAAACTGTCACACTGTCATGATGCTAAATCTTGCTCATGATTCCTAACTTAAAAAATCAGAAATTCTGAAGCTGAGTCCAGTGACCTGTGCTGTCACCAATCTTCCAGGTGGTCTGGTGCATGTTCAAGCTTGGTCTGAATTATGCAGAACAACATCTTTCTGTAAGTAGAGGACAGCTATCCCCCAGGTTCAGAGATAGTGCTACATATGGGAACTAATACTGCAAACAAGAGGGCTGGGGAGATAGCACAGTGGTTATGCAAAAAGGTTTTCATGTCTGAAGTTTCAAAGTCCCAGGTTCACTCCTCAGCACCATCATAAGCCAGAGCTGAGCAGTGGCCTGGTAAAAAAAACAAACAATAAAACTGCTTGCAATTGGTGCAGTGGGGTAAAAGTACTGGATTTGTGTGCATGAGTCATGTCCCCAGTTCAATCCCAGGCATTGCATATGACAAGCATAATGCTCTGGTTTTCCCCTCACCCTTGTTAAAAAATAAATGAGGGGCCAGGCGGTGGCGCATTTGGTTAAGTGTACACATTACAGTGCACAGGGACCCAGGTTCAAGCCCCTGGTCCCCATCTGCAGGGGTAAGGCTTCATGAGTGGTGAAGCAGGGCTGCAGATGTCTCTCTCCCTCTCTATTTCCCCCTCCTCTCTCACTTTCTTCCAAGATCAGACGAGATCGGGCGTGTTCAGGGTGGTATGGCCGTAGACCCCCTCTCACTTTCTGTCTCTATCCAATAATAAATTAATAAAAACATTTAAAAAATTAATGAATCTCTCTTTTAAAGCACCATATTCAGATGTGAGGTACTTGCTCCTGATACAATGGGGACACCAGACAAGTGTCAGATGAAGTTGTACAAGGGCATTAACAGTATAAAAAGATGGAAAGTTGCAGCTGCATGAACCTGTCCTAATGAATAATGGTAAGTACCTCCCTTTCCTGTCTCTTGATTTTTTTTCTTCCTGTCTCTTGATTTCATATAAAACTCTCATTGGGGGAGCAAGACACTGAGACACTATCCACAGATCTTGCAGGATGAGATATTTCTCGGTGGAATTCATTATGAAAAATGGACTGGACTAAATGCTTCTCCATCATTCTAATGGTTCATTCTTCACTTTATAACTGGGTTGGATAAAGTCCCAGAAAATGGGATCATTTTCCTGATGGATAACAGATGAGAGAGAGAGGGAGAGAGAGAGAGAGAGAATGGAATTTCAGTGGAGGTTCTCAATTTTTCTTCAGAGGTGATTTGGAAGCTCCATCATTTCAAACATGTCCTGGAAGCACATTTTCTACTTTCCTTCCCTGTTTCTCATCCTGAACTGAACACTTGGACTCCATCCTTTTCTGTTTGCCTTTCCCTTTTTGTTATATATACATGTGTCAAAACTTGTCACAACTTTGCACCCCTTCTTTTTCAGAATAAAACTGACATGGACCCTCTAGGGTTTAAGAGAAGTAAAAAATGGCCTGAGGCTTATGGTTTGGAGGATGTGACTAACCTTACTAGAAGAAATCATAGTTACATCTCTTGGCCCTTTTTTAGACCAAGGTAGAATCTTGCTAAGAAAGCTGGGAGTGATGGGAGGACTAGGAAGTCAAATCAGAATCTGTGGACAAGAGCCTGGGCTGGTACTATATCCCACAGGCCAGTAGGTTTTTATACCTGGTTCAGGAGGAAGTTTTGGAGGAGGAGGGTTCTGTGCAGCATGAAGGGAGGCGAGCTAAGCTGTGTAACTGAGCTTTTTTGTTATAGTGGCCTACTCCTTTCTTGCTCTGTTTGAAACTTCAGGGACTGTAAAGGCCAGTTCCTCATTCCCAGGCCTGTGATGGAAGCTCCAGGAAAGATGAGGGGCTGTAAAGGTCACTTCCTCATTCCAGCATCTCTCACTGAGGATGTCTCTTTCCTCACGGTTTTCTATACATGAGCTGTTTGATCATTATATATTCCTCATACTCATCCTTCCTCTTCATAAATATGCAAGATTTTTTTCCTGGAAAACTTCTAAATGTGCACAGACTATGAAGTCATTCGAACTACTATATAAAACCAGATACCTCCCCCATCCACTTCTCCTTTGATGCTTACCACCAGGCTTCCCAACTTGAGTCGTCTTTCCAATCAGTAAACCCTTTATTTTCTTTTTCATTTTCTTTTTTTCCCTCCAGAGTTATCACTGGGACTCGGTGCCTGCACTATAAATCCACTGCTCCTGTGGCCATTTTTTCCCCCTATTTTTTTGGACAGGACAGAGAGAAATTGAGAAAGGAGGGGAAGATAGAGAGGGATAGAGAGATAGACACCTGCTTCACTGCTTGTGAGGTGACCCCCCACACACAGGTGGAGAGCCCAGGCTCGAACCAGGATCCTTGCACAGGTCCTTGAGCTAAGTACTATGTGTGCTTAACCTGATGTGCCACCACCCAGCCCCCTAAACCCCTTCTTTTCCATACAATCATTTCTGTGAATTCTTTGGCGACACATGCATGGATAAGCTGCCTACTATGTGTGGTGCCAGGACTGAATGGTTGTACAAACCCACGTTTCCAATCCATCTGCTCTATGACTTAAAAAGGAATAAACTGTATAATCTCTCTCTTTCACCCCTTTGCCATTTTTTTGTCTGGCTGTAGTGTTGCTTCCTTGTGCTGCTCTCAGAGGGGAAGAGAGTGGGACTCACCTTATTTTAACCTGTTTGTGAAAAAGCAGACAATTCTCTGAAATCAAAGAAATGCAGGAATATTCTTTCACTGTGAGGCGGCGGCCTTGCTTTATGCATTTCCTGGTTCCGCAGTTTCTTTTGATCAGAGAAGAGGGTGGGAGTGAATTGTACAAATCACAGGTAATCACTTCCATTCTTTATAGCGCCACTTCTCAAGGGCAGACAAGACATTATTTGAGGCAGATCCACGGGACTCTTTTGATCCTTGGAGATGAATACTGACACCATCAGGACTGCTCTGTTGCTTTACATCAAGGTGACTGAGTCAGTGGCACAGATGTCCAGACTATGAGCACAAAGGGACAACTGGCTGTCACCTGAGAGATAGTGCTTATATTGGTATCAGATATCAAGAGACATGGACCACTATAAGTTATGGCAGGCTGAAATGGAGACTGAGCTAATTTTCAAAAGTTGAGAAAGAAAACAAAAATCTTCTTTCCAAAATCACTGGAATTCTTTCATAATGGGAATCTAAGATGTAAGCAAGATCTGGGTGATGGTACATCTTGGTAGAGCATACTCTTATAGTATGCAAGTACCCAGGTTCAAGCCCCCAGTCCCCATCTGCAGGGAGGAATAAAATATTTTTAAAAGATATAAGAAATGGGGGGTCAGGTGGTGGCGCAGTGGGTTAAGCGCATGTGGCGCAAAGCACAAGGACCGGCATAAGGATCCCGGTTCGAGCCCCCGGCTCCCCACCTGCAGGGGAGTCGCTTCACAGGCGGTGAAGCAGGTCTGCAGGTGTCTATCTTTCTCTCCCCTTCTCTGTCTTCCCTTCCTCTCTCCATTTCTCTCTGTCCTATCCAACAACGAATTGCGTCAACAAGGGCAATAATAATAGCCACAATGAAGCTACAACAAGGGCAACAAAAGGGGGGGAAAATGGCCTCCAGGAGCGGTGGATTCATGGTGCAGGCACCAAGCCCAGCAATAACCCTGGAGGAGGGGAAAAAAAAAAGATATAAGAAATGGACTTCAGGCTTATTTTGAGACCATCTAGGATTAGAAGATGTATGTTTTGTCACTATAATGCCCCGTTCTTTCTGTAATTCCCTACCAATTCGCATGCGAGCACTCTTTAACAAAGCAACTCCAAACCTTTCCTTCTTTGGGTCAGTTTACAAACAGGTCTTCAAGAATTCATTTCTTTCTTTTCTTTTCTTTTTTAAATTTATCTCCTTTCTCCATCTAATAGTCTGGGCACCTTTGTCAAAGATTAGATGTCCATAGGTGTGGGAGCTTACTTCTGGGCTCTCGATTCTATTCCACTGGTCAGTGTATCTATTCATGTCCCAGTGCCAAGCAGTTGTTATGACAACGGCCCTATAATACAATTTGAGATCTGGGAATATGATGCCTCCAGTTCTGTTCTTTTTTCTCAAGATTGTTTTGTCAATTCTAGGTCTTTCCTGGCTCCAGATAAACAGTTGTAGCTTTTGTTCTATTCTCCTAAAAAAATGTGGTTGGGATCTTGATGAGGATTGCCTTAAATTTGTATATGGCTCTGCGTAGTATATTCATTTTAATGATGTTAATTCTTCCAACCCATGAACATGGAATATCTTTCCACTTCTTTGTGTCTTTTTCTATTTCCTTGAAGAGTAACTCGTAATTTTCAGTATACAAGTCTGTCACTTCTTTGGTTAAGTTCATTCCTAGATATTTTATTGTTTTTGTTGCTATAGTAAAAGGAACTGATGTCTGGATTTCATCTTCTTCCAACTTAGTATTTGCATAAAGGAATGCCACTAAATTTTGTATGTTAATTTTGTAGTCTGATATCTTACTATATTGCCTGATAATTTCCAAAAGCATCTTGCTGGATTCTTTGGGTTTTTCTATGTATACTATCATGTATGTTATCATATAGTTTGCAAATAGGGAGAGTTTGACTTCTTCTATTCCAATGCGTATCCCTTTAATTCCTCGCTCCCGCCTACTTGCTATGGCAAGAACTTCCAGCACTATGGTGATAGTAAGCAGCCCTGTCTAGTACCTTATCTAAAGGGAAATGATTCCAGTTTTTCACCACTGAGTGTTATGTTGGCTATATATAGACTCCACTATCCTGAGGAATTTTTCATCTATTCCCATTTTTTGTAGTGTTTTGATCAAAAAGGAATGTTATATTTTGTCAAAGGCTTTCTCTGCATCTATTGTTATAACCATGTGGTTTTTGGTCTTGCTTTTATTGATGTGGTGGATAATGTTGATTAATTTACATATATTAAAACAACCTTGCATGCCTGGGATAAACCCCACTTGGTCATGATGAACAATCTTTTTAATATACTGCTCTATCCAGTTGGCTAGAATTTTGTTCAATATTTTAGCATCTATGTTCATCAGAGATATTAGTCTGTAGTTTTCTGTTTTGGTTGTGTCCCTGTCTGCTTTTGGTATCAGAGTGATGTTGGCTTCATAGAAGCTGGAAGATAGTATTCCTGTGTCTTCGATCTTTTGGAAGAGTTTTAAAAGTAGAGGTTCTAACTTGGTGGCATATAGTTGTTTATAGAAGCCTCACATGATATGCTGAATTTCTGTCGTGTCTGTTTTGATATCTTCTCTTTTTTAAAATATTTATTTGGAGTCGGGCTGTAGCTCAGAGGGTTAAGCGCAGGTGGTGCAAAGCACAAGGTTGGCATAAGGATCCCGGTTCGAGCCCCCGGCTCCCCACCTGCAGGGGAGTCGCTTCACAAGCGGTGAAGCAGATCTGCAAGTGTCTATCTTTCTCTGCCCCTCTCTGTCTTCCCCTCCTCTCTCCATTTCTCTCTGTCCTATCTAACAGCGACAACCTCAATAACAATAATAACTACAACAACAACGAAAAACAAGGACAACAAAAGAGAAAATAAATTAATAAAATATATTTTATTTATTTATTTATTTGTTTATTCCCTTTTGTTGACCTTGTTGTTTTATTGTTGTAGTTATTATTGTTGTTGATGTCATTGATGTTGAATACGACAGAGAGAAATGGAGAGAAAAGAGGAAGACAGAGAGGGGGAGAGAAAGATAGACACCTGCAGACTTGCTTCATTGCCTGTGAAGCAACCCCCTGCAGGTGGGGAGCCAGGGGCTCGAACCGAGATCTTTACGCCGGTCCTTGCACTTTGCGCCACCTGCACTTAACCTGCTGCACTACCGCCGGACTCCCTATATCTCCTCTTTCATTTAAAATCTGATTTACTTGGGTCTTCCCCTTTTCTTCTTTTGTGAATCTGGCTAAAGTTTTGTCAATTTTGTTTACTCTTTCAAATAATTTAATTAGCTTCATTGACCTTTTGTATGTTTTTTTTTTCAATGTTATTTATTTCTACCCTAACTTTAGTTATTTCAGTTCTCTGGCTGCTTTAGGGTTCCTTTGCTCTTCCTCTAAGTCTTTAAGGTGTGCAATCAGATTGTTTATTTGAACTTTTTCTTGTTTCCTACTGTGTGCTTGTATGGCTATGAACTTCCCTCTCGGTACTGCCTTACAGGTGTCCCAAATATTTTGATAGCTCGTGTCTTCATTTTCATAAGAATTCATTTCTGGCTGTAGGCTAAGAAGCTATGTTGTGTGCTGACTGGGGAGAAAACTCTGGAGTCAGTCCATCTGGTGAAAAAACTCCCTCCTCTGCTTGGTTGCTGTGAGCCCTTGGCAAGTTGCTTACCTTCTCGGAGCCTCAGTGAACTTTTAAGGTGCTATAGGCTCTCCTAAGCTTCTTCTTCTAGCATTTGCCCTTCTTCCGTAGCCAGTCAACAGGTCAGGTTGAAAGCTGTCAGGAGCTGCTTGTTGCTGGCTTTGAAAGTGACTGGGATCCATGTGGATTCAGTCGGCTAGGAAGGATCGTCAGTTTCCCCAATGAATGGGGACTCACGGGATGCACCACGAGAAGGTCGATCCAATGCATCCCTCTCCTAAGCTAATACATGGAAGGAACTAAGCACTTGCTTACTGAAGCAAGTAAGGAGGTGAAGGACAACTACAGAATGGTTTCACTCATATGTGGAATATAGACTACTGAGCATGCAAATGTGAAAAGACAAAATGTCAACCTATATCCAAGACTGTGGGAGAACTGGTGTGGTTATCTACGGGGGCAGAGGTGGGACAAAGAAATTGGTGATGGGAGTGGTGAAAAAAGTAAATAAATATAAATTTAAAAGAGTGAAAGAAGGCAAAAAGAAAGAAATGGGGCCGGGTGGTGGCACACCTTGTTGAGCACATGTTACAACGTGCAAGAGCTCAAGTTCAAGCTCCCAGTCCCTACGTGCAGGGGAAAAGCTTCAAGAGTGGTGAAGCTGGGCTACAGGTGCCTGTCACTTCATCTCTCTGTCTCCCCTTCCTCTCAATTTCTGGCTGTCTCTATCCAATAAATAAATAAAGATAATAAAAAAAATTAAAAAGAAAGGGCAAGAGGCTAGGCAGTGGCACACCTAGTTAAGCGCACACATTGTAGTGTGCAAGGATGCAGGTTCAAGCCCCTAATCCCCACCTGCAGGGGAAGGTTTCACAAGTGAAGCAGACCTGCTGGTGTCTCTCTCTTTCCCTCTCTACCTCCTCCCCTCTCGATTTCTCTCGTCTCTATCTAACAATAAATAAATAAATAAATATGTGTTTAAAAATAAATAATTAAATACAACTGCCTGACCCAAAGTCCCAATAAATATTAGCTCTAGTTTACGCTGATTATCAATTAAACACCTAAGGAATTTTTTTGTTGCATTTATGCCAGTTTTTGCTTTTTCTGCTCAGTCTAATCATGACAGTTTCTGGTTCAGGGTGCTTTCTCTCTCTCTCTCTCTCTCTCTTTGCCTATCTGTTTTTATCATTCTCCTTAACTCAGGAAAAGGTGAGCATGAAACAAGCATTTGAAGTGAAACCTGCTTTGTGTTTGTTGGGAAAAGGTTTTGATCACCAGCCATGCTGTGAGTGTTTGTCAGGTTGCCAGCTCCTGCCCACGGTAAGAGGTATCTCTGAGCGTTTGGATATTTTTAAAAAGAGAAGTGAAAGGGGCAGCTCATGGATTCCTCGAGGGTGTGTGTGATGGCCCTTTTGCTTATCCCCAAATGCTACTAAGGTTACCCTTCTTTTCAGGGCCCTGAGTTGATCTGGGCTCCAAGCCTCTTGTTTCCTTGGACTGTGAGCTGGCAGGGAGCCCACACCACTGTACCCTTAGCATTCTAGCAGCTTCTCTCTGGCTTCCTGAGATGAGAATCCGCTGTCTCCAGGAGGCAGGCAGTGGAGGGTTGAAAGAGGCTATGTCAGGAGGCAGTTAAGTGGACAGCAGGGTAGGGCCTCCTCTAAGGATCCCGCCCTGTAGCCTTATGTAAATGATTTCTTGGAATTGCCAGCTTGGCCCTGGTGAGACTGGAAGATCACCTTGCAAGTGGGCCTGAAGCCAGCCTGACAGATGGCCTGGTGACTAGCAGCACAGCCCAAGTTAGGCCTTTCAAGTGTGTCCCCTGAAAGCATGCAGCCCAATCTGGAGAGTTAAAGAGGCTGTTGCCTTGAGTGGGGGGGCAGGTTTAGCCTGCGGCATGGGGCCCGCTCCTCTACTACTCTCTCTGAGGGGGGAAAGACAGGCAGGCTCTTTCCACTTGAAGTCAAACTTTTGTGCTTCACACCTTTTGATATCTAACCTAGAGCCTACATGACAGTCCTTCCAGCTGTGATCAAATATTTCCAGCAGTAAACCAACCACTGCAGAGTTAAAAGGAATGATGTAAGGAAAAACTATCTTAGGGACTTTGTTCAGAAGCCCTCTGACCTTTAGAGATAGTTAGAAAATATCAAACCTACAAATTTTAAAACTTTGTGTCCTATAAGACCACAAAATCTTATTTACTTAAAAAAATTTTTTTTCAAGGTGTGAATCCATTTGACAATTGTTAGGATGTGAGTGTAGGGTTGTCCAGGCAGCTCCTTTGAAAAAGTGCCTGTTTTGCCATGCCTGCGATCTGAATTTCAGTATGGTTTCCATTGCACTGTGAAAAGCTTTGATGTCTGATTCATCAAGGAGTGCTGTGGTGTCTTTCTCTCTCTCTCCCTCTCTCTCTCCAAAAACATTGGCCCAGAGCCCTGAAGCCCCAAAGACAATAGCAGCAGCAACAAAAATAAAGTAACATTTTTCCCCCAGCCTCAGACACTCAGCATAAAGCCTAGGAAAATTTAATGTCCCTGTATTCAATCTGTGGATCTGAGATAAGGATTCCAGGAAAGAAGCCTTTTAGCTCAGAAGAGAATCTGTTTGCAGCTATTGTTCAATTAATGTAGAGTATCTGGTTGCGGGGCACGTTGTATAATGTATGACAGTGTAAACCAAACCGCCTTCAGTGCTGACACTGAACTCCTGGATGACAGTGGAGAATGAGGTAGTCTGTTAATTTGTAGAAGTCCCCTGAAACAATGTTCCCCAAACACTGGGTGAATCCCCTCTGCATAGCTGAGAGCATTGGAGGTTTAGGAGGGTTGTCTGTGTGTGTTCTCATTGATAAGAACTCTGGAAGAAGGCAGGAGAAACTACATGTCATGTCCTCTTTAAGAGATAGAAAAGCTGCCAGAAGAATTCAGATTAAGCCTCCAGAGAATCTGTGGGTGTGGAAAGTCATCAACTAGCTAATATTAACATAGCAGGCAACAAAACGCTGGTGCTAGAAATAGGACAGCCACATCACTACCACAAAGCAATTTGCATTTTGTGGACCAGCCCCTAAATTCCTCCAGGCTTCTACTGCCCTTTGGGCGTTGCGTTACTGGATGCTTTTAGACCCCATTTTAGACTGCTGGTTTCATCAGGAACTCTATCCCAAAGAGGAAGCAGCCAAAGAGAGACTGCTTTGTCTGCAGGAAAGTAGTTGAGAGCTACAAGCCAATCCCTAGGCATCTGAGGAATTGGGAAGCTTCAAGCCGTGGCTAACAGGGAGGGGCAGGCAAGGACCCTCTTTCTTTCCTCACCATGGATAATCTGTTGCCTCAGTCTAGAGTCTCATATTTCAAAAAATATCCTCTCCAGGCAATCAGGAAATACTTATCGATGATGAGACACCCGAAAGGCGAAGAACAGGTATCGGTTTGTTTATGTTGTCTTTAAGGTGAAAGGTTATTTGCTTTGGGGGGATTTTGTGTTTCTGCTAATTGACATATTTAAAGACACAGGTTAGCTCCTGTTGGTGCCTGCTTAGAGCTGTCAATCAGAGGAGAAAAATAAAAGGCTTGTAGGGGTTTCTTTGGAACATTTGGATGTTGAGATTTTTCACTAAAGTTCTGTAATAAAACCACGTGTTTCTCTTTCATCTGAATGACTAGACTGAATAATCAGAGTTCATTGCCAGGTTCTGTGCGCATTTTCTGGTATTTCTGATACAAATTACTTTCAAACTATTAGTATTTTGACAAAAAGCTTAGGACCTAGAAATCCTCTTGTTTTCTTGGGTATGTTTATAGGATGTGTCTGCATCATTAGCATTTGCCAAACCAAAAGCATTTGTTAGACTGTAACTGTAAGATCCTTGAGTTTATCATTAATAAGCAAGGAAGCTCATTTAGAAGTAATTCGTCATTTCTTTTTTTGATGGAGGCTAGGGCATGGAACACCTGCAGCTTTCAAGCTTTTTAGTACATTGAAAGTAAAGAGTCTAATAGTTGGCTCTAGAATGTGCATTAAAGAAACTGTTAATGTGTTTGATCATTTCTTGTTTCATATTATGCCTTCATTACATTATCTTGAGATTTATGTCATTTGATCCCTGACAATTATGAAAAACAGCTTCTCTGAATTGTGCTGAATTCTTAGACAGAAATCATTGTACATGATCCATTTAGATCCGGTGGTTCATTTAGGAAGTATGGCGAAGAGAAAGGACAAATATGTAGATATGTGAACATTTCATTAACTGCTTGCATATCATGCATGTAACAAAAACTGCAAAACGACATGGGAGATATTAACAGAGTTCTGTATGTGAAAGAGATGACCTACTTAAAAAAAAAAACTTGCAGGAAGTGAGAGCAGGGGTCAACACACAGAAAATCCTCTAATGAGAAATTTCTCAAAAAGCTGGTGCATAATTTGGAAAAAAAAAAAGAAAGGAAGTTATCACCTTTGTAACCCAGGAGGTGGCAGAGTAGATAAGGTGGTGGGTGGGCTCTCAAGCATGAGATTTGATCCCCAGCATTGCATGTGCCAGAGTGATGTTTTGGTGTTTTCTCTTCTCTCTCCCTCTCTCTCTGTCTCTGTCTCTGTCTGTCTGTCTGTCTGTCTGTCTCTCTCTCTCTCTCTCTCATTGATAAATATATATATATTTTTTAAAAAGAAAAGAAAATTAACACTCTATATGAGAGGAAATTGATATTATGTTGCAATGGAATGATTTTCCAGGACAGATACTCAAGCAGACTATCACTTAAGGGAACTACATTGTTCTGGTTTATCTGTTACTTAAGCAAGGCATCACAACTGCATGAAGATTTCCTGGCTTCCAAGTCAGCATGTTTTTGCACTTGGAAGTATAAAGGCAGAAAGGAAGGTAGTAGCGACTTGAGTATTGCTTGCCACACTCTAAGTCCATACTCAGGGCCTTCTTCAGCTCCCCTTATAAAAGGGGGAGACAGAGGGCCACTAATGGGGAAGAGGCAAGTGGCTGAAAGGATAGGACCAGAACTCTGAAATGTAGACAGGATGGTTCCCCCCAACCCTTAGTCAATATTATAAGATGTAGGATATATGGCTATATTGCTTGTATGGTTGTTTTGGTTTTTTTTTTTTTTTTAAAGATTACACAATGCATCTAGAAGACCATTAGCAAGGATCCTCTGAATTGTACTGGGTGGGTTGGTCCTTTCCCAGTTTGCAATCATTTTGAAAAAACCCAACAGCTCTGAGCCTTGTGTTAAGTTCTTAACTTCCTAATAAATAAGTCAAGAAAAAAAAAAAAAAAACCACACACTTGATTCCTCTATGACACCGTTTACAACTCTGCAGACAGAATATCTCAGAAAAGTAGAGAAATGAGGTCAGAGTCAATCATGACTAACCTTGGAAAATTGTTAGAAAGTTGGAAAGGAGATTGGGAACAGCTGTAAGTTTAGGGCCTACACATTTGCTGTCTCTAATCCTTTCACTTCTATGAAATGAATCCTCACTATAAAGGTGGAAGAAATTATATATAGAGCCTTAAGAGGTTTTTCTTAAGGTTAGGAAGATCTGATTTCCAATCTGTCTGGCTTTATTTATGTGTGATAGTTTAAAATGTCCACAATATTTTTAATTGAAATAGGATTAGTTCATAATACAATACATCTTTCATATGAGCAGTTTCTCACCTCAGAAACAGCATATATATCACTTAGTGACCCACTTGTTTATTGACCACTGGTAGTTATAATCAGTTCTCTGACAAGTCAGGATTGTGGTACTGTATGAACACTTTGCTCATGGACAACAGTAATACAATGGTTCAGCTTTAAGCATATTATCTCTCAACACCTCTCAGTTTCCATTTCTTTCCTATGTCAGTTGGCCAATCAGCTGACACTATACTAACACTGTATATCAATATATTTGTACTTTATTGTGCACCCAATAGCACAACTTATACCCTATATTTTTATTACAGCACAACATACACTACACTATTGACTAAACGTTCAGAACTATGTAGGGGCTGGGTGGTTATGCACCTGGTAGAGTGCACATGTCATCATGCTCAAGGATCCTGGTTTGAGCCTCTGCATCCAACCTGTAGGGAAGAAGCTTCACGAGTGGTGAAGCAGTGCTGCAGGTGTCTCTTTTTTGATATTCCCCTTTCCTCTCTCAAGTTCTCTCTGTCTTTATCAAAATAAAGAAAGAAAAAAAGGAATAAGAAAAGTGGCCACCCAGAGTGGCCAATTCATTCTGTAGATTCTGAGACCCAGCCATAAATCCTAGTGGCAAAGTACACACACACACACACACACACACACACACACACTTAAACCATTATAAATGATGCCAAGACAATATTGAACTATCTAAAGATTGCTGACAAACCCAAAACCAGTCTGTGATTCCTTAAATATCTATAAGTGATGACTACTCATTTATAGGCAATTTTGTTTATTGGCTTTCGGGAACGGAACCCAGTCACTGAGTGAGTTCATATACATTTCTCACATCACGGCCACCACCAATTTCCAGTCACCATCTACTGCTCACCAATCTGCCCCCTCTACCAGCTCCAACTCCCCCTACTCCTACCTTGCCCTCTTGGGAACACCATTCTGTTGTCACAGTCTGAGTGTCTGTTAGTTCTATTTGTTCTTTCGCTTTATATTTTTATCTACAGTCCACAAAAGAGTGATATCTTATAGTATTTCTTTTTCTCTTTTTTTAATTTTAAATCTTTCTTTAAAATTATCTTTTATTTATTGAATAGACAGCCAGAAATCGAGAGGGAAGGAGGCGATAGAGAAGGAGAGAGACAGAGAGATATCTGCAGTCCTATTCCACAACTTGTGAAGCTTTCCCCAGGCAAGTGAAGACGGCGGCTCAAACCTGAGTCCTTGCACACTGTGATGTGTGCGCTCAACCAGGTGTGCCACCACCTGGCCCAGATATTTGTCTTTCTCTGTTGGACTTATTTCATTCAGCATAATCCCCTCACGGTCCATGAGGGCATTAAATGTGAGAATTTCACCTTTTTAAAATATATATTATTTTTTACATTTAATTTATTTATTTTGGATAGAGACAGAGAATTTGAAAGGAAAGGGGGAGATAAACAAGAAGAGAGAGAGAAAGAGAGAGAGAGAGAGAGTCTTGAAACACAAGTAGTGAAGCTTTACCCCTGCACGGTGGAGACTGAGGACTTCAGTCCATCGCCCTGTGCCATGTAATGTGTGCATTCTACAAGATTCACCACCACCCAACCCCAAGAATCTCATCTCTTATGACTAATGAGTATTCCACTGTGTGGATAACACGTCTTCTCTAGTCAGTCATTCCTAGTAGAGCGCTTGGATTATATCTTTTGTTTTGTTTTAAGATAGATACACAGTGATAGAAAGGTAGCAAGAAAGTGAAGGAGACCACAATTTGAGGCTTCCTCCAGTGCAGTGAGGGCAGGACTCAAACCTGGGTTGCACACATGGCAAAGCAGCACACTATCCAGGTGAGCTATTCGGTAGTCCTTTCTTGGATTGTTTCTATGTCTTGGTTAATGTAAATAATGCTACAGTGGCCAGAGGGTTGCATATATATTTTTGAACAAACGCTAGAAGAAGAAGTGTCTTCATATTCTTTGAATAAATACCCAGAAGTGGAATTACTGGGTCCTGTGGCTCTATTTTTAATTTTCTGAGGAGAATCCATACTGCTTTAGATAGTGACTCTACTAGTTGACATTACCAGCTTATGGCATGAGGGTTATATTTTCTCTAAATCCTTGCCAACACTTAACTCTTTTTTAAGTCAGGTAACAATCATTCTAATCCATCTAAGGCAAAATCTCTTTGTTTTGATTTCCATTTGCTGAATGATAAGCGATGTAGAAATGTATCTTTTCATGTAAGTATTGGGTATGTGTATGTCTTCTCTGGTAAAATACCTATTTAGTTTCTTTGTCCACTTAAATTATAATGTATGCTTTAATCAAAAAGATGATATAGCGTCCATGGGGACAAAATGGATGGAACTAAAGATGATTATACTTAGCAAAATAATTAGAGATAAAAGACAACTACCAGATGGTTTTACTCATATGTGGAAGCTAGATATCTGATTTACATAGACTTACCAAAAAATTCAAACAAAAGAAAAGCAAGCAAACTGTAAGACTTATGAGAACTCTGGAAGTTCTCTTTGGGAGGTGGGAGGATGGGGACACAGAACTCTGGTGGTGGGTGTGGTGTGGAGCTAGACACTGTGACCTTGCAGTCTTGTAACCTAATATTAATCACAACAATAAAGAAAAAGAAGAATGTATGCTTTATTCATTGAATTGCATAAGTTTGTATATTTTGGGTATTAGTCTTTTGTTTAATATATGGTTTGCAAGTCTATTCCCTTATCCATTAGATTGTATTTTAATTTCAATGGTGACTTATTTTGCGGTGCATACACTTTGTAGTTTCATTTCAGTCCCATTGGTTTATATTTTTTTGTTTCTCTTGCTGTTGGATATGAATTCACAGTGATATTGTTAAGGTTACATCAAAGTGCTTAATATATAAATTGCTATGTATTTTATGGTTTCAGGTCTTATGCTGAAATCTTTAGTTCATTTTGAATTTGCACATATGTCTAAACTGGTGATCTGGTTTCATTCTTAGGCACCTGACTGTCCAGTTTTCCCAGCACCATTTATAGAAAAGAGTGTGCTATTTCTTCCTTTGTCATAAATTAGTGGCACATATATGTGTGGCTTTATTTCTGAGCTCTCAATTCAATTTTATTGACCTAGGTGCCTGTTTTTATGCCTCTAACCTACAACTTTGATTACTATAGCTTTGTTGTATAGTTTGAAGCCAAGAAGCATATCTCTATTTTTTTTTCCAAAGCTCGCTTTGGTTGTGGCCTGTGAAGTGGTACTACAGATAGTGTTGGACCCTTAGGCACAGGGTTCCAAGTTTGATCCATGTCATCGCTTATGAATGAATGTCCACATGTAAGCAAACTGTACAACCTATAAAGATGAGTAAGTTCCTTGACTAGTACACCCTCCTAAGACTGAGTCAGAATGAAAACAAAATCTGTATGAACCTATAAGTGAAGACATGGAAACAGTAATCAAGTCTTCCCCTGATGTCCCCCAAAAGCCAGGGACCAGATGATTTCACTGCTATTTGCTAATAGACATTCAAAGAAGATCTACTACATAGCCTTTCTAACTCTTTACAAATCTGAAAAGGAAGGAATGATTCCTAACTCCTTTTATGAAGCCTTAACTCCTTTTATAGTTAACATGATACCAAAATTGGTTACTTACAACACACAAAAAATACAACTACAAGCCAATAGCACGGGTATAAATTTAAAAATCCCTAAAATATTAGCAAAATCAGTTCAACAATATATTATTTTAAGTGGAGACAGAGAAACAAAGAGAGAGAAGTCATAGCTCTGAAGCTTCTTTCAATGTGGCAGGGGCCAGGGTCAAACCTAGGTAAGGTAATGCACTATCTTTTTTTTTTTTAATCAATCCTTTCAAAAAATTTTAAAATATTTTATTTATGTATTTATTTATTAGACAGAGACAGAGAGAATTTTAGAGAAAAAGGGAACTAGAGAGAGAAAGAAACAGAGACACACCTGCAGCCCTGCTTCACCACTTATGACATTTTTCTCCGGCAAGTGGAGACCAGGGGTTTGAACCTGGTTCCCTAAACATTGTAATGTGTGTGCTTAAGCAGGTGCTCCACCACCTGGCCTCTAAGCAGTGCACTACCCAGGCGAGCTACTTTGCTCACCCTGAATTCAACAATACATAAAAAGACCATGCACTAAAATCAAGCGGAGTTTATTCCAGGAATGCAAGGGTGGTTCAACATATGTGAATTCATTCATCAATCTGATACATCAAATCATCAAAGTGATAGACAAAATTCATTTGATCCTTTCCACAGAGGTAGAAAAACATTTGATATTATTCAGCATCTATTTATAATGAAAGCTTCCAATAAAGTTAGTATAGAGGATGAGAACTAAAAATAATAAAGGCCGTACAGGACAGACCCATAGCCAACAGCATACTAAGTGGGGGGAAAAAATAAGACTTTTCCTCTTTGAAACAGTTCAAAGAGATCTACTCACACCATTATTACTTAGCATAGTATTGGAAGTCCTGTCGAGAAGAAATAAAATGTATCCAGGTTGGACAAAAAGAAATAAAACTGTCACTATATGCAAATGCTATAGTACTATATATAGAGAATCCTAAAGACTTCACCCAGAAAGATAACTTTCTTCTCTACAGCTTCTCAGTGTTCTCCATGGTACTTGGTATCAAGCAATCATACAAGCTTGACCAAAACTGGTTTTCTTGGTACTTTTGTTGTTCAGCAGATGAAGCACCATATGTGGGTACAGACCTAATTTCATAAATAAGAAATTTTGAGGTAGTCTGTGTCAATGGTACCTTACTCTCTTGATGAGAAAGACCTATCAAGACAGGATACATCATCAAAGAGGTGAAGGAGGGAGCCAGAGACTAAACACGTCAGTGGGGGTGGGGGCATGGTGTTGAAGAGTGGTGAAATGGTTCACCTAAAACATACACAGTCTTATAAATCCTCATGACTTTGATTTTTAAAAGATAGGAGTTAGACTATAGAAAGATAGGAACAGGCTGGGGTTATGGATTGACCTGCCAACATTCATGTCCAGCTGAGATGCAATTACAGAAACCAGACCTTCCACCTCTGTACCCCATAAAGAATTTTGGTCTATACTCCCAGAGAGGAAGAAGTGGTAGTGGAAGATGACCAGAGGGCTCTGAACTCTAATTCCATCAGAACCCAGAAAGAGAAGAAGGGGACTTGGAAAGGAAGAGAATGCAAGACCGCAGGAAAAAAAAAAAAAAGGCAAACATATATGGCTATAGAAATAATAGTCAGGGGGTTGGGTGGTAGTGCAAATGGTTTAAGCATGCTTCGTGGCACGAAATGCAAGGACCGGTTCGTGGCCCCGGCTCCCCACCTGCAGGGCAGTCGCTTTACAGGCGGTGAAGCAGGTCTGCAGGTGTCCATCTTTCTCTCCCCCTCTCTGTCTTCCCCTCCTCTCTCCATTTCTCTCTGTTCTTTCCAATAACAACAACATCAATAATAACTACAACAATAAAAAGAAAAGAAAAGAAATAATGGTTAACCTATGTGTGTGACCTTGGGAGAACGACTGCAGTTTCCAATGGAGGAAACAAAGACACAGAACTCTGGTGGTGGGAACAGTGTGGAATTACACCCCCTGTTATCTGATGATTTTAATAAATCAACATTAAATCACTAGTAAAAAAAAAGTTTTTTTAAAAAGCAAGGAGTTGGAAAATAGGGCACCTGACAGAGCACACACCTTGCACATTAGGCCTTGCGTTTGAGTGTTGACTCCATATGGGAGTACCATGCACATCACCAGGGGTTCCCTCATGGGTGGTTGAGTGCTGCTCTGGTGTCTTCCCATTCCTCTCTGTCAATAAATGAATCAATGAATGAAGTAAATTACAAGTCAGGCTAAAGAGGCTGTATCTGCGGTATCTGGCATGTGTAAAACCATGGGTTTAGTCCTGGTGCCCCAATAACAACAACAACAACAAAGATAGGCAACTCAAAAATCAGAAAGTAAAATGGACCTACCCTATGACCCTGCAATTCTTGGAGGGACCTTGAAAAAATCATGTTGAGTGAAATAAGTCGGAAACAGAAGGATGAATATGGGATGATCTCACTCTCAGGCCGAAGTTGAAAAACAAGATCAGAAAAGAAAACACAAGTCGAACCTGAAATGGAATTGGAGTATTACACCAAAGTAAAAGACTCTGGGATGGGTGGGTGGGTGGGTGGGGAGAATACAGGTCCATGAAAGATGATGAATGACATAGTGGGGGTTGTATTGTTAAATGGGAATCTGGGGAATGTTATGCATGTACAAACTATTGTATTTACTGTTGAATGTAAAACATTAATTCCCCAATAAAGAAATAAATTATTTAAAAAAATCAGAAAATAACCAATCAAACAAAAGAAAGGGTTGACTGACATGCCTTGTTTGTTTAATAGTGGATCTGCTTTAAGTAAGAAGAGTCAGTGATATTTAGAGTCAGATCTTTGGAGTCAAGGAGCTAGGCCCCTGGGCTGTTGTCTTCCAACAAATTTGCCCATCTTTATCTTTTTCCTGCCCTCTATTATCTTACCTGAAAATGCAATCATGTTAGCACTGATATGTTTATGGACATATGAACGCAAATGTTGACCTAGAAAATGCCACTTTGTTTCAGCAAAGTCTTGAATTTATTGATTACTAGGCAAGTTTTTCCCCCATATCTATTGTGAGTGAAACATTTTTATATTTATGTGGATATAAATATAAATTAGCTAGAGTGTGACCCCTCTGCAGTATTTCCAGTCTCAATGGCAAGATAGAGTTAACACTCAAGTGTCTAGAATAACAAGCAGAAACCACCTGCCACAGTCCTAGCAGATATATTTGACTCAAGACCTGTTCTGATCAATCCGCTCTGAGTGAGGAGCAGGAATGAGGTCTTTAAGCGCCAGGAGGCATGTATCAAAGAAGCTATATTTTGACTGAGGATTAGGGCCAAATTT
Organism: Erinaceus europaeus; assembly: GCF_950295315.1. Lineage (NCBI taxonomy): Eukaryota > Metazoa > Chordata > Mammalia > Eulipotyphla > Erinaceidae > Erinaceus > Erinaceus europaeus. The sequence goes on along the minus strand of NC_080182.1, from coordinate 35,117,172 downwards.
TATTTTGGAAGTTGTTCCAAAACTTCTCTTCAAAGGCTTAAGGAAAGGTTTCTAGTTCAAACAGGATCACTGGGTTTTCATTCTGCTTTGTTTCTTAGTAAATACTAACCTCAGAGTTGGGTCATTAAATAAATGTTTGAATGGATTTAATCTGAACCTTTGAAACTTAGCTCTTCATTGTGACCCTTATACTTGCTCTGTATAGCATATAAAAATTAAAGACTCCCTTCCCACTCTCCCCCCTAAAGGTAAAAAAAAAAAAAATTATGTTGAATTTTGGATGTTACATAAAGGTTGCTGATACAAGCATTTCTCTCTAGGTAAAATGGTAGAAACTTCATTTTTCATTGACTTAAGAGATGTTAAGAATGTTTAGCTCTTTAAAGTGAGTTGGGTATAGCTTGTGAGCATACCAAGGGTATTCACCTTTAAGAGCTTCTATAAGATAGGAAATGCTATTGACAGCTCATCTCAGAGGAGAGCTAAAGGCATTTACCCCTGTCCTTGTGCTTGGGCTGTGAAAAATCTTTAATCCTTCAGAAACAGAAGGAAAAGATTACCCCTGTGGAATTTGAGGGCAAGGATTCTACTCGACTCCTGTAGAGGAATTTATGTAATTATATTTAGGTGACATTGACAGTTAAATTGCTTATGGTAATATGAAGCTGAACCTTAATATGTCTCACTATTAAATATGACATTAAAACTTGAATAGTTTTATCATAGTAATTACAATAGTCTCCTTCATCTGAAGGAAGAAATTAAAGAACTATATATTTGCCAAAAAAAAAAACATAAATAATTTTCTCCTTCATTATTCCAGCGGGTTTCCATAACAAAATGCTATGGATTGGGTGTCTTTAAACGATGGAAGTTTGGGGCCGGATGGTGGCACACCTGGTTGAGCATGCATGTTACAATGTGCAAGGACCCAGGTTCAAGTCCCTGGTCCCCACCTGCAGGGGGAAAGCTTCATGAATGGTCAAGCAGTGCTGCATTTGTCTCTCTCCCTCTCTCAATCTCTCCCCCTTCCTCTCAACATCTGGCTGTCTCTATCCAATAAATTAAGATAACAAAAATAAATTTTAAGAAATGGAGATTTATTCCTCATAGTTTTGGAGGCTGAAAGTCCAAGATTTAGGGACAGGTAGATTTGAGGATCAGTTAACTATTAACTTATTGAAGAAAAAGGGAGGAAGTTCAAAAGGTTCTAGAGAAGATGGCTATAATTAATGGACAGAATTGCAGGGTGAGATGGGCTACCAAAATAAAGGTAGACATTCCAAAAATGAGAGCCTGCTTCCTGCCTGCAAAAAAAGACTTCTTGATTGTGTCCTCACAAGGCAGAAGGGATGAGGGAAACTCTGGCTTCTCTGTTACAAGGGCACTAAAACCATTCAAGTGATTCCAGCCTCACTACCTAATTCATCACTCACTAAACCTCCCACCCCCTAACATCATCACTTCAGGGGAAAGGATTTCAACATATGAATAGGTGGGGGGCAAAACACATTCAGTGTGTGCCATTCTCTAATCTGTAGGATGTCTGAGAACTGTCATTGACACCTTGCCTGTCATTTATGGCTTTCACGTTATCTGAGACTGTGTGGTTGTTCACTCTCCTGAATCTGTGTTCTCTAGGAAAATGGTACCACCTTGATCCATCTCGCTGTTCAAGTAGAGGCCTAGCAGGCATACCTGGCACTCCCTAAGTTAGTATAAAATGTGTTAGTATCAAACGTTTCTACTCCCTAAGTTAGTATCAAATGTGTTACCAAACCCTTTCAAGTCTATCTCAAAATATTCCTCCAATCAGTCTACTTGTTCTTGCCACCTGTACTCAAGAGATAACCATCAGTTTTTGCCTAAAGTACTGTCACCAGCTCCTCTCTGGTCTCCCTCTATTCACACCCAAACTGTCTAATGTGTTCTTCCTCTGACAGCCAGAGAAGTCTTCCAGAGACAGACTTAGCTATGAATTTGTACCCTACTCCCAGCCCATCTAGGCTCATACTTGTCATCTTTCACTGTCTCCTCCTTGCTTATAGAATCGAGATAGTACTCCCCAACATGGAGGTCCTTGTGTGTCCTGACCCTGATTCTCTCTATCACGTGTTTGCTCACCTCCTTTTTCTCTTGGAAACCCAGCTACAGCACTCTTCTGCCATTTCTTCCTATTTTCCCTGCCACTTCCTGGTCAGAGCTTTTGTTTGTCTCTTTATCATCCTCCCTTAGTTAATATTTAACTCTTTGTCAACATTTAATTCAATATTAACTCCATTAGAACAGCCTTTTTCTGACTTTCCCACTATGGTCCCATTTTGCAGTAAGTACTTGGAATCCATCTTTTAATTGTGCTTTGTTGGATTTAATTCAGTAGCAATTTTATATCTGTTGTGGGCCTTGATTCACACACATATCTTGATTAACCAACTAGGATTCAAAGCACTGATACAAACCAGCTTGTGGATTTGGGATCCATGGAGATAGGGTAGCAGTTTGGATAGGTAAAGAAAATAATCCTGAGTGAGAAGTGCTTGAAAGAATCCTGAATGTTAGGCTCTATAAAGAACAAACTTAAGATGTTAATGTTTTTGTTTCTGTGTTGGTGTGTTTCATAAGAGCCATAGGGTCAACTTATTGAAGAAAAATGAAGGTTCACTTAAGAACTTCCAGAGGAATTAGTAATTAATGAACAGAACTGCAAGGAGAGGTTGTGTTACCATAATAAGGTGGATGTTTAAAAAGTGGGGGGAAGATAAAGGAATGACAGAGTGTAGAGTGTGACCCCTCCTTAGAGAATGTCATAGAGATGGCTTCTATATCATAAAAGAGAAGACTGATTGTCTCACCAGACCCCTTCCAGCACCAAGGTCCTAGTACTGTGGGTAATAAAAAGATGATTTAAATATCTTAGGACCAGAGAGAGCACAGGTACATCACTTAGAATTCATTTGTTTTATTTGGTCAGTAGTAAATATTTCAACAATCTGAGCATGTTTCTTTAGAATGTAAGGATAAAGAAGACTGAATCAAATGCCTTTGGAGATTCGGTAACATGTAATCCTCTGCCAAGGAAAGAAATATAGCCACATCTAGCTCAGGCCTCAGGTGAGAAAATGATGCACCAATGACTCGCTTTTCTGAGTTTTACCAAGCACTGGGCTACTTCACCCATAGTTTATGGGCATTCTAGCACCCTCAAGTATAAAGATAAATAGACTGTCTCCAGCCTACAGTGGTTTGACTTTATGATGCTTTACGCTAGATTGGTGCAAACATAGAACTTGTTCAGTAGAGGCTGGACTTTGGACTTTGATACTTTGAAGTTTGATCTTTTCCTGGTCTAATGATACTGGACAAGAGGCTCTCTCTTGATGCAGGACAGGGGTATCAAGTTGCAGCTCCCAGCCAGCCATGTAATTGCATGGATAAACAACATCAAAAGACCCAGTCTTTACATTGTAGCCAGCAGATTGTTAGAAGGTGTTTTTGCAATTCATATCTACAATATACCCACCTATATCTCCTGCTTCTGAGGCTTGCAACACTTTATGATAAAGTTGACTTCAAAGCAGATGATTTTGCCCAACTATATAGTCTAATGCCAACACTCTTGAGTATGTTTAAGGAAGGCTAGGTTGAGCAATGCTGTTCAGAAGGTTAAGTGCATTAAACAGATCTTTAACTTACAATATTTTCTTCTCAAAATCACTTTATTGAGGGGATAGTGATTTACAAGACAGTTATCACATGAGTATAACGTATTACCTTCCTATGATCGGTGTCAATTTACAGTATTTTAAGCTTACACCAGGATTATTAGAAGACACTGACCTCTTTCTGGAATCACAGTGGGGTTACTATTTAATAAGGTCATCATAAAATGAGACTATTATTTAAGTCCAAAAGGAAGACTAGGAGTTATCTAGCATCTCATAAGAGAATATGGTGCTGGAGAGTCCACTAAATACCAGTGAATTGCACACCATTATAACAGTGAAAAAAAATCATAGTAATCATAGGTAATAACCACCTTAAATCTAAAACTGTCTATATGCTTATGAAGTTGTTAATGCATAGGGACACTGGTTCTTTGTGATTTCCTGAGCTCTGTGTTTTGTTGTTTCTCCATCTTGTTTGTGGATCATGTTAGCTGTGAAGTATCAAGTAAGCCTGGAGACACCTAGACCTTGGGTTGACCTTTTTTTTCTTTTTCTCCCAGGATTTTTGTTGAGGTTTCATATCTTTGAGGTTCCACCCCTCCCAGTGCCCCCCCCCCTTTAATTTAGATAAAGGCTGAGAAACAGAGAAGGAAAGAGAGGCAGAGAGAGGGGAGAGACAACACGGCATTTCTCTGCCACTCATCTCCTAGGCTAAGTGTTCCCAAGTGGTGGTCAGGGGCTGGAATTTTTGAACCTTTTTTTTTCTTAATCCTGTCTTTTGCTTTTACTTCCCAAACCTATTATGCTCAGATGCCTTTGAAAATGAAAGAGTCAATAAATAGATTAACAACAAGACCTGTGTATCTAAAATAAGCACATGAATGTGTGGGTAAAACCCATTGCAGGGAGATTGTGTAGCTTTTTATGCAGATTTCTTTACTTGTTATCCTATTCCTTTTCTTAGCTGTCTGCAACATTTTATTTGCTAACTTTTGTTCAGAATGGAAGACATATTTCTCACCTTGTACAAACAGTTCCATGCCTTAACAGGAAAAGAAATGAACTTTCCCACATTCTTAATTTTGCTGTAAAGAGAGCAGGAAAAACTGCTAGAATTATTTATTTTGTCATCATCCCAAAGGAAGTATATTAACAAGGTTATTTCAAGAAATACAACTTGGGGGGTGGAAAAAATAGCTCACTTGGATAATGCAATGCTTTGCCATGTATGCAACCCAGGTTCAAGCCCAACCTCTACCACACTGAAGGAAGCTCCTATTCTTTCTCTCTCTCTCTCTCTCTCTCTCTTTCTCTCTCTCTCTGAGAAAAAAAAGGCTCTCTGTCCTCTTGCTCATACAATGAAATAAAAATCCTGGGATGCAGTGCAGTAAAGTATTGGAACCTCAAGCATGTGGTCCTGAGTTTGATTTCCGGTATCGCATGTGTCAGAGTGATACTCTGTTTCTCTCTCCATCTCCTCTGATAAATAAGCATATGACCCAGAGTGGTGAAACCCTAGAGATGACAGAAAAATAAGGAGGTGGAAGAGGAAGGGGAGGAGGAGGAGAAATAGAGCTTGCTTTGTATGCATTCAAGAATAAGGAGCTTTGCCATCTAGGAGTTGGCTCAGTGGTAGACTTGGTGTGTGAGATACTTGATTCCTTGTGGTCCGGGAGGTGGCGCAGTGGCTAAAGCATTGGATTCTTAAGCATGAGGTCCCAGGGTTCCGAGTTCAATACCCAGCAGCACATGTACCAGAGTGATGTCTGGTTCTTTCTCTCTCTCCTCCTATCTCTCTCATAAATAGATAAATAAATTCTTTAAAAAGAGAGAGAGATACTTGATCCCTAATACCTCATGAATGAGAGTGGATAAGGCCAGGTGGTGGCATACTCAGTTAAGAGCATTTTACCATGTGCAAGGACCCAGGTTCAAACCTCTGGTCCCTACCTTCAGTGGGAAAGCTTTAGAAGTTGTAAAGCAAGTGTTGCAGATGTCTATCTTTCTTTCTCCCTTTCTATATCCACCTCCCCTCAATTTCTCTCTATCCTATTAAATAAAAGAGAGATAAAAAATGAAAAAATGACTGAGGAGTGGTGGATTCATCGTGCAGGCACTGAGCCCCATCAACAACAAAACAAAGAAGTATGAAATCTAAAACGCCCTATCTAAATGTTCTGCTGCAGGAGCCAAAAAGATTGACTAGCTGGCAGGATGTCTGCCCTGCCATGAGCAAAGCCTGGCTTTGAACCCTGGACATAGCACATCAAAATGCTACAGCACTAGGGGAAGCTTTGATGCTGTAGTGTCTCTTGGCCTGCCTCACTCTATCTGGAAAAGTCAGTCTTTTCCAGTGATGCAGTGAAATAGTAAATGCAGAATGCCCTGGCTGGCTAGAAAGTGAATTTAAAATAGAAGTTCACTACACTAGTGACTCTCAAACCTATGGCTATTTGGGCCGAGTTAGGGTTGGGTCAGCACTGGGACTGAGTTCCAGCACTACTAATTCACTGCTCTTGGTGGCCATTTCCCCTCCCTTTTTTTTTAAAGTTCTATTTTATTTGATAAGACAGAGAAAAATTGAAAGGGAAGGGGCGAGACAGAGAGGGAGAGAGAAAGACACCTGCAGACCTACTTCACTGCTCGTGAAACATCTCCCCTCCACCTCCCACAGATGGGGAGTGGGGGGGAGGTCTTAAACCCTACATGTTTTTTTTCCTGAAATATAGGAAAGTTGAGTGGCAGCTACAGGTGTTATGCTGACATGTGCTGCCAAAGTCTCTCCAGGTTATCCTTGCATGCAGCTGGAGATCCCATGGCTACAACCAGGCATAAACCTTGGAAACACGCTGCCCCCACATGATCTTGTGTGCATTCAACTGGGTTGGCACCCTTCACACTTGTTTTTAATCTTGGCTGAGAGTGGGTGAAATTTTTTTCCCTTTTTTCCTTTTTTTTCTTCACCTCCAGGTTTATCTCTGGAGCTAGGTGCTACCACTCCTGGCAGCCATTTTTTTTCCTTTTTTCTTTTTTGCTTCATATTTTACTTGACATGACAGAAATTGAGAGGGGAGGAAAAGATAGAGAGAGAGAGAGAAATAGACATTTGCCGACCTGCTTCACCGCTTGTAAAGCATCCAAGAATGGGTCATTTCAGTTTGGACTCTGGACTTTGCCACGTCAGCCTGAATGGAAACTCTTGCGTCATGTTTGTCATCTTCATCATCATCATGATGAATCTGAAAATCTATTAGATGTCTTACATGTACCAGGCATTTAGCAAAGTTCTTTATATATGTTGTCTTTTAAATCTTCAGAATAACCTTGCAAAGTTGTCAGTATTGTCTATCCCCTCTTTATGGATAAGAGAGCTGAAGTTCAAAGAGATGAGACAACTCATTAGATAGCTCATAAATGATGTCAGTAAGATTCCAGCTGTGGGTTTGCTTGTCTGTTTGACTTCAAAGCCTGATTAGCCATGTCATACTGAGACACCTTCCATAGAGAGAGTGCCTATCTCCCTCTTATATTTTTCTTGCTCCTTTATTTTTTTCTCCTTTCTTTGACGTTAGATTCTCTTTCATTTATTGAGGCTAAAGTTGTTAAAAATAGAACCACCTTAACCACTGCACAAGGAAGATACCTTAAATTCTTTGTAACAAGGAGCATAAGTGGTGATCTAGGATTTTGAAAGGTTGGAAGGTTATTTAATTTGGGCATCTTCTTTAAGACATAGGATATAAAACCATAAATATTGCATTAGATATATCATGAATATTTACTTATACTGGAATAAGAAATCACAATAAATTATGTCTGGGTGGAAAATACCACAAACATCACAAGAGCTAGAAAGATAGGCATCTGGCCAGGCTTCCCTGGACTGAAGACCCCACCAATATGTCCTGGAGCTCCGCTTCCCCAGAGACCCACACTACTAGGGAAAGAGAGAGGCAGACTGGGAGTATGGACCGACCAGTCAACGCCCATGTTCAGCGGGGAAGCAATTACAGAAGCCAGACCTTCCACCTTCTGCACCCCACAATGACCCTGGGTCCATGCTCCCAGAGGGATAGAGAATGGGAAAGATATAAGGGGAGGGGATAGGATATGGAGATTGGGTGGTGGGAATTGTGTGGAGTTGTACCCCTTCTACCCTATGGTTTTGTTAATTTATCCTTTCTTAAATAAAAAATAATTTTTAAAAAAAAAAGAAAGAAAGATAGGCATCTGCACTAATTAATGATGCACTCTAAAATGTTTTGTCCTACACTTTTGGGCTCAAGATTCTTTACTTATCTCTCTAAACACACACACACACACACACACACACACACACACACACACACACAAATATTCTCTAAAAAGATAATTGAAATACAATTCAGACATTCTCCTAGTTAATTCCTGGTTATTTCTTCTGTGCTGCCTACATATTTCAGGTACTAGGCACCAAAGGGCCACATTTATATCAAGATTTCAAGCCCTGACAATTGGTATAATAGACAGTAGGACTACCTCCAGATATCATTTCTCCTTCAAGAAAGTTAGCAATAATTTCACCATGACTAGCAATAATTTCAGACATGACTTCAAATCAAATTTACATTTACATTTCAACTTACATACATAAGCTGAACAAAAACCTAAAAATACTTCCATCTCAACTTTGTTAGATCCTAAAATTGCCCATTGTCATTTCAATATTACATAACAGGAAAAAAAGATAGCAAAAAAGAGTACCTTAAAAATCAATCACAGTTGAAATATCTTTTGCAAAGTTTACCAAAAACCGTAATATTCTGTGAACATCGCTAGAGTCTCTTTTCAGTCTGAAAGGGGCTGCTGTAAGTGAAGACCCCCCCCAAAACTTAAGCTTCATTGGTTTCCAAGAAAATACAACCAAAGAGGAGTGATCCAACAGTGAAAATGATGCTGTGTAATACACAAAAATCCATGTTACTGGTGGCCTTAAAAGTTATGCCATATGAGGTCCAGTTCTGAATAGCTTGAACTCCAGACACACTGGATGCAGTAGAGGATTTTTTTTTTTTTTATGTTTCATTCTACATTAAACAGCAATACTGAGATACAAATGTTCTGCTACTGCTGAAACTCAGTGATCTCCTCCTACCTCCCCTTTTGCATTTACAGAAGACTTATTATTTGCAATGGGATTATTTGCAAATACCATAGACCAAACTTCTATATTGGCCTAGTTAATATGAAACACACTATTTACTCTCCATCCAAGCAGGCCAGTTAACACACAGAGAAGAGCATGCTGTTGTTGTTAGAGACTACATACAGTAAAGAAAATATAGTGGCACTAAATAAAGCCTAAGAATTCATTAAGACATAATCAAGCTTCTGCAGATTCACCTGTTACTGGCAATTACAACATAGTTACTACAACTTGTCTCTGGGTAAAATTACCTTTAAATTGTATTTCTTTTCTGAGTTTTACTCAATGTAGTAATGTATTCAAATGTCTATCCTAATAGGAGAAACTTGATTCTCTGCATTCCTTTTCCTTTGCTCTGTCTCCTAATAGCTGTCCTTTACAATTATCCATAAGTAAATATCCCTAAACAGTCATTATAATGGTGTCTTGTGCCATTACTCTGTTACAGTATGCACCACTTGGTGTATTGCACCAAAGTAAAATACTCTTGGGGGGTGGGAGGGTTCAGATTCTGAAACAGGATGGCAGAAGAGAACCTAGTGGGGGTTGAATTGTTATGTAGAAAACTGGGAAATGTTATGTATGTACAAACTATTGTATTTTACTGTTGACTGTAAGCCATTAATCCCCTAATAAAGAAATTTTTAAAAAAAGACTATGCACCACTAAGCTAGACCTTGGCCTATAAGAACACCTCACAATGAATAAAGCATATTATAGAAGCATTTTGATCTTAGGCAAAGAGAGCATAATTTATAATCAATTTGTTCAGTATAATTGAATAATATGATCCTAGTTTATTAGTGTGGGACAGTTACATTTTTTCATTGTCTCCAACATGTAGGTATTTATTTATTTATTTATTTATTCCCTTCTGTTGCCCTTGTTCTTTTATTGTAAGTTATTATTGATGTTGTTGGATAAGACAGAAATAGAGAGAGGAAGGGAAGACAGCGAGGGGGAGAGAAAGATAGACACCTGCAGACCTGATTCACCACCTGTGAAGCGACTCCCCTGCATGTGGGGAGCCGGGGGCTCGAACAGGGATCCTTATGCTGGTCCTTGTGCTTTGCGCCACCTGCGCTTAACCCGCTGCGCTACTGCCTGACTCCCAACATGTAGTTTTTGTATGTATAAATGTGCTTAAATGGCTGGGGCATCAAACTTGATGCAGGAGTTAGATTCCAGGCATTGCTTATGTATGCTAGAGTGATGCTGTGGTTCTCTTTATCCCATAAATAAATAAAAACTTCTTTAAAAGAAAGCAAAGGGGGAGTCCGGCGGTAGCCCAGCGGATTGAGTGCACATGGCGCAAAGTGCAAGGACTGGTGTAAGGATCCCGGTTAGAGCCCCTGGCTCCCCACCTGCAGGGGGGTCGCTTCACAAGTGGTGAAGCAAGTTTGCAGGTGTCTGTCTTTCTCTATCCCTCGCTGTCTTCCCCTCCTCTCTCCATTTCTCTCTGTCCTATCCAACAATGATGACAACAATAACTACAACAATAAAATAACTAGGGCAACAAAAGAGAATAAATAAATATATATATAAAAAAAGAAAGCAAAGGGAGTCGGGCAGTAGCACAGCGGGTTAAGTGCACGTGGCACGAAGCGCGCAAAGGCGGAAGGATCTGTGTTCGAGCCCCCGGCTCCCCACCTGCAGGGGAGTCGCTTTACAGGCGATGAAGCAGGTGCAGGTGTCTTATCTTTCTCTCCCCCTCTGTCTTCCCCTCCTCTTTCCATTTCTCTCTGTCCTATCTAACAGCGACGACATCAATAATAACTACAACAACAATAAAAAAACAAGGGTAACAAAAGAGAAAATAAATTTTTAAAAAGCAAAAAAAAAATGTATAGCAGCTGAAATGTTACCTTTTGCTTTGTTTTGTTTTGTTTTGATTTGATTTGATTTGAAGGGATGAAAGTATTTCTCCAAGGAATTCATTGTTGCAAGAGCAAGACATTTTCTATTGTGACATTTCCGCCCCACCTCCCTCCTTTCATCTAGCCAGTGTCACTGAAATCTAACACACCTGGTCAAAGAAGCATTGCATTGTTCTAAAGGTCCTGACCTGTAATGAGAAAACAAAGATTGACTTCAGAGCTGGGAACACAACTGTAATTTCAGTGACATTGCCCTGGTCTCCAACTTTTGTTTTCTCTACCATAGCTATGCTGAAGTGATGCTCAGAGTTACTTAACAGAGAAGTATGATCTCTTTACCATCTTTATGCCTTTCTCCCTGATCTTTTATCATTCTTTTGTTTACTAGAGCACTGCTTAGCTTTGGCTCATGATGGTGCTGGGGAGTCAATCTAGGAACTTTGGTGCCTCTGGCATGAAAGTGTTCCTTTGTTTGCTTTTGCATAACATTTATGTTATCTCCCCAGCCCTACCCCTGCTTTAAAAAATTTACTGGGTTTTGTCTGGTTTTGGTCACACCCAGGGCTTCACCACTTCAGATTTTTTATAGACAGAAAAAGAGAGACAGAGAGACAGAGAGAGGGAAAGGAAGTGGTTTTAGATCAGTAAATATCTATGTACTCAAAGTCTAAAGGCCCTTGTGACTTAAAGAAACTGGAGATTTAAAATACTCTTACACATTCACTGTATTTTTTAGGATTAAGGACAGCACAGTCACAATAGTCTTAGAAAAAAGTTTTACCATGTTTTGTTTGTTAATATATTTGACTTGCTTTATTTTAATGAGGTACAGAGAAAGATGGGGGTGGGGAGACTAGAGCACTACTCAGGTCTGGAGCACTACCCACATTTGGTTTGTAGTGGTGTGGGGGGGAAACCTGGGAATTCGAAGCCTCGGACTTAAAAGTCTTTGCATAACCATTACGCTATTTCCCCAACCATGTTTCTTATATGTCAGATCTCAAATTTTAGCAGGTGTGGGAATCCCTGGAAGGGCTAAACTACAGAATGCAGGGTCCTAAAGCCAGAACTGCTAATTCAGTAGAAATGAAGGGTGCAGACTTTGCATTTGTAAAAAGTTCTCACCCACATGGTAGGAAAACCAGTTAAGAGAGCATCACTCAAATCACTGAGTCATTAATAGTTCCAGAGCCACTAATCCAATCATTTGTTGATACCTAATTTTGAAATCAAAGCTAAGAGGGTGTCCATACTTTCTTAAGAAGAGCATGGGGAGTCAGGTGGTAGCACAGCAGGTTAAGTGCAGATGGTGCAAAGCGCAAGGACTGACGTAAGGATCCTGGGACTGACGTAAGGATCCTGGTTCGAGCCTCCGGCTCCCCACTTGCAGGGGAGTCACTTCACAGGCGGTGAAGCAGGTCTGCAGGTGTCTATCTTTCTCTCCCCCTCTCTGTCTCCCCCTCCTCTCTCCATTTCTCTCTGTCCTATCCAACAACAACGACACCAATAATAACTACATTAATTAAAAAAAAAAAACAAGGGCAACAAAAGGGAATAAATAATAAATATTTTTTAAAAAAGCTTTAAGAAGAAAAAAAAAGAACAGCAAGTACCCCATTTAGGAGATGGGGCATTGTTGCTAAAGGCAGGTGATAGTGACTTAAGCTTCACAAGTCTTCAGTGAACATCTTTAGCCATAGCTGCCTCCCGCTTAGTAGGATTTGTAGTGCTTCGTTAAGCAAGAAGTAGTTAAGCAGTATCTTTTCTACTGGGTTTTCTGAAAAGTCAGGGCACATTTTGCTCTGAGAAACAGAAAAACACGTCATGACTTTTCTGACAACCCAAATAAGAATATAATCTAAAACATATCTTTATTTCTTTCATAGATTTTTTGGTAGCTGTTTACTGATTAAACTGATAACATAAAAGATTTTCATTGTTGATTTAAATTACGGGACATAAAATTAGGTGTTAATGGTAGCTATCTTACTATTTAAAACCTTTACTGTCTCAGCATTAAAAACAAAATCCCAATTTTCCCTTTTCCTCTGCTCTGGTTAAAATGCAATTGTAAGAGCAAAAACTAATTGTAAGAGCAGAACCAAGAAAAAAAATGACCTCTTGTAAAGAAGAAATCAATAATCCAACAATACCTAGTGGCTACTAGATCTTAGAATATATGTCCGGGGCCGGGTGGTGGCCCGCCTGGTTGAGCACACGTTACAGTGCACAAGGATCTGGGTTTGAGCTCCCAACCCCCACCTGCGGGGGAAAGCTTCACAAGTGGGGAAGCAGTGCTGCAGGTATCTGTCTCTCTCCTTCTCTATCACCCTTTCCCTCTCAATTTCTAGCTGTCTCTATCCAAATAAATAAAGATAAAAAGAATATATGTCCAATATGTATTTTGTTGATTTTTCAATAAAACATGTTAATGAATATGTCTTCACTACCTACTGAATAATTAAAACAATTTTTATTATCTTTATTGCATAACGATAGCCAGAAATCAACAGGGAAGGGGGAGATAGCGAGGGAGAGAGACAGAGAGACACCTGCAAGACTTCTTCACCACTCATGAAGCTTTCCCCCGCAGGTAGGTAGGTACCGGGCACATTATAACATGAGTGCTCAATCAGGTGCACCACCTTCCAGCCTCCTGAATAATTTCTCATGCCTGTGATTATTTACTCCTAAAATTACATACTTCTGTCTTAGTAGTACTTTTTTTTTCCCCACCAGAGCACAGTTCAGCACTGGCTTATGGTGATGCAGGGGATTGAAACTGGGACTTTATAACCTCAAGCATGAGAGTCTCTTCACATAACCATTATGCTATCTACTCCCACCCCACTTTTTTTTCAAGCAGGATGATAAACCCAAAGATTTCTAGAACAACTTCAATTTAAGCATGTCTTCCCCAGTGATATGTCCTATGAGTAAATCATAAGAGTCTTTATGTAGACAATGACCAAGACAAGAAAAGTTTTTAAAATAAAGCCTTTACTGCTCAATGAACTTTTAAAAATTTCTTTATTGGGAGATTAATGTTTTACAATCGACAGTAAATATACTAGTTTGTATATGCATAACATTTCTCAGTTTTCCACACAATAATACAACCCCCACTAGGTTCTCTGCCATCCTGTTCTAGGACCTGAACCCTCTCCCCTACCTGCCCCAGAGTCTTTTACTTTGGTGCAATAAACCAATGCAGTCCAAGTTCTGCTTAGTGTTTTCTCTTCTGACCTTGTTTTTCATTTTCAACTTCATCAATGAACTTTTGAGTATTATTAAATAAACTATGAAGCAGATATCTCAGGCACAGGACTTAATGACTATCAAGATTGCAGGATGCCCCACTGAGTTGCAAGATGTAAGAATCTTAACAAAAACAAAATGATAAACTATAAAATGCAATTCAGAGAACAGGGAAGCTGAGTATATATTCTCTGTGGAGTTGTCGTGAGAGCATTGGAAGAACTGCAGCCAAGATGCATATTTGACTCCTGGCTTTGACGTTGTGTGGTGAGGTATTCCTGTGCAAGGAGACCCACCTTTGCGAATCTCTGCCTTGTCAGCTATAAAAGGCAATTAGCAAGATGGAGTCTGCTTACTTCACATGCTTGCAGGGATTAAACTTAATTATGTACTGGAAATGCTGTGTCAACTGGAAAATCCAAAACAAATGTGTGATTTTTGGTGACTAGTCAGTGAAAATTGAATCTCAATCCCTCTAAAAGTAATTTAAATTCTTTAATCAAACATGCAAGGTTGGCATCTATACCCTTTTCGATTATTTTGCTAGGTTAAAATGAACAATTTAATCATTTAGACCAGGGATGAATACATGTACAGTTGGGGTTTTTTTTCCCTTTAAACAAAATGCAAGAGCTTTTTAATTGCTGTAAATCAGAAAATAAAAACAAGTGACAAATCAGTCTCAAATCAGTAAATGTTTTTATGCAAGCTTGCTAGGAAAAAAATGACTGTGTGTTAGGCCTGCAAAATAGCTCACTTGGGTACTGTGCCTGCTTTGTCATGTGTACCACCCTGCATCAAGCCTGGCCCCCACATTGGAGAAGCGCTGATGATGTGATTTCGCTCTCTGATTTCTCTATCTAATTATGTCAACCTAGTCTTATGAAATCCTGGTAACAACAACAATAAAATGACTATGTCATAAGTGTAGACTTAATTTTATTTTAGCATCCTCATAGTAGAATCATTATCTAGTGATTGAAGAATTTAAAGAAAAAGTCAGGTGATAAAGTACACAACTACTTATGAAGTAATAATTCTAAAACTTGGGCCTGGGTTTAGGCTTACTCATAAGGTTGCAAGTTCAACTTCTAGTCCTTTTCTGTGTGTGTTTGTATGGGAGGATCCTAGGAGTGGTAGAGCAGTGCTGAAGGTGTTTCTCCTCTCTCCCTCCTTCATCTGCTAACAAGAAATGGCTGCTGGAAATAATGAGCTCATGTAGGTACAGAGCCCCAGCAATAACCCTTGTTGCAATGAATAAATAAAATTTAAAAATCTAACTAAAATAGTTTTCATGAATAAAGTATGATTACATGATTTAAAAAAAACCTCCCAGTTAGAAAAACCAGTCAAAAGAGTTCTGAAGTCAATATCCATTTTTTTTTACTTTAAATAATGTTAATATGAAAGTTACTTAAAAAAACAGACATACTTCCTTGTTCACTCTTTCATATATATATATATATATCCTCCAGGGTTATCGCTGGGGCTCGGTGCCTGCATTACAAATCCACTGCTCCTGGAGGCTATTTCCCCCCCTTTTATTGCCTTTGTTGTTTATCATTGCTGTTATTGCTATCTTTGTTGTTGGATAGGACAGAGAGAAGTTGAGAGAGAGGGGGAAGACAGAAAGGAGGGGAGAAAGGTAGACACCTGCAGACCTGCTTCACCACTTGTGAAGTGAACCCCCCCCCCGTACTTGGGGAGCTGGGGACTCGAACCCCTATCCTTAAGCCATCCTTGTGCTTTGCGCCATGTGCGTTTACCTACTGCGCTGCCACCCAGCTGCGTCGCAGTCTTTCATATTTTTATATGAAAAATATAAAAATATATTTTTTCCCTGTAACTTCCCATCAGTTAATGTTGTCTTTCAAATGGCAATTAATTTAACATTTCATCATTTGAATGTCATTAAATTGAATTCTTCTAGCTTTTATAGGTGTAGGTAACACACCTATCAGTTAACATTTCAACCTATGTACCTGAAGAAAACTATTCTCATTTAACACTCAATTCTTCCTCCCAAGAATTGCAAAGTTAACAGAAAATTATGATTTGTTTATTATCTCACATTAAGGAAACTCCTGTGGTGGGATAGCCTCCAGGATTGGTTAATTTGGTGGCTTAATTATGTTTTACAGTACTTAGCTTCCTCTCATCTTTGCTTTGTCATCCTTGGCTTTGGCTTTTTCATGAGGAAGAGGAGAGGGTGGGGTAATAGGTGGCTGCAAATAATCCCAAACATTCGGAAATAGGAGAAAGAAAAGAATTGTGAAAGGCTTGTGAATTTGCTAATTGCTGAGTTCAAGCCCCAGAAGTTCAGACTCAATAGGTCCAAGTAGTATCTGAGAATTTATACCTTTAATAAGTTCCCAAGTGCTGCTGCTGCTGCTGCTGCTGCTGCTGCTGCTGCTGCTGCTGCTGCTGCTGCTGCTGGAGTCATTCTCTTAAGAAACATGAAATTAGACAAATGATTCTGCAGAAGAATGGATGTCTGAGGATCACTGGTAATGCTTGTTACATGATGTGCTTTATCATTTCCAATGTAACAGAGTTCCCTTTTCTCTTTATGGGGACTGTTGCCATTTCTAGCTAGTCCGTTTCCAATTACATTTTCTAAAGTGAGACACTGTTCACTTAGAATACCAAAGAATCTTGTAGTTAGTGAAGTGCCTTGCTAGAAAATAGCTTTGCATTCAACTGTTTGGGATGGGGTACTGAATGAACTGGGTTACTCCCCAAATGTGTACTTATTCTTGACTTATAGAAAGTTTTTTTTTCCTTTTCAGAATTCCCTATTACTCAATTTCTTCCAAAAGCAGGGTATTTAGCAATGCTAAAATTGTTTTAATATCTTTTGACTTTTATAACCAAGAAACCAAAAATTATGGGAATGAAAAATATACTGTGGATGTGGCTTGTCTAATTCTTCAGTGGGACTTCATTTGTAATGATGAATTTTTTAAAAATTTTAAATAGTGATTTACAAAAGTACAAAATAACAGGGGTCCAGGACATTCCATATCATTCCCACCAGCAAAGTTCTATGTCCCAATTTCCTCCACTGGAAACTGCAGTGATTCTCTCAAGGTCACAGATATGGGTTCACTATTATATATTTCCCATTTTTTCAATGGTTCTGCCTTCTCTTCCATTTTAAGTCACATTCATACCTATTACTACTTTTGAATGTCTTTCCTTTTTGTCTTCTCCTCTCTCTCTCTTTCTGGGTCCTGATGGAATTGGTTACAGATCTTTCTGGTCATCTTCCCCTGACATTTGTCCCCCTCTGGGAGTATGGAACAAAATTCTTTTTGGGGAATGATGAATTTTCTAACCTAAAGGTTTAACAATCCGCTTGTGTTGCAAAAACTATTTCTTGCTATCTTGTAACCCTCCTTCTCTATTTCATTTTTTTTTCAAACCTGTCCCTTCATCTATTTCACAAGTTATCTCTTTGGTTTGGGTTTCTTATTTTTGATGTATACTCAATAAGAATATATTTACAAGATTGTCCAGGGTTAAATTTTAGGATCCTCATGAATCCTCAGGCAATTTCTGTGTTGTGTATCTCCCTGTCTAATTTATTATCATAATGACATTTTTTGTGCCTTTTTTCTCATTTGTTTTCACAGTAGGAAGCACAGTAGAGAGAGATGGTTTCTTTAGGGGGTCTGGAAGGACATGAGGCAAGTTCAGGCAAAGATGCAAGCTTTGCAAAAAAAAAAAAAGAACTTTTTTTTTTGACATCTAGAAAATGGTATGTGCAAAATGTACCACTTTGGAAGTCTGAGGATATACAACTTTCCCCAAGCTCTCTCAGACCCTAGTGTGCAAGTGAGTGGACAAAGATTGAGTATGTTTCTGATGTGAAATTGAGAAAGCATTTAGATGGAGGCCCAGGCTATTATTATTGCAAGCACAGTAGGGTGTCAGCAGACAGGATAGGAAATCTGTGGGGTAGTTTCAACTATTTAGGACAACCAACCAATGAGCAAGACTAGTAGAAGATGCAGGCCAGTGGCAACTTAACTTAGTCTTTTGTTTGTCTGCTTTATTAGGGAAATCATGTAGGGAAGTAATGATTTACAAGACAACGGTCACATGGGCAGTTTCTCATATTTCCATGATAGGAATCTGCACCTCTCTCTCAACACCATCCTAGGTCCTCCTTCACCACTGTGTACTGGGTCCATAGTGCCTGTTGCCTATGTCTAGTATACTAGCTGTCCTATGCAAGAATAGTAGATTCTTTGATCGTCAAGATAATAAAAATGAAAACTGTGCTGGAAGTCACAGTGCTTTTGATTTTGTCAGGTATTGCTATGCATATCGTAAAAATTCAAAGCACAAATTCAACTGAAAGTTCCCATGTACATGTAAATAAAAATTGTTATCTTTTAATTTCAGCTGAGCTTAAAATATGGGTGTAAAGTTTCATTGGTTTGGGGCCTTGCTAAATATCTAACACTTCTTTCAATGATTAAGACTTATTCTGGTTCAGAAAAAAAAAAGTGTACTAGCCAACTCCCTTTGTGGTTTGTGGATGTAAATTCACTATTAACTCTTTGAATGCTCCCTAATTATTCTTTGCTTTCTAGGAAAGCAAAAGCACATGTTTTGATCATAAGAAGCATGTAGAAGTTAAAGGTGGGGTTATGTTTACTCATTCAACAACAAATATTTATTGATGACAATTACTTCCTAGATTATTTATTCTATGACTTTTATTCCATGTTTATCATAGACAGATGTTTTGGGGTCACAGATGTATTCTGCCAGTTTGCAAACCAGATAATTTTATAAATGGGAACATATTATAGAGTATCTGTAATACGGAATATCTATTTTCCAAGTAATAATGAAGTCCAGAGTTGATTCTCTGACATTATACTCATGCTCGGCACCTGCCTTCTTCCCTGTCTTGTCCTCACTTGTGGCCCCACTGACCCTCACCTCCAACTCCAAAGGTCCCAAATATCACCAGGGACTAAGAACCCATTGACTGGGAAAACTGAGCTTTATTTGAAATGAACTTTTCTAAAATAAAATAAAGTGTGTACTTTAAATTTTCTATGCCTTTCTGTTCAATTTCACCATATGTTTCATGATTAAAATACCAGCTAGTGAAGAGCTATGAGGTAGCTTTGTTTACTGATAAAGTATTTGTGAAGTACTTGGGTATCCGTACGCCATTAAGACACACAGGTTGCTCATTTTTTAATCCATTTGACTTTTATTATTGTGATTTGTACCAATGTTTACTCTTTTAACACAACTAAGATATAGAACCAGGCAGTTTTACAACTCTGGTAGGTGGCTTCTAGACGTTCATTTCAAATGACTTCTCTTGCACTAACACTGCATCTCCTAAAATTTGACGCTTAGTAATTCCTTCATCCTGTAAGAAAAAGAATAGACAGAAAAACAATGAATGACATTGCTAGATTAAATAAGGAAACCCACATGGTCATCTTATTAAGGTAAAAAAAATAGTTGACAAAACAACAGAAATTCTTAGTGAGCTGGAAGGAAAAATTTTATTGCTCTGTTGGAAAAGAATAACTTATAAAAAACAAGTATTAAAGCTGAGAGAGACAGCCTGTCAGGCAGGGTATGTGCGTCACAATGTGGTAAGACATGAAAGGTGCTATGGCAACGGAGGGAGCTTTGGTGCTGTGGTATCTCACCTTCACTCTGTCTCTGTAAGTGGAAAGAGGATCAAAGTGGTGAAGTCGCTCATGTGTGAGGTCCTAATATTGTGTGTGTGTGCATATGCTTTAAAATATCAAACCTGGGTGCCAGGTGTAGGGTGCACACTTTACTATGCATGAGGGCCCTTGGCCACTGCATGGGAGCATCACGCCAAGGGGAAGTTTCTTGAGTGCTGAAGCAGTGCTATAGTGTCTCTCCTCTATCTTCCTCTCTGTTTCTCACCCTCTGTCTGCAAAAAAAGTAAGAAACAAAAAAGTATGCTGAGAGCCGTGGAATTATGAAGGTGTGAAGACCCAGCAAAATGCTGGAGAGAAAAAAATATCAACTTAAAAAAATAACTTTCTGAATTGTTAACCTATAGTGCTTAGAACAATGTTAAACGAGTTTAAAATAAGATTTTTGTCTTATCTGAGGTAAGGTGTTTAAAAGAATCTTTTCTAAGTTAAATTTTAAATCCTAAAGAGCCATACCATTTGAATTTATAAAAAAATGTCAGTATCAAATTTGATGCTCAAAATATGATGCCTCACATCCTTTGTGTATCAAGGACCAGCATAAATAAAATGAGAGCACGTGACCATTCTCCCTCCACCTCTGCTATTTGTCCTATTTCCCCAAAGCAGAGATGTCTTATCAGGTTTCTCCTCTATACCTCAGATTGCCCACACCTGCCTACTCCTTATAGCCAATATATTTAATTTTGTAGGTTAAACATACCAAACAAAATGACAGCTAAAAGACTATGAGAACATTGATTTCTAAAGGAGAAAAAAGAGGAAAGGTGAAGAAACAAATAAGAAATCAGAGGTGGGCAGAAAGCTTGGGGGCAAGGTACAGGACTTGCAAGCCTGAGGCCCTAAGTTCCATCTCTGGGATCATATATAAGAGCTGAGTGGTGCTTTGATCTCTTACTTGCTCATGAGAATAAATACATCTTTAAAAAAAATAGAGAAGAAATAATACATTTAATTGCCACCACTATCATTCTATTTTTTGTCCTTTTTTACTTCAGATAGAGAGAGGTAGAGATAAGAAGAGGTAGCACAGTGGGCCTGAACTTGGGCCCATTTTGCACAGGACAACCTCTTGGTCCCATCAACATCATTCTAGCTAGCTACTAATTCAGACTCATGTTTGCTTCTCTGTATAATTTTCTATTTTGAAGTCTTAATTTTATTAGGTCCTCACAATAATCTCATGAAAGAAGATACAGAGATGTATTTATGTGTGTATGTGAATGCTTTTGTGCATACTACATGCAATGCAGTATACATATATTTCAGTCCTCTTTCTCTGAGATGAAGTGGTGGCTATCATTACACAACAATCTTGTGATAGGTCAGAGGGTCACAGTTGTGGAGAGAAGGGGAATTCTGAACCTTGTGATTCAGTGTTCTCCATTGTTTTTGTCAGAACAGTGTTAGTGAGCAGGACTTCAAAGAAAACTCTTAGCTTGCTGGAAAAAATCTCCCAAGCACAGAACAGAGGATCACTCTGTAGAGAGATGTTAGTGAGACTCAAGGATTAGCTAAGTCCTTGGAGGATCACCTAAGTGGTTGAACCAGCTGTCTTTCAAGGATTAATTAATTTTTTTTTATTTTACTTGTTAGCTCCTGAGCCTAGGGATATGTGACATAAGTGACAGTGGATCAAAAATGAAGTATGTGTACCCAGAAGGTGGTTCAGACATGGCAGAGGTTACGATTTGCCTGGGGTTCGATTCCTGGCACTAAAAGAGAAAGGAAAAACAAAACAAATAGAACATCACAAATGGCACACCAGTGCTTCGCTCTTTCCCTCTCTTTCTTTAGAAATAAACATAAGGCATGGCAGGTGGCTGACGTGGCAGAGTGCAAATGTTTCCACGGATGTAGATCTGGCTTTGAACCTCTGGTCAGCATGTACAGGAGCATTAGCAAAGTGGTGCTGCAGTGTCTCCCCATTTCCCCTCTCTCTCTTCATCATTTATCCTCTACTTAGAAGAAAAAAGAAAAAGGATGGGTGAAGTTTTAACATCTGCTCTCAATGAGAACCCTAGTGGCATAAACAAAACCCCATAAGCATTTAACAATTCTTCTGGATATATATATATATATATATATATATAATTTTTCTCCCTAGATCCTTCTTTGGTTTAGCCATAGGAACACAACTTTCACAATTCAGGAAACCAAAATATAAAATTCAAGTGAAAGCTATTTTAGGTTTAAGGCTATGGAGTGATAAATCTTTGGTGGAGTTAATTATGGGTTCTGTGTTAATGTTGGGGCATTGGAGGACATAATAGATTATTCTGAAAAACTGCCTTAGAGATAAAATGTTTGAGTTAATTAAAGCAAATCAATAGCCAACTCTGGAGTGAAATTTACTTTCATTTTGTGCTCATATGTCCATATCAAATGACTATATCACACACACACACACACATATATATATATATATATATATATCCTACTTTAGATGCATATGCATATGCTATGGCATCAAGGTCCAATAAGAAGAATAACTAATAACCAACACAAGTTGATTGCAACACTGAGCAAGAGACAGCACACTTACTGTTGGTACAAATCACAGGTTTCTCACACTGAAAAAAAAAATCAATTACAAACCATAAGATGATAACTCTACTTCATCTTGATTCCCCTTCTGAAAATTAAATTCTAAACACAATAAAAAATTTTTTGTTTCTCCAAAGAAATTTAGACACCAGTCCAGGATTTTTGAAGTTACTGACTAGCTCCATTTTCTTAGGACCCGACATAAGAAAAGAGGTAAAACGGTCCATTCGCTTATTTGCACACTGCACCTGTGGTTAGGGGCACACTGGGACCAGAGCACAGAAGCTGAGATTTGAGTTTTCTAAATAAGCGGATAAGCGATGAGGGAGCAAAGTACATGCGTGCCCACTCTGCAGCTGCACAGCCCTGCCCTCTAGCGGATTTGGAGGCGACAGGACTGGGCTTCCCTGTGACTTGTGTCTGACTAGCCAGGGCTGAAGCAAAACCAACCATCATCTATCAAAAGTCACTTGGGCCGGCAAGGGCTGGCTTCGCAGCCGAGCGGTCGCAGAGGTCCAAGTGCAAACCCGCCGGCCGACGGCAACGCCTAGTGTCCGGCATCCCCGCGCCGAGTGTAGCGGAGGGCGCCCAGCACTCGGGCTCCGCACACCTGCTTTTCAGCAGCTGGAGAAGGTTGAGAGCCCGCCAGAGGCTGCTGCCCGCCCCGCGGCCACACGCGGACAGCAGCGGGGACCCCTGCACACGCCGCCCCCCACGGCAGGAGACGACCCCCAGCCGCCAGCCCGGGCTGCAGGCGCCAACTCCGGCGCTTCCCCGCGCCCGCCCGGTCGTTCTCACGTCGGCGGCCCAGATTGTGACGCCCCCACCCGGCCCGGCGGGAGGGGCTCCCAGGGCCGCCCCGAGCCGCCGGGGACAGCGGCCATGACTGCGCCTGCACGCGGGGCCCGACCCGCCGCCTGCCGAGAATGCACAGCCGGCGCGGGGGAGCGGGTGGGTCCCTGACCCTGGCGGGAAAACCGGATGGATTCTGTGTGTGGGGGGTGGGGGAGTGGGCAAGGCACGCCCCCGGCGAGTCCCCGACAGATAGAAAAAGCCGGGGCTGGAGGGAAGGGGCGGCGACCGGCCGCTCAGACAGCCCCGGGCGCCTCCTCCCACTTCCGCCGCCCCGCCCGGGCGCGCGAGTACGCGTGCGCGCGCGGCGCTCGCAGCGGAAGTCGTAGCGACAAAGCTCGGTCGGCGGCGGGCCCGGGAGAGCCGGGCGCGCGGGGCGGCGGGGCGGCGCGGCGGGGCGGGGCGGGGCGGCGCGGTGGGGCGGGGCGGCGCGGCGGGGCGGGGCGGAGCGCAGGAGGAGGCGGAGGCGGAGGCGGAGGCGGGAGCAGAGCAGCGCGGCCGCGCCGAGCCGGCCGGGTCGACCGACACGGGCCCCCTCGCCCCCTGACTGGCCCCCTCCCCGCCAGCCCGCCCTCCGGCTCGCTCGGTCCTCACGCCGACAGCGGGGAGCGCACGCCTGGAGCCGCGGCGGGGCGAGCCGCTCCTCTGCGCCCGAGACGCGCGGGGCCCCGGTTCCCGCGAGCCCCGCGGGTGAGTCCCCGACGCCGGGAGGAAGAGGTTTCGGGGGCGCTCTACCTGCCGCCCCTCCATTTCCAGGAACTTCCAGGTGTTGGGCGGCGGCGGCGGCGGTCCGGGGATACCCAGGCGGGGGTGGCGGCTGTCTCTAGGGCGCCGCCCCACCGGCTGGACCCGGGGGCGTTGCGGGGGGCGCGGGCGCGGGGGCCCCGGAGGCGGCGGGGTGGGGGTCCTCTCCTCGCCCCCCTCCCGCGTCAGCCCCGCTTCTCTCGGTTTCTCTTGCAGATGCTGCTGCTAGGGGTGGTGGGAGCAGCCGTGGGACGTGTGGCCGGGAGCGGGGGTGACAGCCTGGGATTCCGGGGGCTTCTCTTCCTTGTCCTCTCCTCTCTATTCCCAGTGTGGCCGTGGCTGACACTAAAGACTTTGTAGCCATCAACCCAAGTGCAGTTTCCATGGAAAATGAAGGTAAAGCCCCCCCCCCCCCGCCCTGCCCTCTTCCCCCCCCCCCACCTCGGCAGATGGGGGTGCAGCGCGGAGTTGAGGGTGTGGTGGTTGGCTTTTTTTTTTCCTCCCCTCTCTTTTAAGTTCTCCTCCCCCCCTTTTTTTTTTTTCATTTGCTTGGTTTTATTTTGTCTCTCGATTGCAAAGTATTCATAGACCTGCTTGCTTGCTTAAGATAAGATACCTCGCTGTAAATTTGGGCAATATACGACACTTGGAATATTAAGGTGCTGTGAGCTGGACTCTGCCTTCCTGCGAAACCTGGGTTCTTAAGCTTTGGGAATGAAAGGGAAGTTTTCCTTTCAAATTGTATCCAAGCTTGTTTAGATTCCTGTTTGAAAGGAATGGCTGGAAGGGAAATAGAAATGGGGAGGGGAGGGACTACATCTCTATTTGCATATTAAGCTTTGCTATACAGGATGCTTTTGTACTAAAGAAAACATTTTTTTTTTCTTTTCTTTTTAAATGCAGCTTTGGGGGAAAGACATCGTCTTCTGTTATAAAGAAATACAAATTCTAAATTTAACGAAATACTATGAGATGATTTTCTTCAAGTTTATATTTCGAACCATCATTTAGGAGATTGACAGTGGAACCTGTTTGTCCACTACACACTTGAGACACTAGATTATCATTCACATGTTACTTAATTCTTTGGCTTCATCAAAATATGTATTGCTTTTCACCCACAGCACCAAATGTTTTGTTTAAATTATTGAACAACTGAATATATTTCATCTCCCCTTGCACTTATTCTTTGGATTGACTTCTGACGTGTGCGCGTGCAATTATCTTTATTTACTTATCTTTTTTCATGAGGCTTCAAATGCTATAAAAGATACTTAGAAATTACAATTTGTCCTCTTGTATCCATTGGTTTTAAAATATGTGTCTGGTACACTGGAGCTGCAGTTGGGCTTGCTGACTGCTTTCTAATTTGTTTTTTTCCGATATTGAGAATGTAAGCTTGATGGCCCTAGGAAGGACTAGTAATTTAAACATTGATTTTTTTTTTTCATGCAGTAATCTGTTTTGCTATCTGAGACCCTTGGGATATGTGAGAAATATGATGAGAGGCACGATTATATTGCTTCTATCTTATCTGGGTGGATAATTGGTGGAAGACATTTTCTGAAATACTAGTGTGTAACTGCAGAGGAGTTAGACTGTCTAATAGAGTCTTCAGAAACATTTGAAAGCAGTAATGATAATGTTTTTGTCTGGTGGTATGGAAAATCACTTCTGAGTCATCTTCCTATTTGTCTTTTAGTTTACAGATTTAGCAAAAGAAAGGCAGATCCTTTCTGTATGAGAGACAGCATATTGAATGTATTCATATACCTGTTTCTTGGTAGTAACATCTGAAACTTAAGCTTCTGTTTTCAGAATCTTCTTAGGTTTAAAGGGGTAGCTTAAAGTAAGCAGGTGGATTCTTTGCTGCTTTATTCCTTCATCTCTCAGGAAAAAGCATGACTAATAAAATTTATATTGTCTACTGAGGTTGGAGTGAGTGGTGTGAAATGGGAGCATGGTGCCTGCTTGAGTGTCATCTGTTTCACGGTCAGATAAGAGTGATTTGGAACCTATTAAAAGATCATACAATTCTTAAAGACTTTTGGGTGTTTCCTGCCTCATGATAACCAAGAAGCTGTTGTGTTTTGTTTTTTTGTCAGTTTTCCATTACCATACTTTTTTTCTTTTCTTACACTTTAGCATTTTGAACAACTTGTATCTAGTCTAGAAATTTTCAAAAATAACTAGTGTGAAGCACATTTCTTACCTTTCCTCTTTATAGTTAGCACCCTGCTCTGACATGCTGTGCTTTTATCTTATCGGTGTGAACCCAAAATGGATTCAGATTATCCCTCACTCAGTAGGAGCTGTGTGATTGTAAGCAAATTGCTTCGCCTTTCTGAGCCTCCGTTTGCTTATCTGTAAATTGGGATTGATAATACTTGTATTCAGTAGTCAACAGGTGCACATGAGAAATTCTGTGTAATTTCTCTGGGGAGCAGAGAATGCTAGAATTTAAGCTCATGTGAAGGTAGTCAGCCTGATTTGGTTGCTGATTCTTCATATACTAAAATTTGGCTTTGTCTAAATTGTCCTAATTGTTTCAATTTCTTTATAAGTTATCAATAGGCATTATCTTATTTTTATTTTTATTTTTTTTGCCTCCAAGCTGTTGCTGGGACTTGGTGCCTACACTATCAATCCACTGCTCCTGGAGGCTGTTTTTTCCTTTTGTTGCTCTTGTTGTTTATTGTTGTTGTTGTTGTTACTGTTATTGCTATCATTGTTATTTGATAGGACACAGAGAAATGGAGAGAGGGAGGGGACGAGAGAGGGGGAGATAGAAAGATAGACACCTGCAGTCCTCCTTCACCTCTTGTGAAGCGACCCCCCCACTGCAGGTGGGGAGCCGGGGGCTCAAACCAGGATGGTTATGTGGGTCTTCGCACTTTGCGTCACCTGTGCTTAACCGCTGTGCCACCACTGCCCAGCACCTGACATTATCTTATGAAGCTGTGAGCAGTCTGAACTGTGTCTAACATGTGGTATATAGTAAATACTAAATGTTTGTTGTAAATAGCCTAGCACAGTGTTTTGCTACTAATATACCACCTGGCATTAGTGTGAGGATAATTGAATGTTGAAAGAAGGAAATAAGTGACCTGGATGTCTTTTTTGTGTGTGTGTGCTGTTACTGGTATGGTTGAAATTAAATATTTTTCTTTTTTTTAAAAAATTCATTCATTTGCTTAAGAGAGAGAATGAGAACACAGGAGAGAACCAGAACATCACTTGGGCATGTGCTATGCCAGGAATTGAGCTCAGAACTGCATGCATGCCAGGCCTGCGTTCTGTCCCCTGTGCCACCTTCCAGCTGCTCATTAGAGAATTTTCTATCACTTTTGACTGGAGAAAGTTGTGGTTCTCCCATGAAGCCAGGGGGCTAGCCTAGCTAAATAGGTTATTTTTTCCTCTCCTAAAATAGTTTTTAAACAAGATTGATCGACAAGAAGAAAGCTCACTTCAGTGTAGTATATTTGGCACCAGGGATAGACTTCGGACTTCATGCTTGCATCCCATTCTTGTACCACTTCCTCAGGCTGCTCTTCTAAAAGCCTGATGAGTTCCCGTGCTTCTCGTTGTCTGTGTTTCCCCATCTGTATATGTGAGACTGTACTGTGGGACAGTTGGTGTGAGCAGTAAGTGAAGCTTGCTTTCCCAAGTGCCCAGAGTAATGCAGTGGTCCATTGGAAGTCAGCATGCATGAGTGGTTAGAATCCTCTAGTAGGTGTACATGTAAGTTCTATCTCCAGGTGAGCACGGGATAGAAATTCATAGTTCGTGGAATGTCAGCGTGACGGTGCTCTGGTGATGTGCCATGTCTGTAGTGGTTTGTGGGGGGATGACTTCATGCACATAATCCTCTTAGCAGAGCTGGTAATTGACAGTTAAGTTTCTGTTCTTCTAGACCTGTGATGGCCCACCTAATCAGCAAAGCTTAACCAGTTTTTAGCTTTAGCCTCAAGCATTCATCATTTTTTTTCTCCCCTAGAAGTATTAATTTCAGAGACTGATTCTGCATATCCATTTATGGGTCCAAATCCTTTTTGCATGCTATCACAAATCTATTATTATTATTTATTTATTCTCTTTTGTTGCCCTTGCTGTTTTATCATTGTTGTGGTTATTATTGTCGTCGGTGTTGGACAGGACAGAGAAATGGAGAGAGGAGGGGAAGACAGAGAAGGAGAAAGACAGACACCTGCAGACCTGCTGCACCGCCTGTGAAGCGACTCCCCTGCAGGTGGGGAGCCGAGGGGGGGGGCTCGAACCAGGATCCTTACGCCTTGCGCCATGTGCGCTTAACCCGCTGCGCCACCACCCGACTCCCCACAAATCTAATTATTAATATATACTGCTTAGGAGTCTTGAGATTTGCAAGTAAGTGACTTTTTCTTTTTTCTGAATAAAAAGTATATGTAATATTTCATGTAGTTAAAGGTTTGACATATAGTTATGTGTAGCTGGAAAATGTTGCAGAGTTTCCCCTTCCCAGTAGTGAAAATTTTCTTTGGAGTAAATTTAGCCTTTCTTACAGAAAACCAATATAAACTTAATGACATAAAACTATTACTATATCCTTAAATGTTTCTAAGACTAATATGTAGTAATGTAATAATATTTAAGACTTCAGGATGTATCTTCATAGATCAAGAATAACTAACCCTCACCTCTTTGGATTGCATTTGAAAACAAATGTATATTTATTTAGCTTTTTAAAACAGCTTCTTATTCAAGTTCAGATTGTTAGTTCTCTAGGATTGTTCTAAGAAAAGTTTATTTGGGGGGGCGCCTGGCAGTGGCGCACTGAGTTAAGTGCACATAGTGTGAAGTGTAAGGACCTGCACAAGGATCCTGGCTTGAGCCCCCAGCTTTCCACCTGTGTGTGTGTGTGGGGGGGGGGGTCGCTTCACAAGCAGTGAAGCAGGTTTACAGGTGTCTGTCTCTCCCCCACCCCAATTTCTCTCTGTCCTATCAAAAAAATAAAGATAAAGATAGAAAAGAAGGCCTCCAGGAGCAGTGGATTCTTAGTGCAGGCACCAAGTCCCAGAGATAACCCTGGGGGAAAAAAAAGAAAAGAAAAGAAAAGAAAAAAAAGTTTATGTTAGGATAATTGGTGGGATTCTAAGGGGAGATGAAAAACTTAATTATAATGCTTTGACTGGAAGCAAGAATCTGAGCTTTCTATCTTTAGGTATGGTAAGTGTGATTTATTTTGTGTTCAGTTTTTTAAAAAACAATAATAATAATAATAGAGAGAGAGCAAATAATAATATTTGTACTATTTCAAGGAAAGAGTTGTAACTAACAGATTATGTATAAGAAAGCATTTTACAAACTGTATTAACTTAGTGGAGAGGAGAGGAATCTTGCTGTAGAGATTATTTGTAAGCAGTAAGTAGCCTTTGGACAATTGACTCCTTGATACTTGATTCATCTTAATGTGGCTATTCGCATAGTATCGGTGGAATGCACTCACTTCTGATAAACTCAAGCAGTATCAGTATAGCTTCCTACGGAACACGCCCCTTAGGTCTTATTTTCTTTTGAGATTTCAGTCAGCCATAATGTGTTTTAAAAAAATGAATATTTTTAAAGGCACAGAGAACTCAGTCTGTAGCAGCTTCATGGGAAAGTCAGTTGAGGATTGGTAGCGCAGCAGGTTAAGTGCTCATGTCTCCAGGTGCAGGGACCGGCATAAGGATCCTGGCTCCCCACCTGCAGGGGAGTTGCTGCACAAGCGGTGAAGCAGGTCTGTAGGTGTCTGTCTTTCTCTCTCCCCCTCTTTGTCTTCCCCTCCTCTCTCCATTTCTCTCTGTCCTATCCAACAACATCAAAAACAACAATGATAACTACAATAAAACATCAAGGGCAACAAAAGGGGATAAATAAATATTTAAGAAGAAAAAAGAAAATGCTGGCTTCTTCCCTCACTAGTTCTTACTTGGTGGTGGTATAGGAGAGGAGAGGAAAGTTGTTCTTCAGGGGACTTTGGCAATGTCTAGAGATGGTTTTTGATCACCGTAAGTGGGAGGATGCTTGTGGAATCCAGAGGTATAGATCAGGTGTTCTTGTAAATATCTTGTGATACACAAGATATCCACCCTGGTTCCATTCCCAAATCACTGGTGCCCAGAATGAGAACATTGTTCTAAACAAAAATACAGACGCTAAACTTCTGAGCCTTTGCTTCTTCATATATGAAGCGTTGGTGACTCTGCTACCAGCTTGTTGGGATGAAACAGGGCAAAATTGTAAGTGTCTGGGATGGAGGAAATGGTACTTTCCTTTCTGTATGAATAGGGAATAAATTCTATAGGGAAATTACTTTTGTTATTTGTCCCTTCAATGACTTCTGGTTTCAAAGCTTCACTTACTTTTTCTGATAATTGAGATATCCAGGGAATATACAGTAGCTTTTATAGTGTTTTTCTCAACTTTTCACTAAGTTATGTTTGTGACTCTCATTTGGGTTTGGAGTATTTATGATTTGTAACTAGGAACAGGCAAAATACTGATACGGAATAAAAAATTTTACCTCGGGAGTCGGGCTGTAGCGCAGCGGGTTAAGCGCAGGTGGCGCAAAGCACAAGGACCGGCATAAGGATCCCGGTTCGAACCCCGGCTCCCCACCTGCAGGGGAGTCCCTTCATAGGCGGTGAAGCAGGTCTGCAGGTGTCTATCTTTCTCTCCTCCACTCTGTCTTCCCCTCCTCTCTCCATTTCTCTCTGTCCTATCCAACAACAACAACAATAAAACAACAAGGGCAACAAAAGGGAATAAATAAATAAAATTAATATTTTTTAAAAAAAAATTTTTACCTCATGCTCAGTGAGGTTGAATCTGTAATCTTACTCTCAGTTTCTATACTGTGAAGGCAGTTTTTTTGTTCTGTGAAATTGAGACAGAAGTGTCTTGGGTTCTTTTGGAAAATGTCTAGCCTTCAGTGTCAGTAAAGCTCTTTGCCTTGTAGACGTTTGCAAAATTTCAAGTGGATCTCTAAAGTCAGAACTGTTCATTAGGTTTACTAAGGAAAGTCTTCATTAGGTGGTTTTCATTTGCTTGCCAAATAATTTTACTCTCTTTTGTAGGGTGTGATTATTGCAAATATATTCTTTTGTAGTACTAGCTCATGACAAAGAAGGATATCTACATTTTCAACTCTAATACAAGGGACAAAATTAGTATCCAGCATTACCACTTTCCTTAATGTTACATCTTATATAGTAAACATAGTATGGTGATTACAACCAAGACTTTTTTTTTGTTTGTTTTTAAATACTTTTCTGGCTGGGATCCAATTCTACCTTGTACTGTTTCATTTTCATAATCTCACCCACAAAATTTTCCATTCTTTTTCACTGTCTGCTATAATCTTGATACTTTTTGAGGCATATGACTTGGTCAGTCATTTTAAAAAATACATTTCATAATAACAACAACAATAATAACTACAACAACAATGAAAAGACAACAAGGTCAATAAAAGGGAAAATAAATAAAATAAAAAAACATTAAAAAATACATTTCATTTATTTGTTTTTTTCATAAGTGAGAGATACAGAGACCAGAGCACTGTTCTGCTGTGGTTTATGGTAGTGCTTGAACATTAGAGCCAGTCAGTAATTTTTTTTTTAATTATCATTCAAAAAATAAAATAATAGAATTATCTTTCAGTTGGATGTGCCTTGGATTTGCTCATGACAATTCCTATTAACTATATTAATCATGGTTACTAGTTAAGGTGGTTATGTGCTAGGTTTCTTCACTGCAAAGTTGCTGATTTTTTACTTTGTAATTAAAAATTAATTTTCCTTTGCAGTTGTTACCTTCAGCTTACGCGAGAGGTACTTTGAAACTGCAGAATCTCTCCCTCATAATTGTGATGGTCCCGTTTTCGCATTCATTAATGGTTCTTGCAGGAAACAGTTGCTCCTGTGGTGTTTGCTTAATGGTGATACTCTGTTTCTCCCATTC
This sequence comes from Erinaceus europaeus, assembly GCF_950295315.1. Lineage (NCBI taxonomy): Eukaryota > Metazoa > Chordata > Mammalia > Eulipotyphla > Erinaceidae > Erinaceus > Erinaceus europaeus. Next base: position 35,085,332 of record NC_080182.1, on the reverse strand, counting down.
CTTCTACCTTTTTTTTTTTTCAATTAGACTATGCTTTTAAGGACTAACAGTTCCCCTTTCTCCATGTATTAAGTACTCATTTTTTTATTTACATACATTTACGGATGCTTATTTTACTGTGTGGGTTGAAGTCAGATATTTTGTTGCTTAAATCCCTCCTGCATTGGTTATTGAGAGTGCTTTCAAGTGTTCTCCTGTGTGCTTGTTACAGTGGCCCTGTCATTTTGTAAGTGCTCATTTTACTTTCTGGAAATAAAAATGTTCCTGGTATAAATCTCAAATATTTTTCCTGTTTATACTAGCCAACCATGGAATCAGACACTTCTCTAAAAAAACAAGTTCGGTTACAGTAATTTGTTGTTGTTGTTTTATTTTGATAAGACAAATTGAGAGGAGAAAAGGTGCGAGAAAGACCCTGCAGCATTGCTCCACTACTTGTGAAGCTTCTTCCTTACAGGCGGGGGCTGGGGCCTTGAACCTGGGTCCTTAAACATGCTAACATGTGCTCGTTCCTAAACAAACATGCTTGTTTAATTGGAAAATGATATCTAGAAACCAAGATTCATGTGTCAGGGGAGCTCAGTATTACTGGAGTGTCATTGTTTCTAGGTCTTCAGAGGATAGAGCTAACAGATATATGGATAGTAATACAAATCCACATCTACTTGTATTTATTCTGTTGTGTAAATAAAACCATGGATCATACTGGTAGTTGGAGAGATCCAGTCCCACACTCCAAGGTTTGCATTAGTTTGTTCTCTTCCCCTCCATTTCCTTTTTCTTACTGCTTCCTTCTCCATAAGCAAGAAACCATCCACAATGGTTCAGTCCTAATGTACATACACAGAAAAGTACTTCCTGCGTTGCAAATCTGTTCCCTCATGAGAAATAAATTTTTAACTAGACTATGTTTGTTTTAAGCTTTATAAACAGTCAGAATCTATTTTCCAAAGTCATTTAGTTTCAGTTCTTACTAAGTTCATTTATTAGCTGTTCTTTAGTTTCTTTCCACATCCTATTGGATTTTAATTTCTTAAGCCTTTTTGAAGTAAATGGTGACCATCTCCCTTCTCCATTTATCAGTAATGAAGACCTGTTCTTTCTTTCTTCCTTTATTTATTTTCGCTTTTGCTGCCCTTTTTTTTTTTTTACTGTTGTAATTGTTGTTATTGATGTCATCGTCGTTGTTGGATAGGACAGAGAGAAATGGAGAGAGGAGGGGAAGACAGAGAGGGAGATGCAGACCTGCTTTGCCACCTGTGAAGCGACTCCCCTGCAGGTGGGGAGCTGGGGCTCGAACGGGATCCTTGGCTCCCGTCCTTGCACCACATGCACTCAACCCGCTGTGCTACCGCTGGACTCCCGACCTGTTCTTTTAAAGAAGTGATTTGAGTGGTCCAGGAGGTGGTGCAGTGACAAAGCTTTGGATTCTCAAGCATGAGGTCCTGAGTTCGATCCCCAGCAGCACATGTGCCAGAGTGATGTCTGGTTCTCTCTCTCCTGTCTTTCTCATAAATGAATAAAATCTTAAAAAAGAAAAAAAAGGTGATTTGCTTCGAGTTAGCAACAGCTGTAATTACTTGGGCTGAAAGCAGTTCTTTTGGAAGGAGCTGTGCTCTGGTGATCATTCTCTTGGGCTTGCTTCCCTGCTTCCTTAGTTACAGCTCTCACTTCATATCTTCTGCATCTGGGGATTCATTCCATCTATTGGGCCCATAAGAAGTACTTGAAGTTAGTCCCCCAAATAAATCTTTGTATGGAAGCCTAGTTTTAGACCCCAAAACATCTACAGTCTAAATACTAATTCTTCTTATGCTGAGGTAAGTTATGAATTAAAATCATTTTTCAGGTCTTGGACTTTTTTTTTTTTTAAGTCTGAGATATAATTGGCCATTCTAAAGTGTCCAGATTAGTGGTTTTTAGTACATTTACAAGGTTTTGCCTTGGTCTAATGACATTCCCATCACACTGAAAAGAAACCACTTTTGTCTCTTTTCCCAAGCCCATGGCAACTTCTAATTCACTTTTCCCTTCTCTGAACTAATCTTTTAAGACATTTCATGTAAGTGGAATGAGTCAACATGTGTGACATTTTGTGACTTACTTCATTTTAGCATGTTATCAACATTTAGCCATGTAGTATCATATATCATTTTGCTCTTTTTTTTTCTTTCTGAATAATATTTCATTGTGGGGACATTTTATATATCGGTTAATGACATTTGGGTTATCTCTACGTTTTGATTATTGCAAATATATTGCTGTGAATATTCATGTATGGTGTTTGTGTGATGTATGTTTTCAGTTCTTTGGGATATATTCTTAGTTGTGGAAATGCTGAGTACTTGGAGATTCTGTGGTTAATTTATTGAAGAGCCCCCACTTTCACCATTTTTCTTTTCCACCAGCAATTTATGAAGGTTTCACTTCTTTTTTTTTTCTACATTCAACATTTTTTTTTCCTGTGTGCTTTTGAAAAAGTTGCCATTCTGGGAAGTATGAAATTTTTGTTTTGATTTACATATTTTGAATAACTAATGAGGTCAAGCATTTTTACTAATCATTTTTATTTTTATGAGAGACATATAGAGAGAAAGATAAAGAGAGACCAAAGCACTGCTCAGCTCTGGCTGATGGTGGTGCTGGAAATTGAACCTGGGACCTTAGCCTCAGGCATGAGAATCCTTTGCAGAACCATGATGGTGTCTTCCTAGCCTGATGCCAAGCATTTTGTTGTGTGCTGATTGGCTCTGTATGTCTTTGGAGAGACAGCTATTCACAATCTTTCCCCCCCTTTAGGTTAATTGTTTGCTTTTTAAAAATTGTTGACTTGCATTATTCTTTACGTATCCTGGATGCTGAATACCCTACATCTGTTCTTCAGACATTCAAAGAGTGTATAAGGGTATTCAGTAGCATTTATATTATCCTTATCAGGCACAGTATGCAAATATTTTTCTTATTCTATAGGTTGTGTTTTTCTTTCTTCCTTTGTTTATTTTGTTTTAAGAAAGTAATCTTGGAGCTCCAGTGGCGCAATCGGTTAGCGAGTGGTACTTATACAGAAAGTAATCTTTATTTTTTAAAATTATATTACTTATTGGGCAAACAAGTTGAGAGGGAAGGAGGAGAGAAAGAGAGAGACAGAGACAGACACCCACAATATTGTTTCACCACTTGGTAAAGCTGTCCCCATGGTCATTGTGACCTTTACCTTCAAATGAGTGTACCTGTGCCTGGTGGCATGTTTTACTCTTGATTGTATTTTTCTGCACCACAAACTATAAGACTTTTATGAAGTCAAAATTTACCTATTTTTTCTTCTATTTGTGCTTAAGGCATTATATCCAGGAAACTTTTGCCTGATAAAAGATGACAAAGGCACAAAGCGCAAGGACCGGCTAAGGGTCCCGGTTCAAGCCCCCAGCTCCCAGGGGAGTCGCTTCACAGGCGGTGAAGCAGGTCTACAGGTGTCTGTCCTTCTCTCCCCCTCTCTGTCTTCCCCTCCTCTCTCCATTTCTATCTGCCCTATCCAACAACAGTGACATCAATAACAACAACAATAATAACTATAACAGTAAAACAACAAGGGCAACAAAAGGGAATAAATAAATATTTAAGAAAAGATGACAAAGACCTGAGCTGTCTTTAAAGAATTTCAGAGCTTAGCTTTTACCTTTTAATCCATTTTGAGTTAATATTTGAATGTGCTGTGTGATGTGAAATGCCATCTTTATTCTATTTTATGGAATATCCAGTCATCCTGGTAGTATTTGTTCAAAGCTGTTCTTTTTCCATTGAATTATCTTGACAGGCTTGCCAAGGACCAAGTGACCATAATATCATGTACTTAATTCAGTTATATTATACTTGTCTGTATGTCTGTTCTGATGTCAGTGACACAATTTGTATACTGTAGCTTTTGCAAGTTTTGAAACAGGTTTCATTTTTTTAGTCTGGGGGTCAAAATTGTAGTCACTGCATCCATTTTTATTAAAAAAACAGAATTTTGGTATATATTGTACTATCCTTTACTTTGAGGCTATAATATCCTTGCATACGTACAAATAAAGGATCTTTTTCAGCATTCAGTGTCATTTTATTCTAATCAACCAAAAAGTTATTTTAAAAATTTGAATTCCTCCCTTCTTTTTTCCCTAGAGAATAATTTAGTGCTGTGGAACAGTAATGATATTTGGAAAGTTAAGTAATTTTTAGGAAAAAAAATGTAAATGAAGGATTCTCTCTCTCTCTCTCTCTCTCTCTCTCTCTATTTCTCTCTCTCTGGTCATTACCAGAATTTCACAGCTCAGCTTTTTCAGATAGAGACAGACCTAGATAGGAAAGATACCACAGAACTGAAACTTCCTTCACTGCAGTGGGGGTTGGGTGAGGAAGACTTTTTAAAAATACCAAGCATTGGGCTGACAAAATAGCTCGCTAAGATAGTACTGCTTTGCCATGTGCATGACCCAGGGATTGGATAGCGCTTTCCCCTCACCTCCCCCCGACACACACTAAAGGAAGCTTCAGTGCTGTCATTTTTTTCAACCTCTCTCCTTCTCTGCCTGTGTCTCAGAAACAAAACAAACAAAACAGCAAGCATGAGATGAAACTCTCAAAATGTAATCATATAAAGACATGACATTAAAGTTTTAAAAGGAAGAAAAAGGTATATAAGCTATATACCAGTGATTTAAAAAAAAAAAAAGCCACTTGAAACAGAAGGCCATTATTGCCACGTAGAAGTTCCTTTAAATATGGGTTGTCACAATATGTAAGATAAAACTGATAACATGTGAGGGCAAACAACCAAAGGATATGGTCAAGCATTTCTCAGACAAAGGTTACAAATGGCCAAAGGAAATATTAAGGGGGCTGTGTGATGGCACATTCCGTTGATGGCTCTTTAAGGTGCCAAAGGACCTGGGCTTGAGCCCTTGCTCCCCACCTGCATATCTGCAAGTTCTACAGGTGTCTCTCTTGCCCTCTGTCTATATCCCTTTCCTCTCTGTTTCTATCTGTTTTATCTAATAAAAAAAGAAGAAGAAAAAAAAAAAGCCACGAGGAGTGCTGGATTTGTATGAGCACTGAATCACAGTGATAACTGATGGCAATACAAAAAGGAGAGGAAAGAACAGAAATACTAAGATGATGTTCAGTTGGGCGGTAGCACAGCGGGTTAAGTGCAGGTGACACAAAGCACAAGGATCAGCTTAAGATAATGTTCAACCTCAATAATAAAGAATCACAAAGAAAAGTAACCATTTTCTTCTCTTTAAGCTGGGAAATGCCAAAAAGTGCGGTGATGCTTGATCTGGGTTAGATAGCAAGGAAAACAGCAACAATAGTTGTTAGAATAAAAACTGAAACCACTCAGCAAGTCCCTATTCAGGAATATATAGCTACTGTTATTATTACATTCATCATAACTAGCCAGAGCACTGTGTAGCTTATGGTGGTGCTGAGAATTGAACCTGGGACCTCTGCAGGAATGTCTGTTGCATTATGTGTGAGACTACACCCCGACTTCTCAGGAATGTATTTTGGGGTGTGTATGTTTTGAAATTAATCCAAGAACTACTGAGTTGAAAACAACAACGATAACAACAGCAAAACCCCTCATGTTGTAGTTAAATGGTTCCAAATGTAATAAAGTCAAGTCTAAAAGTTGTAGCATTCTTGCATTAAAGAAAATGACTGCCAGTCTACTCAGAAACAGTTAACAGTTATTTTTGGGCAGTAGGATTGTGGGAGGAGCAATTGCATTAAATCCTTTCTTATTACTTGGCTTTATACAATCGATGAATAGGTTTTTGCTTAAAAAAATATTAAAAATGACTTAGGGAGCACAACAATTTAATTCTCTGTAGGAATAAGAGATTTGCTCTTTCTGTCAAGATATATGATCCCCATTGGTCTCCAGAGGTAAATGCATTTTTTGGTTAAGGTGATTTGGACTGATTGTATTGCGCTACTGAAAATGAATTAGAATTATCTTGTATACATATATTTAGCAGCCAACCTTTTTGTTTCATTCCCAAACATTGTAAGTAAGGGAGGGAAGTTGTGATTGTTGGTTGAGATGGTGAGCATGATTTGTGACTGCTAGTTTTCAATTTGTTCAGTGAGCAGTGTTTCAGTGCTAGTCCGCGTCGGAGTCTTGATTGTGCTTTCTTGCATACAAGAAAATGGCTGGCATTCTACCTAGAAACAGTTCACATGAGGCTACTTTTGGGTAGTAGTAACCGGAAAGGAACAGGATTTTGCAGGATTCTTAGAGTCATGTTACGGAACTTGCACTTCAGATGAAAGGTAACCATTTTATAGCATCTGCCTTAATGGAGTCTATTGATCGATTCTTTGTCAAACTTTCCCACCACAGGCCTTCTTGTCAAATCACTCCTAAAATGTTGTGGTTACCAACTCTCCTCCAGTGTAAAGATTACCAGTATCCTTTCCTAGAAAGTTTTATATTAAATAGTGGTGCCTATTGGCATACCTTGTGGTGCTGTTTTAAGACTGTTAGCTTACCTAGCCAGAAATCTACCCAGTTTATTGGCCTGTTTAAGAGACATACACCGCACACACGTTAGCACACAGCTTATAAATGTTGCCATTTAAATTATTTTTAAATACAGAATTCAGTGTCAGCAAGTACTATCTGCAGTGTTGTGCAACCATCACCACTGTTTCGGAAATGGAAACTTTGTACCCATTAAATACTAGCATTCCATTCTCCCCTCACCCCTGGTAACCTTGAATCTATTTTCTGCCTGTTCTCTGTATATCATAGTTGGAATCATACGGTATTTTCATGATTGACTTATTACACTTAGCATAATAATGCTAAAAGTACATACAGACCATAGCGTACTATAGACTTCCTTTTTTAACTGCTAAGGAGGGACATCTGCCTGTTGTTACTTACCTTATATATTTGTCCCTGTACTACTCCCATTTCTGTTTCTTGATAGTGAAACCTTTTTTTTTTTTTTCCCACCGGGGTAATTACTGGGGCACAGTGTTGTGTGATGAATCCACTGCTCCTGGTGTCCATTTTTCCTTTTTTTTTTTTTTTTTTTTTTTGCATTTTATTTGACAGGACAGAGAAATTGAGAAGGGAAGGAGAGATAAGGAGGGGAGAGAAAGACCTGTTTCACTGGCTCTGAAGTGTCTCCACTGCAGGAGGGAAGTGGGAGCTGGAACCCGGGTCCTCATGCATGATGTGTACTTAACTGGGTGTGCCACCACCTGGCCCCTGTGAAACATTTTTAAGTATCTCAGTAAATACACACATACACATACGTACCATGAAAGAGCTCTTACAGCTTTTTCTCTTTAGTTATGAGGGTTGTATTTAACATCCTCAAGTTGTAACGCTCTAATTTAGAGTTATACAAATTTAGCTTTAACATTCACAAACTCTGCTCCATTTTCTTTCCACCTTCCTTTCACTCCTAAAATTATAGTTTTGTTCATTGTATAATTAAAAACATACTTTAAAAATAAATTAGTCTCTTAAATTAGGTAGAAATCAAAATAAGTTAGAAATCAAAGTTACAATAATATTGGCTTTACAAGAAGTAATTGATTTTGAAGCTACAAGCCAAAGTTACAGCAATAACAGTTTTTATAATTGCCTATGTATTCTTACTGAGATCTTTATTTGTGTTTAATGACTTCACGGTATTATACAGTGACATTTTATTTCCACATAGGGGACTCTCTTTAGGAATCTTATAGCTCAGGCTTTACCATAATGAACTTACATTTATTTATTTATTTACCTTTGAGTATCCTAAAATCTTTCCCTTGCTTGAATAATGGTTTTTCCAAATTAAGAATATTTAGTTAATTTTTCTTTTATGACTTTAACTATATATTAATTGTTTCTCTAGTGCATATTTTGAACACACTTGATCATGAGTAACTATAAGAACTATCCAAGTACTCTGCAGACTTTTTCTTATTTGAATATTTATTCCCTTTTGTTGCCCTAGTTGTTTTTATTGTTGTAGTTATTATTGTTGTTGTTATTGATGTTATTGTTGTTGGATAGGACAGAGAGAAATGGAGAAAGGGGGAGAGAAAGAGAGACACCTGCAGACCTGCTTCACCACTTGTGAAGCGACTCCCCTGCAGGTGGGGAGCCGGGGGGCTCGAACCGGGATTCTTAATGCTGGTCCTTGTGCTTTGCACCACGTGCGCTTAACCCGCTGTGTTACTGCCCAACTCCCTCTGCAGACTTTTATAATGAAGGACAAATTGAGCATTAGCATTTAAGTAAAAACTGTTGAACCACTGAGCCTTTTTTTTTTTTTTGACCCTTTCCTTTTCATGATAAGAGGTGTATTTATTTTTCACTTCCAGTACACATCAGGAGAGGAAAGTGTTTGTTTTTTATAGAGACTTTACCACTCTAAGTCAGCTTTTTCGGATAGAGGTAGATGCAGAGAGACAGGGAGAAGGGAAAGATGACACAGCATGAAGCTGGAAGCTGGGGCCCCAAACAGGTACCTCCCAGGTGAATTATTTTGCCGACCTGTGAAGAAAAGCTTTAAGTTTGAATTTCTTGGGAGTGATGAGGGAGTTTTTGTTTAGGTACATAGTGTCAGGTGGTTAAGAAGGCTACTGGCTTAGCTACTCGTTTATCCCTTCGGTAGGATAGTAGTACTTGCCATATAGCGGGCGGGAGGACAAAGACTTGTCTGGAGAAGCTGGGACAGCAAAGCTAAGCAGTACGAGGGTGAGTAGGCCAGTCACAGGGAGCCATCCCCAGAAGCCTTGCAAGTAGGCCTGGGAGCGTGATGTAGAGTGTGGAGCGTTCAGGTGGGCACTTAAGCCTGTTCTGTAGAAATGTGTTGCAGGCATTTCAGGCGATAGGACTTGTTGGTACGCTCCTTTCCTCACACAGGACACATACAGTGTTGTGGCGGTGGACATTTTATTTAACTAACCAACTGAAGACTTTCAGTCAGCCAAACTCAGTTGTCACCAAGTGTGTGAGTTCTGTATCTTGCTAATTACAGAGGACAATTCTTTTATGTGAAGGGTAGCTTTATTGGAGCATGTGAAGCAAACTTTGTGTCAAGTAGAGAAAGAAGTATAATTAATACGTTCGTTAAACCCCCCTCCTCCCTTTTCTCTCACCAGCATTGCTCTGCCTTATAGCATTGCCAGAGATTGGACCTGGGACCTGGGACCTGGGACCTTGGAGTGTTAGGCATAAACTGTGCTGTCTTGCTTACTTTTAGTCAGTGGGATCCTTAAAGGTCCATTAGCTAACACTCCTTATAGGGGAGAGGGGGGCTCAGACTGAAATGTGATTGTTCAATAGAGTTATCGAAACATAGATCTGTATTTTTATAGTTTTAATTTTCCTTGCTTTTTAAAAATCATTGTTTGTCACCACAGTAGCAGTTGCTTTAGGCTTAGAAGAGAAACAGCTGGGACCACTGCAGGCCGAATTCAAGTTGCTTGACTAATGAAGTGGGAGACTGAATCTCTAACGAATATCCTTGCTTTCTTTGTAGCTTAGCTTCTGTGCAACTTGACCCCTTAATTCTCTTAATCTTTTCACTGTCCACATACCAACGTGTGGTATTTTCTTGCCTACCGCTCTTACTCTTGTTGGAGATTGATTTTTCTAAAAGTATGTACCGACCAGGAATTAATTTCCTTGATTGTGTCCTTGGAATCAGCTAAGGTCGTTGGTTAGAAGCAACAAAACATCGAGGGATAGATTCTACAAAGATTAAACCCAACAACTGAGTAAAGAGCATTTTTAAAATTAAAAGTGGCAAATAAAAAATGTGAATCCTTTGGAATGCTTGTTCATTTTATACAAGACTTTAGTCTCAGTTGGATTACAGATGGTTACAATTGTATTCAACAGACAACAGTTGGGAATGAATTCCAGACTATTTCTGAATCTTGTTTAAGGAATACTGTGTGTTGATAATTAAAGTGAAACACTCCTGTTTTTATTTAACTTGGTCATTAAAAAAAATTTACTAAAACTTGGGATCAGATCATTTACTGCATTAAAAAAATAACGTAAGACAGTTCAAGTTTAGCTTACAAAGTGCTTTAAGGATGACTTTGTTCTCTAAGAAGTGTGGATATAAACGTCTTTTTTCCTTTTCTTTATTATGGGGAAGGACCAAAAAGAACTCTATTCAGAGCAGTAGAGGAACTGCTATAAGGGCAGAATTAAATATCAGCATTAAATATTGATTAAATGGCTCGGGAAAAATGTCCAGTTGCTACCATGTAAAACATTAAATGTGTAGTGAACTAGATTTGTAGAAGTGAAGGTTGGTGAGATTGTAAAAGATCACACTCTTTTACTGTTATATTTTTCACTTAGCATTCTGATAAGTATGAATTATCAGGTAAACAATGAGAAATGAAAGGTGGGGGGAGAAAATTCTAATGTGGGCCCATAAAAGTTAAGATTCAGAGGCTAGATTTAAATTACTAAATGGAACACATAGTTTAAGTAAGGAAATGTCAGAATTTTGAATGAAGCCAGTTTCTTTTTTTTTTCAAATATTTTTTCAAATATTTCAAATATTTTTCAAATATTTCAAATATTTTTTCAAATATTTCAAATATTTATTCCCTTTTGTTGCCCTTAGAAGAGAAACTGCATCGCCAGTTAACACTCTTGAAGATAGCCCCCTGCAGGCACTCCCTTATGGCCTTCGGCTTGAGCTCGGGCCCTCATGTGTGGTAATGTGTACACTCTTCTGGGTGAGCCACCTGGCACCGCCTACTTGAAAATGTGAATGGCTTTTCAAAATTGTGTGTGTGTGTGTGTGTGTGTGTGTGTGTGTGTGTAGTTTCTCCATCAGGAAATACCTCCCTACCTCCCCCGATATAAAGAACATTTTACCATTTTTGAGGAGCTGGGTTCAGGCACTGAGCACAATATGGGAGTACCTACCCAGGGGTAGCTTCATGATTGGTGGAGCAGTGTTGTGGTGTCTCCTGCTATCCCTCTCCATTCTCCTGGGAATGGTGAAATCATGTGGGCACAAAGCTCTAGTGGGCAAAAACAAAAGAGAAATAAATGATCCCTTAGATCACTGTTCAGTGCAGTGGCATTCTTTACATCGGTGTTTTGCAACCATCACCACTACATCTAGTTCCAAAATGTTGTCAACACCCCAGATGGAATCCAGTATGTCCATTAAGCAGTAATTACCCATATCTCCTTTATTCTCAACCCCTGGTTACTAGTAATCTGCTGTCGCTTTGAATTTACTGTTCTACATATTCCATATAATTAGAATCATATAATGCCAGTCCTTTTATTTCTGACATAACTTAATATTTTTAAGGTTCATCCTTGTCTGTATATCAGCATTTTATTTTTTATGGATGAATAATTATGTGTTGTGTGTATATCATGTTTTGTTCATTCATCTGTTGGTTATTTCTCTGGATTTTTGTGAATAATTATGCAGTGAATGATGGCTTTACAAATATCGGAGTCTGTTTTTAATGAATTATACTTGAGTGTAGAATCACTGAGTCATATGACTTTGTTATGCTTAGTTTTCCGGAAACATACTAAAGTGTTTTCCCTAGTGGTTGAGCCATTTTTACCCTCCCATCAGTAGTATACAAGTTTCTCAGTTTTTCTACAGCCTTACCAGTATCAACACTTGCTGTTTTCCATTTAAAAATGTTTACTTTTTTCTAGTATAAGTGAGCTCATATGTCATGGTTTGATTTGCGTTTCCCTGTGACTTAATGTTGCTGAACGTCTCTTTTGCTCCAAGTTGATATACAAATGGAGAAAGCCCATTTGATTCTTTTTAAATTTTTTTCTATTTTTTTAATCGTATATTTATTTATTGGATAGAGACAGCCAGAAATTGAGAGGGAAGGGGATGATAGTAAGGAAGAGAGACAGAGAGACAACTGCAACACTGCTTCACTACTTGCAAAGCTTTCCCCTTGCAGGTGGGGACCAGGAGCTCGAACCTAGGTCCTTGCACACTGCAACATGTGTGCCCATCCAGGTGTGCCACTGCCCGGCCTCACCCATTTGATTTGTTTGATCACATATTTGTTGTAATTGGGTTATGTATATATTTTTTGAGTTTTAGAAGTTCTTTATTCTTGGCGTAATTTCTTATTAGCAAATTATTTAAGAAGTTTCTGCCATTCTGTAAGGGTTTTTTTTTTTTTTTTTTGCTAGTTATTTGATACATACTTTCAGACTTGATGATGGTCACTATTTTGTTATTTTTTAAATTTTTTATTCGCTTTATTTATTTATAGGATAGAAACAGAAATTGAGAGGAATAGGGAGATAAGAGGGAGAGAGACAGAGACATCTGCAGCTCTGATTCACCTCTTGCAAAGCTTTCCCGCTGCAGATGGGAACTGGGGCTCAAACCTGGGTTCCTTGCACATGGTAGCGCGTGCGCTTAATGTGCGTACCACCACCCACCCAGCCTCCTTTCCTGTGTTTTTCTGTGCAAAAATGTGTTATGGCTTTTCTGACAATCCAGCAGTTATAATTCTGGACTAGTCTAAGATTTAAGGTTTTGAGGGAGTCAGGTGGTAGCGCAGCGTGTTAAGTGCACATGGCACGAAGCACAAAGACCAGTGTAAGGATCCCGGTTCGAGCCCCCAGCTCCCCACCTGCAGGGGGGTCGCTTTACAGGTGGTGAAGCAGGTCTGCAGAGTCTTATCTTTCTCTCCCTCTCCTCTCTCCATTTTTCTCTATCCTATCCAACAACGACAACAATAACAACAACAACAATAAAAATCGGGCAGCAAAAGGGAAAATAAATAAATATTTTTAAAAAATTAAGGTTTTGAATCAAGCTTGAAATAACACCCTCACATTGTAAAAGATTGACTTATTTCTGTTAGTATAAAAAGGCTTCCTCTTTCCTTTATTTTGCAGTTTACCTGTTGAGAAAAACCAGGTTGCTGTTCTGTAGGATTTTCTAGCCCCTGGATCTTGTTGAATGCATTCTTTGAAGTAGTTAATGTTCTCTATTCTTTGATTTCTTGGAAGGTGATAAGTCAAGAGCTCTAGCTCTACATATCATTTAAGGAGATTAAAAAAAAAAAAAAAAAAACAGCACCTATCCCTGTACTGTGCTTGTGCATTCTGATTTAACATTCTGTCTGTAGGAAGTTTTCGTAATTCCTTAGGGTGATTTTTAGTAATGTGTTCAGGGCTGCAAATCCATACTCTAGATCTTTCCACTGGGTCAGAATCAGTTTACAGTGTTTTTGCAAACCGTGTGTCACAGCACCTATGTCACAAGCACCTTACTCTTCTAGGAGATTCTGAGGACAGCAGTTGAGAATCACCACATTTCATATGAACTTTTAGATGGTAAGATTGAATTTTGGTGACTTTGCCAGTGGTAGTAGGTAGAAAAACTCGCATGTTACATATTTTTGTGGATGTTGCTGACTGTCCAGGTGTGTACATGATCCTTCGTATCACTTCAATGTGAACCTTTCACTTTGTGTTGAAAGTGTTCACCTTGCTTCTGAGTAAGGCAGTGTTTCATAAGGAGATGTTTGCAATGCTGTTTCCTTCCCATGCCAACATTTCTTCATTGGTAGAGCTGATGAGACCCGCCCACTTTGAGGCGCTTGCCAGCCTCTGCTCTGTGCCAGCGGGCTGATCCCTCAAGAACATCATCAGGGACACATTCACTTTCCCTGCTTCCATGGCAGCTACATTTGCCAATAAAATACAGTTCCTGGTAATTGAAAACCACTTTTAAATGGACTTGCCTAGTACTTGTAGAAGGTAGATTAATTCATAGAAGATCAAATACGTTATTTCTCTGGTGATTTTTGTCAGCATTTTTTGTACTTACAGTGAAAAATCTCTAAAAAGATAAAGATGTGTCTCAGGATAGCAATGTAGCTGTCCATGAAGACAGAATTTTTCTGTATTCCCCCGTAGTTTTGTTTGTTTGTTTTTTTCCTCAGTCTGGATCCTGTGCACTTGAGATTTCACTGTTCTGAGCCTTTTCCTCATTAAGTTAGAGAGACAGAGGGGAGATAGCAGGTTTTCTGTACGAGAAAACCATCTAATGATATAACACCTACTGTTTGCTTTGGGGGCTTGAACCTGGGCTGTGACCGTGGATCTAAGCCCAGAGAGCAGTGGTTCTCAAAATGTTTTTCCTGGGCCAGAAACATCAACATTCATTGGTAACTGATTAGAATTGTATTTTCAGCAAACTAGTTCAGACCTGCTGAACTGAGGTCAAGGCCCAGTAAGTAACCTGTGTTTAACAAGTCCTCCTGGTGACTCTGATGCTCACGACTAAGTTTGAGAATCTCTGTACTAGAGGGATTCCATCACCTTTCTCATAGCACACTCTCCACCCTCGCACTCCTTGGTGTCTGTAAGATGTAAGATTCTTGGTTGATGCACTAACTGTGCTGTTCTTGTTTTTGCTTTCTCCTGCCTTTATATACTTTCTGCTTGTGTCTGCTTTCCTGTCACAGCGCTGTACGGTCTCAGAGTTCATAAGACAACCCTGCTTTGTCCCATGTGACTGTTGCTAGCTGTGGAGAGGTAGCTGGCTCGTCAATTGTGGTATCTATAATAGCACACTTGATTTTCTTGGCTGACATTTATTTGTCAAGAGAAATTTTGAAAATTTTTATTGTTCAGTTACTGATCTGAGGGTTGGGGAGACAGCACATGAGTGTGAGACATCCTAGGCTTGCTCACTGCCACCACCAGCAGTCAGAGCCGAGTGGGACTGTGGTAAATAAATCAATAAAAGGTTTTTTGGCCTCAAAAAACTTTCTTTAAACAGTTGACCTGAAAACGTATTTATCATTCCTGAGTTGAAGTGTTTTTAGTTTCTTCCCATGGCTTGATTTCTGTTAGGGAATTTGAACTACCTTTGTTGACTTGCTATTTATTCTTTTATTTAAGATTTTTTTCTTGGGATTTATTTTATTTAAATTACACAAGATAGCTCCATATGAGAGAAGGAGAGGGGAAAGAAAAACTGGAGCACTATTCTTTGTATGGGTGCCTCAGGCATATAAGTCCTTCATTCTACCAGCTAGGCTGTTGCTTCCTAGCCTTTGACTTGCTTTTTAAGACAGATTTCTGTTCATATACTGAATGAAGTTAACAGCTTTTGAAACTGTCCCTCCAACATAATTTATGATCTTATGGTGGTAGTTCATTTTAGAAGATAATTTACTTTTTAAAGATAAAGTACTTTATTAGTGTAATTATTCTTTTAAAAATATTATTTGATAGGATAGAAGTTGAGAGTGAAGGGAGATACAGAGAGACAGACCAACACCTGCAGCCCTGCATCACCACTCATGAAGCTTCCCCCTACAGGCGGGGGCCAGGGGCTTGAACCCAGATCATTGTGCATGCTAACATGTGCACTTAAGCTTCCTTCAATGTTGTGGGGACTGTGTTGGACCTGGGCTGTGTACATAGCAAAGCAGTGCACTATCCAAGTTTTCCACCTGCAGGTGGGGACCAGGGACTTGAACTAGGGTCCTTGTGCCTTAAAACATGTGCACTCTACTAGATGTGTGACCACCTGGCTCTGCCAGACTAGCTTCATGGGTGTTTCTTCCTGGGCACGTGCTCTCTGGGTTGGAGAGAAGTCGACCAGAGCCAACCTGGGCTGCTGCTTACTCAGCGACGCAAGAGAGAGACCAGGAACTCGTGGCAGAGCGGGATGCAATGCAGTGCCTTTATTGATCAGAGACAAAGCCTTTATATATCTCTTTAACCAGAAGTGGCAAGTGGGAAAAGGAAATGGCTAAGAGAGGGGGTGGAGAAAAGAGCACGAAAGCTTCCATAGCAGCTGTTGCGAAGGTTCTGACCAATGGGATTAACCAATACCCTGCAGGCAGGGCGGGTCTCAGGCAAAACAATGATTATGTAAATAGACTGTCAGCAATGCAGGGGAGCTGGCGTAATGCCCAACATGGCTCCTTTATCTCCTCTTCATTAATTGTCTCATTTCTTCTGTATTACAAGTTTTTCCTCCTTCAAACCAGTCTCATCAGCATGCAAACGTGCTATTTCTTCCTTCTTAAAAAGCTCTGCAATTTCTTGACTTTGCATTTCACTCTTACTATTACCTACTTTCTCTTCTCTTTATAGCTGGGGGGAGGAGTGCTGCATTTGTTTTTTTCCCAATTTCTTTCCTGCCATTTTCTTTGAACCCACTTCTATCTAAATTTTGATTCTCACCACTTGACTGAAAATGCTTTTCACTAATCTCCATGTCAAGTCTAGTGGTTAGTTCTCAGTCCTCATCTTATTTAACTTTTCAGTGGCATGTGACCATCTGTTACACCCTCCTTGAAATATGTGCTTCACTTAAGTTTCTCATTCTCTTTTTACCTCAGCAGTTGCTGGTTGCTGTTATTTATTTATTTATTCTCTTTTATTATCTTTATTAGATAGCGACAGCCAGAAATCAAGAGGGAAGGGGGATGATAGGGAGGGAGGAAGACAGAGAGACACTTGTGCACTACTTCACCACTCGCAAAGCTTTCTCCCTGCAGGTGGGGACCAGATGCTTGAACCCGGGTCCTTGCGCATTGTAACGTGTGCTCAAGCAGGTGCGCCACCCCCTGACCCCCTGGTTTTTATTTTTCATTTCATTTTTTTTTCTTTCTTGGTTACTTCTCTGACAGCTCAAGTGTCAATCCCCAGATCTTTTCCCTTTGTTCTTTGCTGATAATGTGTGTTTACTCTTACACTTAGTACCATATTTATTCTTCTGATTGCCTATGTTTATATCAGTAAAGTGGGCCTCTCCTATGTGTCTGGATATTATTCATTTACTTCCTGGACATTTCTTCCAGATGTGACGTTGTGAGTTCCTTTGCTGCTTTTAGTTTTTTGTATCCAAAGGTCACTTTATTAGAATCTTACTTGGCATCACTATATAAAATGAAGCAACTTCTCCCCTATTTAGAGTTCTTTTCTTAATTTTTAATGCATTTGTTATGTATTTTTATTACTTTTTTAAATTTTTATTTATTTATTTATTTTGTTGCCCTTGTTGTTTTGTTGTTGTAGTTATTATTGATGTCATTGTTGTTGGATAGGACAGAGAGAAATGGAGAGAGGAGGGGAAGACAGGGGGAGAGAAAGACAGACACCTGCAGACCTGCTTCACCGCCTGTGAAGTGACTCCCCTGCAGGTGGGGAGCCGGGGGCTCGAGCCGGGGGCTCGAACCGGGATCCTTCCGCTGGTCCTTGTGCTTAGCGCCACCTGCGCTTAACCTGCTGCGCTACCGCCCGACTCCCTACTTTTTTTTTTCTTATCAGAGCACTGTTCAGCTGTAGCTTATGGTGGTACTGGGGATTGAACCTGAGACCTGGGAATGGAAGACATGAAAGTCTTTTGCATAACCATGATATTTCCCCTGCCCCCCCTTTTTTTCTTAATGTTTTCTTAAGTGTTTGTGGTGTCACTCACTATTTATAGTCATTTGCTCCCAGTATTATGTGGCTCCATGAGATTAACGTTGTTTTAACTAGTCACTGCTGTGTCTCCAGTGCCTGGCATGTAACAAGCATTGATTAGATGTCAAAACACTGAATGAGTAAGTGAATAAATGCTGGTCTTTTAGTATTTCATCCTTCTCATTCTCCCTCCCACCCAACCCCCAACTTTGTGTAGTTATTTCTCTCTCTTCTCCTGCCAGGAGACCCTAAAGACTTCCTCAGGCAACTTCTTGTCTTTCTTTCTAATAAGTATCACTTCCTCATCACAGATTTCCTGCCCTAATTATAATCTCATTGTAATCACTCCTGACTCCGTGAACTTTTCTTTCATAACAATGATTGTCTGCAGTTTTCATTAAAAAATTTTTTTTATTGTCTTTATTTATTGAATAGAGACAGCCAGAAATTGAGAGGGAGAGGGACACCTGCAGCCCTGCCTCACCACTTGTGTAGCTCCCTCCTGCAGGTGGGAAGCTGGGGCTCAAACCTTGGTCCTTGCTCACTGTAACACATGTGCTCAACCAGGTGCACCACCACTCAGCACCCTGGCCTGCAGTTTCCCATTTATTGGTGCTGTTCTTTGATAATTTGAAAGCCCCCACACATTTGTTTAACTTCTTGTTAAATTCCCAAGGCCTAGCAAGGGGTCAGAGTCATAGTAACTGCAGTTTTGCAGAGAGTAAGTGAAAAAGTTAAAATATTTTTAGGAGCCATATAACTTTTGACTCATTGACCTGGTAAAGGATCTGTAACATTGAGGGTGGGGGGTAGATAGCATAATGGTTATGCACAGAGACTCTGATGCTTGAGGCTCTGAATCCCAGATTCAATCCCCCGTACCACCATAAGCCAGAGCTGATTAGTGGTCTGGTTAAAAAAAAAAAAAAAAAATCTAACCTTGATTTAATAAGAAAATAGGATTAAGATACTCTAATTTCTATAAATTTTGGTTAAGCATGGCACCCGCATAGCATGCACTGAAGCTTGCTGCTTTTGGACGAGAACTTACTGTGATTTAGCCTCCCTGTGTTGTAGAGTTCCCCACAGTGAGCTCAGCTCTCTCTGATGACCGTCTGGCCTCTGTCTGATCATTTCTGCTGCTCCGTTCTGTCTCCAGCAGCTGGTGTGCTGTGAACTCACTCTTTGGTGTTAGTGCTGTTCTCTTGCACACGGCAGCCCTTTCATATTCAGTGAGCTAGCATCATGTCCTCGCAGCGTCTTGTCTTTCACTGAGCGAATGCCCTCATTTCCTGCTGTAGACACTTTGAGACTGTAGACTCCTGAGAAATTTTCTGTAAAGTGGTTTCTAATATAGGTTCTGTGCACCAACCACTTAAGAATTATTTCAGTTATTTATTTTTACTGGATGTGGTGTATTGCATCGAAGCAAAGGATTCTGAGGAAGGAGAGGAAGGGAAGGGGTTGGGACGTAGGAGTGAGGGATCTGGGATATGATGGTAGAAAAGGACTTAAGTTGGAGGTGAGAGTGTCTAGCTGTTAGGAAGAGATGAGAAATCATACCCATATCTCACCAACTGTACTACAAACCATTGACCTCCTCCCCCTACAAAAATGATAAAAAAATAGTAAAATTACAGGGGAAAAAAGGGATTTTTTAGGGCTGGAAAAATTGTTGTCCTTGGTCTGTCATGGTTTGAACCCACTGCATTGGAAGAACCTTGGTGCTGTTGTATCTTTGTTACCCACCGTGTGTGTGTGTGTGTGTGTGTGCGTGTGTGTGTGTGCGCGCGCGCTTAGAGTAGTGAAGCCCTGATGATGAAAAGAAGTTATCTATATATAGTGAGTAGGCCTCTTATTCTTGTATGTTGGGTGCCTGAATTGCAGTTTCTAGTGCGTTAGCGATAGAAAAGTTTATTTTAACTAGAAAAAAAAATTGCAGATCTGTTCACCTTGAGGTAATTTTTTTTGAATTGAGCTAATTGTACTGTTGAGTTTACACATCTAGACACTAAATGGTTTCTGAAAAAGAAAATTGAATCACTTTGCGTTAGTGAGTCAAATGCTATATTAAGAGGTACCATCTTCACAGTTCTAGGTAATGTTCCTATTTCATATATTAAAAAACTGAGGTATAGGAATCTTAGAAATAAAAGGTTAATCTTTTTTTAAGTCAGTTTTGCTTCCATTGGTCTCTTTTTAAAACATATTTTATTCATTATTTTTGGATAGAGACAAATTGAGAGGGAAGGAGATAGACAGAGAGATACCTGTAGCACTGCTTCACTGCTTGTGAAGCTTCCCCTGGAGGTGGGGCCTGGGAGCTTGAGCCCAGATGGTTCTGCTTGGTAATGTGTATGTCCAGTGACGTGCGATAGCACCTAGCCCCTTCGAGACTTTGTCACTGAAGACAATACAGATCACTTGATACTTATTAAATCTGCTTATTGACTTCTTAAGATAAAAATAATTATGCCAACTCACAGTTTTAAGATTAAAGTCATTTTGTGATGAATCTTCTCCATTGCTTTAACTGTTTGACAGTAAAATTCTACTTTGCTGTATAATAAATTTGAAATAAGGGGATTCGTTGACTAAACATGTATAATGTTTGTGAAGTTTGCAGTTAGTTTTTTCTCTAAGGCTTCTGGTTATGTTTTAAAAAATGCTTGGGAGTTGGGTGGTAGCGCAGCAGGTTAAGTGCACATGGCACAAAGTGCAAGGACCAGAGTAAGGATCCTGGTTGGAGCCCTGGGCTCCCCACCTGCAGGGGAGTCGCTTCACAAGCGGTGAAGCAGGTCTGCAGGTGTCTGTCTTTCTCTCCCCCTCACTGTCTTCCCCTCCTCTCTCTATTTCTCTCTGTCCTATCTAACAATGATGACATCAGTAACAACAACAATAAAAAGCAAGGGCAACAAAAGGGAAAATAAATAAATTTAAAAATTTTTTAAAATGCTATAAATTCCAGGACTGTTTTGCATGAAAGAAAGATTTTTACTAAAAATTTTTAGTCATAATTATCTTTTATGGAAGTGGAAAAATTACCTTTGCTCCTGGCCTTAAAATACTTAAGTATTTAACAGTGCCTTTTAAATAAATGAAATTATAAACATGTATTCAGCTGTTCCAGAATTTGTCCACACATAGAGAACACTACCCCCCCCCCAATACTTAGCTTTCTTTCTTTCCTCCTCCTCCTCCCTTCTCCTCTCTTCTCCCTTGTACGGAAGACTTTTTAAGCATGCAGGCATAAAATAGTAATAACAGATTATTCTTAGATCTCATTTGTTTGTCTTAAAGAAGTATTGCTTAGAAAAAAATTACTTCAATGTTTGACCCTAAACATGTTGGTTATCCAAGTTTGAAAACATTTCAATTGAATGCTTAGAAGACTTGTACCTTGACAGTAAGATGAATTGTTTCAGTTCATTATTTTATTTTATTTTAATTTTTTTAATTTATTTTTTATTTAAGAAAGGATAAATTAACAAAACCATAGGGTAGGAGGGATACAACTCCACACAATTCCCACCACCCAATCTCAATATCCCACCCTCTCCCCTGATAGCTTTCCCATTCTCCATTCCTCTGGGAGCATGGACCCAGGGTCGTTGTGGGTTGCAGAAGGTGAAAGGTCTGGCTTCTATAATTGCTTCCCCGCTGAACATGGACGTTGATTGGTCGGTCCATACTCCCAATCTGCCTCTCTCTTTCCCTAGTAGGGTGGGTCTCTGGGGAAGTGGAGCTCCAGGGCACATTGGTGGGGTCTTCAGTCCAGGGAAGCCTGGTCGGCATCCTGATTGTATCTGGAACCTGGTGGCTGAAAAGAGAGTTAACATACAAAGCCAGACAAATTGTTGAGCAATCATGGACCCAAAGGTTGGAATAGTGGAGAGGAAATGTTAGGGGGGTACTCACTGCAAACTCTAGTGTGCTTCTGCTTTCAGGTATATATTTTGCACTATTTATGGATACGTGTGAACATATGCTCTCTCTCACAGAACCTGGTGTATATCTAGGTTTTGGGACTTTGTTAGAAAGTGAACCACCTGGGATGGAATTAGAGAATATGATGAATGGAAAGGTCTCACCCGAGTAATGAAGCTGAAGGGTTGTCATTCAACACCTGAAGTCTCTGGACACAGTCTGAGCTGAAGCATGTTGAGGTGGCAATCGTTGCCTTGATTAGGTTGCGATCGGCAGATGCACTATTATTTGATATGGATTGGGAGAGGCATGCGGGAAAGTGGGCCCTGTCCTAAGGTTCCAGGACTGGGGGAAATAGAGGCTCTCTAGTGGAGTTCAGTATTTTAATCACACTACCTGTGTGGCATTCGAAGTGCTTTCTTCTTTAAGGTTTCCAGAGTGAGAGGCTTTTGTCTACCTTTTCCCTAATTATTCAAAACTTATTGTGTAAAGAATCTTAGCTTGGAGCCCAGGAAAAGTCTGAACTCTGGGGGTTTATTTCTAGAATTGTGTTAAGCACTTTGTGTGCGTATTTGCATATGAAGCTGCATTAAGGGGGTAGCGTATTGCAACCTTCCTTCTCTGTGACCTGCTTTGCTTGTTCACAGCCTCTTTACTAACCTGTGCTGCTTCTGCTTGTCCAGATGTCGGGCTTTTTGTTTTCCATCTAACTTGGGAATAGGTTGAGTAGATTTTCTGTCATGGTGCTTTCATGCTTCAGACTGGAGTTCTTTCTGAATAGTTAAGAAATGAACTGACCAACAGGGGTAGCTGAAAATGGAGAAAGCTTGGCTGTTCCTTGTCCCCTTTGTTAAATAAACATAATGAGTTTAGAAGATTATGACTCCATGTAGTTATCGTCAGGATCTGCTAGACAGAGCGTCTGTTTTGCTTTTTGCTCAGCACATTGGCATACAGAATAGCATCTTTTTAAATGTGAAAATGGTCTTGTTTTCTAGTTGACACTTATAGCTTAATTTTTGAAATTTGCTTTCTGGAAAGATAGCACATGGTTAGTATGACATCATTGTTTTAGGACTAGATGTTCACTATTAATCTGAAAATGTTAACTTTTTTTTTAGTGTTATTTTTCTTTCTTTTTTTTCACCAGGGTTATTGCCAGCACTATGAGTCTGATGGCCATTTTTTCCTTTTTTTTTTTTTTAATTGGATAGAACAAAGAAAAATTGAGAGGGTAGGAGAGACAGAGAGAGAAAAGAAGATGGACATCTGCAGACCTGCTTGTAAAGTGACCCACTGCAGGTGGGGAGCCGAGGGCTTGAACCAGGATCCTTTGGGTCCTTGTGCTTCCTGTTATGTGCGCTTAACCCTGTGCACCATTGTCCGGCCCCCTTAATGTTAATTTTCTATCTGGAAAAGAATTTACTGTAAATGTTTGAATTTTCCTTTATTCTAGACTTCATTAGAATTACTTGCTACATTCAGATATTTATTTTCCCTTTGGTTTAATTTCCTAGGTTGCACGTTTTCAAAAACTACCTAATGGTGAAAATGAAACAATGATTCCTGTATTGACATCAAAAAAAGCAAGTGAATTACCAGTCAGTGAAGTGGCAAGTATCCTCCAAGTAAGTACGGGAGTGGAGAAGGGGGCCTGGGTGGAGGGGGAACAAGGGAGTAAATAGTAAAATTTGACCCTACAGATGACTACTGTCTAACAGAATAATCATGGTCTGCACTACCCAGTCCAGTAGCCCCTAGTGGAACACAGTTACTGAATACGTCAAGTGTGGACAGGACAAGGGGGGGAGCTGCCTAGCTGTTCTGTGATCGGACATCGTGCTTCTAGATTATCAGCACTGCCAGGGACTGTTAGTGCCTTGTAAGGATTAGTTGCATTAGGGAAATGATTTAATTATTAACATAGCTAGATTGAGGAATTTATCTTTTTGTTAGAGTTTCCTAAGGGAAAATAAAGGCTAAATTCAGAACTGCAAATAAACTTAATGACATTTGTAATGTACTTTATTTTTAATTTTTTAGTTATTTTTTTCCTTTATTGGATTAATGGTTTACAGTTAACAGTAAAATGCAGTAGTTGGTCCATGTGTAGCATTTCTCAATTTTCCACATGACACTCTAACTCCCCACCTAGTTTAGTTTCCTCCTCCGCCACCATGTTCCAGGACCTGAATATGCCCACCCTCTGTCCTTTACTTTGGTGCGATACACCAAATCCAGTCCACGTATGTTTGTAATTTAATTTTAACAAAACAAGGGGAAGAGGACATTCTTAATGTTTTTTAAAAGAGGACACTGGAGCATCACTCTGACATATGCAGTGCTAGAGACATATGCATAATTATAAATTCACTACTCTTCTTTTTGAAATGTCCTCTGCTCTTACTTTTTCCTCAAAATTCACATTTTATCGATGGCATTAAAAATAGCGAATAACCTCTTTTTAGTGTTTTTTGGGAAAAGGTGTTGTATTAGTACTTTTTATTTTAAAAAATATTTATTTATTGGACAGAGACATAAATTGAGGGGGTTGAGAAAGATAGGGAAGCAGAAGGAGGGAATAGACGAGGGACGGGGAGAGAGAGGGAGAAAGAGAGAGAGAGAAAAAGAGCTAGACACATGCACACACTGCTCCAGGACTGCTTCATTGCTCTTGAAGCTTTCCCACTGGGGGAGGAGACCAGAGGCTTGAACCTGGGCTCTTGCTCATTGTATCAAGGACATATGTGCTCAACCAAGAGTGTCACCACCTGACTCCCTCAGCGAGCTTTTTTTAAAACCATTTATTTTAAACAAATATGTGTGTGTTGCAAAACTGTATTACTGACTTGGTTATGTGTAACATTTCTCAGTTTTCCACATAACACCAAACTACTACTTTTGGAGGATGTAGTTGATTTTATCCTTTAATCGTAGTAGTAAGTAATAAAGTTAAAAGAAATAGTGACTGAAAGATGCGGATTTTATTCAGAGAACGTAAGATTCCCAAGAATTAGTTTATCTTAAATGTATTCTTTTAAGTTGACCTAAAAACTACAAACTGCCAGAAAAAAATATACGATTTAAAAGCAATAAGTAATATCAACTTCAGGGTTTTGATAGGCACATAGAGTAAGGAGGTAGTTCAGGCCCCTTGAGTGTTCTTTTAGAATAGTTAACTCTAGAAAACAACAATGAAAATAAAGGTAATTAAAATGCACCGACGTTTCTTGGGGTCTTATGGTTCATTTGTATTATTCCTCTTGTCCTATAGCTTTTGCTTGCTTATATCTTCCTGTTTACTTAAAAAAGAAACCCCCAATTTTATTAAGGCATAATTTGTTGAAGATACAGTGTACTTCTTAAGTAGTCTGTTTGCATTTTGATTCATTCCTTTTTAATTTTTTTTTTTATTATTGGATAGAGACAGCCAGAAATCGAGAGGGAAGGGCTGGATAGAGAGGGAGAGAGACAGAGAGACACCTGCAGCCCTGCTTCCCCACTGGGAAGCTTTCTCCTGCAGGTGGGGACCAGGGACTCGAACCTGGGTCATTGCAAATTGTAATATGTGCTCTCAGCTAGGTGCGCCTCCACCAGGCCCCTCTGTTTGCATTTTGAAAATGTAGTAGTCATTACAGTTAAAATGTGGAACATTTTTTTATCTCTCCAAAAACTTTCCCCTTGTCCCTTTGCAGCTAATCTTTCCCAGAATATGTTTTTACCAGATTAGATTTGACTGTCATCGATGATCCTGTAAATGTAATCACATAGTAAGGGTTCTCTTCTATTTTTGCTAACATTTTTAATTACTTTTATGTCTAAAATCTAATAGGCTGATCTTCAGAATGGGCTGAACAAAAGTGAAGTAGGTCACAGGCGAGCCTTCCATGGCTGGAATGAGTTTGATATCAGTGAAGGTGAACCACTGTGGAAAAAGTATATTTCTCAGGTGAGAAAATTTTATTTCCTCTTCTGGGTAAGTCCTTGCATTTTGTTAGTGTAGTTGTTTCCTTTTGTGACATTTATGGAGAAGAGTAAAATTTTAATGGATAATTTACATTTTATTGGAATGCAAATAATTATTTAAAGTATCGCCAGGTTAAACAATCAATTAGGTTGGTAATCTGAGACTAGATTGGCCAAGTATACATTGCACATTTATTTCTTAGTAGCTTTGTGATCTTTATAATCCTTTGAGCCTTAATTACAAATTAGTCATGATAATTTTAGGAGAGGGTAAACTATCAGTAGATGATACCTATTGTTATATTCTAACAGTAGCCTAGCTTTAGGCTATTGATAAACAAATGCCTTAGGGTATCGATAAATTGACATAAGACTGGTTGAATTTTTCTCTTCTTAATAACATGTTTGTTAGGTATGAACAAGAATCCTGTGACAAACTGTCAACTCTGTTAGGTTAGTCAGATAATTTTTTTGGAAAGAAAATTACAAATATCTCTTAACCTGAAGGTACTTTTAAAAACATGATTGTATTAACTTTCCAAAGGACCTTACTTAACTGAGAATGAGGCAAAATTTCTCAGTTTCAAATTTCAAAACAGTTTGTTCAGTGTTGAAAAACTGAGTTTTAAGAAACTGTAAAAGAGCTTTGTGTATGTCATGTCTTTGTTTTTATAGAGCTTACTTAAAAAATATTTATTTATTTATTTATTATTGGATACAGAGAGAAATGAAGAGGGGAGGTGGAGATAGAGAGGAAAAGAGACAGAGAGACACCTGCAGCCCTGCTTCACCACTTGTGAAGCATCCCCCCTGCAGATGGGGGCTGGAACCTGAGTCCTTGTGCCCTGTTATGTGAGCGCTTAACCAGATGTGCCACTGCTTGGTCCCTTATAGGGCTTATTTTGTATGCATATCTTTATCCTCACGATTTCTGTATTGCCTAAAACTTGAGGACGTTTACTACAATGATTTGACTTACCACCGAAGTGTATGATTTTAATGTTTTATTTTCTTAACTCAGTTTGAGAGCTAGAGTGCAGTGAGGAAACGAAATAGTGCCTATAATGTAGGTAAGCATAAGCAACAGTTAACATTAAATACAAGTGGTAACACACAGGATAACTGTTACAGAGAACCAAATTCATTTTTATGTGAGCGTTTGTTTGGAGCCCACTATCAATCAAGTAGTATGCTTAGTACTGCAGCACAGATATTCTGAGTGCAATCAATGGTTAGCAGTTAAGGGTTAAAGGGAGGTTTTATGCTTTTGCCCAGTGCTTTAATATTTATTCTTAGTTAATATTCACCACAATCTTGGTACAAAGGAGGAACCAGGGCTTTAACAGATGAAGTTCCATGTAAGTGCTAAGAGCTGGATTCAAACCCAAATACTGTGACTTAAATCATCCCTGAACAATCACAGCTGTGGCTTTATTTTTCTAGAGCACTGATTTTTTTTTTTTCTTCAAAATTTTATGCATTTGAACCACCTGAAGAGTGCTTTACGACTGTTGAAGCCTGGACCCCATACTGAGAATTAAATTTAATTGGTCTGGTGTGAACCTGCTCATCTCATAGAAATACTTAGATGATGTTGAATTGAAGAGGTTTGAAGCCACTGTGCTAGGGATCGGAGTCATAATTAGTGAGTGTGGTGGTGCCATCTCATTCAGAGCTCCAGTGTCTAGGGGCTGGGGCTCTCTGCTGGAATGAACGAATTCTTTGAAGCCTGTTTGCCTCGAAACCTTGAATAGTGATCAGCACCATTTCATTAGCTAAAGAGATTCTGGCAGCACATTTCTGCAATTTAAGGAGTGGGGTGGCCAACTGGAAGATTTTGGGCTCTTGGCCATTCTGAGTGCTGCCTGATTGGGTTGGTGCTATGGCCATGCTTCTCTAGATACTTTTGCCTTCCTGGGGGTTCCACACTTAGGAAAACCACTGTTGGGAGTAACTTCGCATCTTGTGATCCAAACTATACTGGAGGTTATTTTTGTGGTGTGTGGAGCAACCACAGAATTGCAAACCATACAAGTTTAGTTAGTATAAGTATGTTGAAGTTTATTTGAATCATATAATTTGAGTGTTCTTTTTGGTATACAACTTAAATCTTTAGCTTAAAAATAATTTTCTAGTTATTTCTGGCTTGGTAAAATTTAGAATTTACTAGGTTAATCAGTGAAAAATATATCTGTATAGCCCAGATAGAGAGGGATGAATATGGGGTGATCTCACTCATGGACAGAAGTTGAAAAAGAAGAACAGAAAGGGAAACACAAAGCAGAACTTGGGCTGGGCTTGGTGTGTTGCATCAAAGGACTCTGGGCAGGGGTTTCAGGTCCTCGTGCCTGATAGTGGAGGAGGATTGGGGGTGAGAATGTTTTACAGAAAATTGAGAAATTTTACACATGTATTAAAACCTTTACTGTAAATTACTAACCCCCAATTAAAAAAAGAAAAAAATACACCTGTACTATAGAGAGAAAATTTATTGGTTTTAAGTGTTGATGATATTCTCTTATTTTGAAAAGTCATTGTGGATTTTAAATGTAGTGAATAATTTTTGTTTAATTGAAGATATATAAAAGCAAATGTAGATTATCATGATTTTCTTCTCATGCCCTACTAGTTTTCTATTCTTTTACAATAGTGGAATAGAATTGTCATTCATACATAACTGTTGAATTGTTTTTGTTTTTGTTTTTATTTTCAGTTTAAAAATCCCCTTATTATGCTGCTTCTGGTTTCTGCAGTCATCAGTGTTTTAATGCATCAGTTTGATGATGCTGTCAGTATCACTGTGGTAAGGAAATACATGTATTTTCCACTGTTGATTAATTATGTAAATCAGGGTTGGTTTTTACTATGGAAAGTAAATGGAGAAATGCTTTATTGTTTCTTCATAGGTTAATTTTGGTTAATGTTTTAAAATCTTATAGTTTCAGTAATATATAACATTCAGGGGATTGGCACACAAAATAATTATTTAGTAATTATTAATTTCACAGATATTAAATTTTTGATAATAAGAGTCCGGTAAAGTGGTCAGGGGAATTGCTCAGTGGTGGAACGTAGGATCTGAATGCCTGAGACTCACAGTTTGATCCTGGGTGCTCCTTGTATCAGAGTAGTGCTCTAGCTCCTCTCCCTCTTCTTCCATGTGAAACTTTGCATGCTAACCATGTGAAATAAATCTTATTTAAAAGAAAATTACATTCAGTTTACTACTTTCCAGATGAGAATGTTTGGACTAATTGTTAACCAAAACCAAAAAAATATTACTTAGCAATGCATGCTATATATGCCATGTTAGATTTTATGACTCTTCCCAGCTAACTTATTCTGATATTCATTAAATGTTTTCCTGTCTGTCTCTTTTTCTTGACCCTCCTCAGTTCATTTCAATGTTGGACAGTTTAAGTAAATGCAAGCACTGGTTGAATCAAATGTTAATGCTTCAAAACACAGTACAAATTAATGTAGAATTGAAGTTCTTGAACTCTTGCATATAGACGCTGAGGAGTCTGAAACCCTTTCTGGGTGCTTCTGAAGTTAAAACCATTTTTCCAAATCTAAAAATCAGTCTTTGCACTTTAAACATTTGTTTCAGTGGTACAAAATAATGGTAGTAAAACTGTTAGTGCCATGTCTTAAGGATGATGACACTACACTGAACTGTTTCCTTTCTTTGATAGTTTTCTTTTTTCTTTTATAATTTTAAAAAACTTTATCTGTTTATTCATTTATGTATGTGTTTTGTATAGAGACAAAGAGAAATTGAGAGGGAAGGGGGAGGTAAAGAGGGAGAGAGAAACAATTCAGTACAGCTTCACTGTTTATGAAGCTCACTCCTCTGCAGGTGGGTACTGGGGCCTTGAATCTGGGTTCTTGTGCACTAATGTGTGTGCTAAACCAGGTGCAACACCCCCCCCCCCCAAAGCTAGAGAGGTAAAGAGAAAGTGAAAGAGACCATAGCACAGAAACTTCCTTCAGTGAAGTAGAGGGCCAGGCTTGGACCTGAGTTTTGCACATGTCCAAGCATCACACTATTCAACTGAGCTGTTTTCCCAGCCCAACTTTCATAGTTTCTTATTAAATATTGTTAAATACTGTATTTAATAACATAGGAAATATACATAAAGGTTGTTTGAGTATTGAAGTATGATTGTCTCAAGAAAATAGCATTTTACTTGAAAAGGTAACTAATAGATAAACTGACCTTATGATATTTTTTGGTAATCGCTGGGGCTCTACTTTTACAGGCTAACATTTTCAGATGTAGACAGAAACAGAGAGGTGGGGTGATGGTAGTGGGGTGTGTGGTTGAAGAAACCATGACACCAAGGCTTTCTCCAGGGTGGGGGGGTTCTGCAGTCAAATCTGAGTTGCCACCACTACTTTTTATACTTTTAAGGCTTGGATAATGGCATTCTGTATTACTATTATTATCATCATCATTTTTGAAAGTGAGTATAATGAGTTACATTAGTAAAAACAACTGACAGAATGCTTAAGCTTCCTTAGGATTTTAAGAATTTTTTGTGCATTATTCCATGCCAAATAGCTTCCCTATATTTAAGACTTTACTTTTTTTTTCCTTTGGAAAGTTTGTTTTTATCTGTTTACTGAGAGAGAACCAGAGTATTATTCTGGAATATGTGATGCAGTGAATTGAAATTAGAACCTCATGCTTCTAAGTCCAGACTTCTACCACTGCATTACTTCTTGGGCCAAATAAGACTTTGTTCTAATGAGGTCAGTAATGATTTTAGTATTTTTTTTAACTATTATAAACTGTATTAACATTTAAATACTTCAGTAACCAATAATTACAATGACAAGTAAATAAAGTCACACAGTTTTCCATAGTAGGATACTCACTCAAACTGCAGGAGAATTCTGTTAAGATTGCTTACTGTTAGAGCACAGGACTTGCAAGCTGGAGGCCCTGGGTTCAATCCCTTCTATCACTAAACATACCAGAGCTGAATGCCACTCTCATTTATATATGATGATGCTGCTGATCATCATCATAGTAAAGATATTTCAACTATTTAAAAAACAAGAAGCAAGATAAATCAGTGCATTTAGATATAACATGTTTTTGAAAATTTCATTGAGAGTTTTGGATTTCATATTGTAAGTCACTATCATAGCTAACTATTACTATTAGCACAGTAGCTAAGAATAACCACAATCTGAAAAATAATTAAAGCCCTCTTTCCTTTCCCAAGAATATCTTGTTGAGACTGGATTTTCTTCATGTACTTCAGCCTAACTAAATCATTACTATAGATCAGCTGTAGAAGCAGCTAAGACGATCCAACTTTGTACTAAGGCAGGAAAATTTAAAACACTGCCACTTTTTCACATTTTTTTTTTTCACAGGGGGCACATTTTCCATAAAAAATGTCATATATGTTGACTTGTGGGTTTTTAAAAAATATGGACTAATAAGTGGAAACTAAAACAGCAATTGAAAGAGTATATAGCATGATGAACATCAGTCTGTTTAACTCTCAGTTTATAAGAGTGTAAATGATTTGAGAAACTGTCCAGGCGAGACAGGCTACTGTCAGCTCTCAGCTTCTTCCCTCACAGGCCATAAGGCACAGTTGTGACTTCTGGGGAACCTGCTTCCAGCAGTATTTATAGATCTTGGGATTGCAAGTAGTCAGAGAAGTAGACTTATGATCGCCAACTATTTCTGAAGTTATAAGTCTGATTTAAAAGATACTTTTTTGTTTTCTTCAGGCAATACTTATCGTCGTTACAGTTGCCTTTGTTCAGGTGAGTAGGTAACATTTTTGTCAACGTGAAAATGTTATTTTGTTAATTGCTTAAATAGATCGAAATGGCTTATGGCAAAATCTCTAGTTATTGGAAGATAATAATGACTATCAGAGCAGTTTATTCTTTGTTGTTTTTGAAATAATTTTAAATTACAGAAAACTTCAGGAAGTTTGTAGGACTAACTTGACTGCTTTGGCTTAAGTAGTATGATGAGGAACATCTAGTTTTATTTTTCCCTCTTTCTAAAAAAATTTTTATCAGTGATTTAATATTGAATTACAGAATTAGAAGATAACAGGGGTGTAATTCCACACCATTGCCTTTCTTACCACCAGAGTTCTGTGTCCCCGTTCTCTCCATTGGAAGCTGTACTAGTCACACACATGGATTGACTATTATTTCTATAACCATTTATCTGTATTTATTTATATTTGCCCATTTTTTCTATGGTCCTACCTTCTTTTCCTTTTATAAGTCACACTTACTACTTCTGATTGTCCATCGTCCCCCTCTCCCACCCCCCCAGCTCCTGATGGAATTGGAGTTCAGAGCCCTCTGGTCATCTTCCCCTAACATTTACCCCTCTGGGAGTATGGACTGTTGGTATGCTTTTAAAAACCCCTTCTGTTTCATTTGGTTTAAATCTCCCCTGCTTAACACTGCATTCTATTTACACAACCACTGTATTCTATTTACATAAATCACTTTTACATTTACATAAAGCACCACCTTCCCTCCAGGGCATTGGTGGTTTAGTGGTAGAATTCTCACCTGCTCCACCCCTCTCCTTGTCACACCCTGATCCTCTCCTTGTCACACCCTGAGTTTCACCAGTCACTTTTCTCTCCACCCTCTCTGCGTCACATCCTGTTCACACCCTACTTGGGAAGTATATATAAAGACAACATTGTTCGTTTTAGTTAGTTGTTAGTTTAGCTTAGCTTGGTATAGATTGTGCTGCGTCCTGCATGAATAAAGAGATACTGCCTACAGCTCAACCATGAGTCCCTGGTCGTCTGTTACCCACCCGTGAAGCTCAGCCCGACAATGTACCAGAATTCTTTATGGGGTGCAGAAGATGGTAGTTTTGGCTTCTATAATTGCTTTTCCACTGGACATGGGCTCTGAGGTGGATTTATGCGCCAGCCTGTTTCTGTCTTTTCCTAGTGGGGCAGGGTCTTAGGCCAGTGAGGTCCTGGAACATACTTGGTGAGGTCTTCTGCCCAGGGAAGTCAGGGTGGAACCACAGTAGCATCTGCAACATGGTGATTGAAATGTAGTAAGATATAAAACAGGACAAAGTGCTTAATGAACAGAAGCCATAAAGGAGGAATAGAGCAGATGGGAATAAGGACTTTAGGTGGATAGATGCTAGGAAGTCTATTTTAGGTATGTTCCTAGGGGGTTATGACTGGTAATTTATACTGGCATTTGATAGCTAACTGTTGTATGCTTTACACATTGGGTTGTTCTAGAACTCCCCCGCCAAGAGAATTGGATCAGTCCAGTTAGTTTCGCGGGCCCGCTTGGCCCCGCCCCAAGGAACCCCGACAGAGGGTTCCTGAGTTCTACAGTTGGAGAGTTGCAGAGTAAGAGAGAGTGCTGGTGCCGCCGCAAAGAGACAGCAGAGTTCTGTTTGGTGATTAGTTTGGTTTAGTTTATGAATCGTTGTTCCTGAATAAAGAAATACAGCTTCCCTGCCCAGCCGTATGTCTCTGGTCATCTCTGTTACCCGCCCGAGAAGCTAGCCCGGCCAGCTGGAGCCTTACGAATATTAACAACAGCTAACCTACAGGTGGACTAAAAATACTGTCTGGGAAGATGGTGTCAGAGTTGAAAATAGGGCTAGAAAGTTGGGTTAGGGCAAAGAGTAGCTCCAAATCTTGAAGAAAATCTATGACTAAAATTAACTGTTGACCCCAGCAACCTTACTCAAGGCCCATATCTATTCATATTTAGCATAGGAGCCTGTGTAACTTCTGAGTCCCTGTCAGTCTGAGTTCACAGTCCATGCTCACAGCTGGGAACATTCTAGGCCGCACTCATTTCAGGACCCATCTTCCTCTAGTGGCACAGTAAGATGACCCAGCCTCCCTTCAAATAGTGGGGCAGTTCTTACCATTGGTAGGTCATAGTGAGGGTATGGTCCTGAGGAAGCCCGCAGAGGGTTTGTAATGACATTCCTGGTGGAAGTGACCAGTGATGGTGGAGGGAGGGATCTATTAGAGGTCTAGGCCCATTGAATCTATGGGGAAATCAGGATTCCCTGACTAGGGCTCCAGGTGATGGTGGTCTGGCAGTGGCCAAGAAAGCCATCATTAAGAGAGTTTGCCCTTTTTCAGCTTTTATAGTGCTTTCTATATCTGACAAGCTTAGACTTTCTCCCAGTTGTTAAAGTGTTGAGTGTCATTTGTTGTATCCTTTCTTTATTTTTATTGGACAATATTAAAGATAACTAAAGCAAACAGAAGCAGAATGTACAGTAATCGAAATTTCAGTCTAGCAATAGGTTTAATGTCTTTTTTCAGTTGGAAAATTGGGCCAGGGATTAAGTTTCTTCATTCTAGCAGCACAGAAAGAATGTTCTCCTTGGGTTATACATGTTATTCAACATGGATAGTGAAATAGTCTGTAAAACATATGAAAAAAATCCCATTAAGAACTATGAAATTGTGATGATATTGTCAGGATACTTATTGACAGGTATAGGCATGAGTAAATATTTAGACTGTATTTAATGTTTATTTAAATGCCTGGTAAATTTTGCAGGGTTTTGAACAACACTGGCAGGACCTATTTTCTTTCGTTTTAAAAATTTTTATTTATAAGATGGATATATTGACAAGACTGTCGGATAAGAGGGGTGCAATTCCACACTATTCCCATCCCCCAAAACTCTTTATCCAGTCCCCTTGCTTGATAGCTTCCCTATTCTTATTCCTCTGGGAGCATGGACCCAGGGTCATTATGGGATGCAGAAGGTGGAAGGTCTGGCTTCTGTAATTGCTTCCCTGCTGAGCATGGGCATTGGCAGATTGATCCATATTCCTAGTCTGTCTCTCTCTTTCCCTAGTGTGGCGGGGCTCTGGGGAAGCAGGGCTCCAGGACACACTGGTGGGGTCATCTGCCCAGGGAAGTTCTGTTGGCATCATGTTAGCATCTGGAACCTGGTGGCTGAAAAAGGAGTTAACATATAGAGCCAAACAAATTGTTGACTAATCATATACCTAAAGGATGGAAAAGTTCATATGAAGAGTTGGGGGGGTCTCCATTTTATAGATACTTAGTAGGCCTATTTTAGTTACATTCCAAAGGGCTCATGACTATACTAGTTTTGTTTTTTTTTCTCCTGAGCTTGACATCTGATATGCAGGTGGATCAAAGTTATTTTCTGGGAAGATTATGTCATGGCTGGAAAAAGGACCAGAAAGCTAGATCAGGGAAGAGAGTAGTTTCCAAATATGAGAAAGGTGTATAAATATTGCTGACTTGAAATATTTATTTATAATAGTTTGATCACACTGTAATTTGACATTGAATAAAAGGTACTTTTTTAAAGAGTCTTAAGTCCAAGTTAAGAATACAAAGAGTTGGGAAATAGAAAATGTGAGCAACATTTAGCATGGATTATGTTTATAGGAGCATACATATTTGCATCTCTATAAATGTTTATATTTCTATGATCTATTCTTGTTTTTCAATAGGAATATCGTTCAGAAAAATCTCTTGAAGAATTGAGTAAACTTGTACCACCAGAATGCCATTGGTATGATCCTTTTTTTAAATTTTTAATTTATAAAATGGGAAATATTGATAAGACCGTGCAATAAGAGGGGTACAATTTCACGCAGTTCCCAACACCAGAACTCCGTATCCCATTCCCTTCCTTGATAGCCTGCCTATTCTTTATCCCTCTGGGACTATGGACCTCGGATCATTATGGGGTACAGAAGATGGGAGGTCTGGCTTCTGTAATTGCTTCCCTGGATCCTTTTTTTAAAAAATTTTTTTAAATTTATTAGTGATTAAATAATGATTAACAAGATTGTAAGATAATGGGTGTAATTCCATACCATTCCTACCACCAGAGTTCTGTGTCCCCATTCCCTCCATTGGAAGGAATTTTATCCTTCTGGAAGATGGACAAAAAATATTTTTGAGGTACTGAAGGTGGAAGGTCTGACTTCTGTAATTGCTTCTCTTTTTATTCTTGAAAATAGAAATTGAATGTGACTAGTATAATAGGTATTGTGACCCCAGGTTAATTCAAATATAAGGTAGAACATATTAACCTGACCTGAACAATTCATGCTTTATTCAGTGTAGCAAGATATACTATTATGATACTTACAATTTTGAGATTGACAAATGGATTTATTCAACAGGTATTTCCTTTTAAAAAAATATTTATTCCCTTTTGTTGTCCTTGTTGTTTTTTATTGTTGTAGTTATTATTGTTGTTGTTGATGTCATCATTGTTGGATAGGACAGAGAGAATGGAGAGAGGAGGGGAAGACGGGAGAGAAAGGTAGACACCTGCAGACCTGCTTCACCGCCTGTGAAGCAACTCCCCTGCAGGTGGGGAGCTGGGGGATCGAACCGGGATCCTTAGGCCTGTCCTTGTGCTTTGTGCCACCTGCGCTTAACCCGCTGCGCTACAGCCCGACTCCCTCAACAGGTATTTTCACGAGGGTATGGTTTTGTGCTAAGTAAGCACTGTTAGCTGGTGTAGTGATTCAGAAGTAGATCCAGATGATGCAGATGGTTGTTTAGTTTTCTCCTTTAACGTTTTTGGTTTTGCTGCAGCCTTACCTGTGCATGGTTTGATGTATGCATGACATTATCTCTGAGCTGGCTTTACTTAGTGACGTTGAGACAAAGACAGGGAGAAACACTGTAGCACGGAAGCTCCCCCAGTGCAATAGTTTCCCTGCGTGGTGTTCTGGGGGCTCAACTATTGATCATATATATGGTATGGCAGGTGCCCTACAAGGTGACCTGCCTCTGACCCCAGTTTTCTCCTTTTAAAACGTTTGATCAACTAGTTAGTTTCTCCAGTGTTGTTTTTTCTTTGGGGGGGGAGGGGGTAGGCAGGGAGGTCATCTGAGCATCATAATTACCTAGAGCACAAAAATAATACTTTCTTAATTACTATATTTGACTTACCCCTTTAGAAGTGCTAATAAGCCCATATATTTTCTCTTAAGCAAGGAACTTTTAAAACAATAATGTGGCTTTTTTCAGTCACAGCTATTTCTGTTTCATGTCTTAGTGTACGGGAAGGGAAACTGGAACATACCCTTGCACGGGACTTGGTTCCAGGTGATACAGTTTGCCTTTCTGTTGGAGACAGAGTTCCTGCTGACTTACGCTTGTTTGAGGTAAGTTTGGTATCTTAGTATAGACTTCTGCTGAAGATAACCATTGGTAGGGCAGCCATAAACAACTGAAATTGTGTTAGGTATTGTGGGAAACACAAGGATGGTGTGATAGCATTCTTGTGACTGGGGAGCATATTATAGGTAATACAAATCACTTATAAAATGAAATAGAACTTGGTGAGTAAGAATGGAGTGGGGGTGGTGGTGGTGCACCTGGTTGAGTATCCATGTTACAGTGCACAAGGACCTGGATTCAAGCCTCCACTTCCTACCTGCAGAGGGAAAGCTTCATGAGTGGTGAAGCAGGTCTGCAGGAGTCTCTGTCTGTCTCTCTCTCCCTATCTCCCCATTTCCTCCCAACCGACTATATTTATTTGTTTGTTTGTTTGTTTGTTTGTTTTTCAGAGAGAAAGATTCCAGATATTCTGGAATATTTGGTTTAGATCTTTTTTTCAAGAAAAAAAGTTTTTTTCTAATATTTTAAAATTTTATTTACTTTTAATGAGAGAGATACAGAGAAAACACATATACAACGAGAGATAGAGAGAAAGAGAGAAGAGCGCTCAGCTCAGCTCTGGCTTATGGTGGTGCTGGGGATTGAACCTGGGACCTCAGAGCCTCAGGCATGACGGTCTTTTTGCAGAACCATTATGCCATCTCCCCAGCCTGAAAAAAGGTTCTTTTAAAGGTAATGTATTTTTTTTCCTGTTAAGTAACAAACAACAAACTGATTTGAACAAAAACTAATTCCTTAAGAGGTTGTTATCTTTCTAAGACTGACACTGCATACGTAGTTTGCTGACAGAAGAGCTGTACTTTTTCTCTTTAAAAACAGATTTTTTTAAAATTCTTTTCTCCAGAGACAGTCACTTAATATTAGTATTTATCCACATTTAAAATTCGCAGTGTTTAAAATTAAGAGTCTTGCACAGGATTTCATAGTTTTCAACTCAAAGTTGTTTTGTAGAGGAGATGTTTCCAAGGAGTGCTCTAAAGACACCTGCATTGTTCAAATGGAGCTTGTAGATTAAAATGGATCAGGAAAGTTTAGGGAATGCCATGGCATTGATGCTCAAACTTGGGTGCACATAACAGTCACCTAGAGGTGATAGTTTGGACTGTCGGAAAAGTCACAATGTATTTCCCTATGTAAAAATGCAACATGACTTTTCTGATAATCCATTGTTAGAAATCACCTGGTGGCCTATAAATGCTGTTGAAATGTAAAGCTATCCTTACCTGTGTGTTTGAAAATTTCTAACAAGTTCTGAGGTGGTAAAAGTGATGCTGTTCCTGCTGTAACCACACACACTCTGAACACTTTGATAGCCCCTGCTACTATCTATATTCCCATTAAGGTGATTTTTGTTAGCATATCGGAAGTTTTATGAAGCACTTCAGTAGGGTAAGCTGTCTAACTCTTAACTCATTGTTTCCAAGACATTTAACCTCTGCCCTCATGTATTTATGTCTCTATCATCTGTCATATTATACACAATGCCTATAATATCCTTAGAACTGTCATCGAGTTGCTTTCAGAATTCGATCCAGGCATATGCCATGGATAAAATGATGATGAATTTGTATGGGTGAGCACTTGACTCTTTTTTCTGTATTAGGGTAAAATCCTAAGAATCCGTCCCTTGCAGAAAATATGATGTTCGTGGTCTGCATAGAGGCATTTCTGTACTTTTCTTTTCTTACCAGAGCACTGTTCAGCTCTGGCTAGTAATGGTGCTGGGGATTAAACCTGGGAGCTCGGAACCTCAGGCATGAGTGTCTTTTTGCATACCATTATGCTATCTTTTCCCCCCACCTCCCCCGATAAATTTTTAAAAATTTTTATTTATTTATTTTCCCCTTTGTTGCCCTTGTTTTTCATTGTTGTAGTTATTGATGTCGTTGTTGGATAGGACAGAGAGAAATGGAGAGGAGGGGAAGACAGAGAGGGGGAGAGAAAGACAGACACCTGCAGAGCTGCTTCACCACTTGTGAAGTGACTCCCCTGCAGGTGGGGAACCGGGGGCGTGAACCGGGATCCTTAGACCAGTCCTTGAGCTTTGTGCCACCTGCACTTAACCTGCTGCGCTACCGCCCAACTCCCCTCCCCCGATACATTTTGTTGTTTCTAACTTGGGATAAATATAGGGATACATAGCAAAGAGAATTTCATGAAAATTGAGCCACAAGTGATGAAATGTTTTCTTTAGAGCCTTGTAACCCTTTATTCGTAGTTTTTGTTGCGGTTGGTATTAATGTGTCAAACATATCTTGAGAACTTTAGGTCTTAGGAAATATTTTATCTTGCGAGATGAACTTTCATTAGATAAAGATTTAATCTCAGTCTCTCCTTTTCCTTAATTGTGTTTAAAATTTTTGTTTCTTTTTTAAAAATTATTTATTGAGAAAGAAGACATTAACAAAACCGTAGGATAAGAGGGGTACAGCTCCACACAGTTCCCACCAGCCGATCTCCATATCCCGTCCCCTCCCCTGATAGCTTTCCCATTCTCTATCTCTCTGGCAGTTTGGATCCAGGGTCATTGTGCGTTGCCGAAGGTGGGAGGTCTGCCTTCTGTACTTGCTTCCCCGCTGAACATGGGCATTGACTGGTCGACCCACACTCCCAGTCTGCCTCTCTCTTTCCCTAGTAGGGTGAGTCTCTGGGGTAGCGGAGCTCCAGGACACATTGGTGGGGTCGTCAGTCCTCGGAAGTCTGTTCGGCATCATGCTGGTATCCGGAACCTGGTGGCTGAAAAGAGAGTTAACATACACAGCCAAACAAATTGTTGAACAATCATGGACCTAAGGGCTGGAATAGTGCAGATGAAGTGTTGGGGGGACACTCCCTGCAGACTCTTGTGTACTTCTGCTTTCAGGTATATTTTTCCCTGGTTTATGGGCACGTGTGAACATATCCTCTATCTCAGGGGACCGGGTCTATATCTAGGTTTGGGGACTTTATTGGGGAGTGGACCACCTGGGATGGAATTAGAGAATACTGTGAAAGGAAAGGTCTCACCCGAGTGATGAAGCTGAAGGGTTGTTGTTCCACACCTGAAGTCTCTGGACACAATCTGAAGTGAAGCATGCTGGGGTGGCACTCGTTGCATTGATTAGGCTGTGATCGGTGGATGCAATATTATTTGGTATAAATTAAGAGAAGCATGCAGGAAAGTGAGCCCTAACCTGAGGTTCCAGGACTGTGGGAAATATAGGCTCTATAGTGGAAATGTGAGGTTCCTGCTGTCTTAAGGTTCAAGAAGACAAAGGATAGTTATTGTTATCATCCTATTATTTGGTAATGGGGTTAACTTTGAAAAGTCCCTTTGTTAGGGTTTGCTGATAATACCCAGCATCTTGTATATAGCTGTGCTACCGGTTGCTTCTGTTTGATCATATGTTTCGAACTTTTTAAAACACAGACTGAATCTTTTGAATACATATGCTGAGTCTTTGATATGTGTTTTAAATTTTAAGTTGTTCTTTCCATATGTATTCTACTTTACACATCAGATGTCGTTGCCCTACTTTTTAAAATATGGTGAGACTTAACTCTGGTTCTTGTCTTAATTATTACTGACTGTGATAAGATATTTGGGAAATTAATAGAAAGGGGCTGTTTGAGGAAGATGTGATTGTTACAAAAGGTGTGGGTATTGAATACAACACAGAACATCTTTAAACTTGGACTTAATGGAATGCTTTATGTTCCCCAAGGCTGTGGATCTATCCATTGATGAGT
This sequence comes from Erinaceus europaeus, assembly GCF_950295315.1. Lineage (NCBI taxonomy): Eukaryota > Metazoa > Chordata > Mammalia > Eulipotyphla > Erinaceidae > Erinaceus > Erinaceus europaeus. Next base: position 35,045,050 of record NC_080182.1, on the reverse strand, counting down.
CCAGTTTGACAGGAGAGACAACGCCTTGCTCTAAGGTGACAGCTCCTCAGCCCACTGCCACCAATGGAGCTCTTGCATCAAGAAGCAACATTGCCTTCATGGGGACACTGGTCAGATGTGGCAAAGCAAAGGTAAACGTTCTTCTTGTTTTGTAGAAAGCTCCTGTCTTTGTATTCAGCTAGTTTCTTAGGCTTTTGTTTTGGATAGTTCCATGTGTACTTTTTCCAAATATATGTAATGAAAAAGCACTAGAGTTGAACCTCTGTGTTGGCAGTGATTTGTGAGACTGAAAAGTTGTGTTCCATATGCTGGATAATAAATGTCTCTTGAAGGCAGCCATCCACAGTGACACTTATTTATTTATTTATTTACTAAATAGCTGGGGCACTGCTTAGCTTGGACTTTTGGTGGTGCTGCAATCAAATCTGAGACCCCTTCCATGCAAATTACATGCCCTACCACTGAGTACTCTTTCAGGCTCTAGTATTATTTATTGTCTGTCTGTTTGCTTTAAAACTAGAAACAGTGGATCATGTATGTCATCATTACTGGAAAGTGACACTTTAATGTTGTTGACTAGTTTGTAATATTCTTGCTATATACTATTTACTGCCTGGTTCCAGATACTGCTTCCTGGTTGCTAACAGTCTAAATTTCAATTTCAGAAATAATCCTATAAACAAAAATTGACCTTAGAATTGAGCTAATGATAAATTTAATGAAATGTTTGTTTTTAATTTTTTAATCAGAAGGTATAAGTGGTCGCACCAAATATGTAGCAGTATCAAAAGCTGAATTTACTAAGCCTAAGTCACAGCTTCAGTGTGGGCACAACCTTCAAAAGAGATGATGCTTTTTATGCTTGATTCAGACAGGTGATTCTGTCTGAATGTAAGTGTTTTCCTGTTTTTTCCCTTTAGGGTATTGTCATTGGAACTGGAGAAAATTCTGAATTTGGCGAAGTTTTTAAAATGATGCAAGCAGAAGAAGTGAGTACTTAGTTTATGACTTAGTATTACTTTCATGCCTGAGACTTTCCATTGTAAGCAGTAGAAAAAAATAATACTGTATTATTTGATGTACAACTGAATATTTTTATTCTAAATATTACTCTAATGTCTGTGCTTACAGATATAAGTGGTAAGTCTAATTGGAGAGGCTAGAATTACCATTTTGAATATTCTAAAGCATTTAGATTTTTTTGTTTATAGAAAAAGGCTAATGCTTATTTGTCAGCTTTTTAAAATACAGCTTTCCTTCTAATGATAGAATTCACTTTCCTTCTAATTATTTTCTAATTTGTGTATTTGTGATAGTATATTTAAAATATCTTAGTATCATTTTAATATATTACACATCTTCTACCCAACTTTCTAACTTTACATAATTCAAAGGAAGGGGAATACGAAGGAAAATAACCTAGAAGAAGTTAAGGATATTAAAGGGTCTCTTATTTAGAATACTTTCTTAAAATAAAAAATTAAATTTGTAGATGTCATATCCTGCCCAAATCTGGGGTTTCTAGGTAACTTTCCAAGACTCAGATATGTATGGAGTCATTGAAGAAGCTTAGTAGTGAAAGAGTAGAGAAAGGAGTTAGCAGATCAGAGAGCTAACTGGCTAAAAAAAGTCACAGATATTTGCATGACTATGAAGGAGATGCTGATAGAGCCTTTTTTCTTCTTCTTCTTCTTAAAGAGATATGTATGAAGCATAGTGCTTTTCTAGTTAACAGGCATTTTTTAAATTTAGAGCTTTATCTTTCTTGCTTTCAGCCTGGGCAGTTTTTACAGCCTAAGCTTCAGTTTCCCCAGTGAAAAGGCTGGTATTTACCTGAAGAAAGAATTGTGTATATCAGGCACTACATGGGCATATTGACATATAGCAGAGTCCACAGCACCTAGAATAGCTTACTAAGTTACTAAGTGTAGTGACACTCTTGTTCAATTTAAATCAAGGCACCGAAAACTCCTCTGCAGAAGAGTATGGACCTCTTAGGCAAACAACTCTCCTTTTACTCCTTTGGTATAATAGGTAAGAGAAGAGTGAGTATGTATGTCTCATATATTTGCTCAGGTTTTCATTTTAGAGTGCAAGGGGGAATTTTTGTACATAAACTCACTTTTTTTTTTTCTTCTTAACTTGCCTCTACTGCTTTTTAAATGATAAAGCATCCATGTTGGTCTTTTCTATGGAGATAAAATAAAGCTTTGTAACTTCTATAATTAGAGAATACTTCCTTCTAATCTTTAGAAAATGTGCATATACTGTCCTGTGGGTAGTTTCCTTTTGTTTCATTTGTCCTATCATAAACATCTTGTCACTAGGTAGATGCTGACTTCAATCTCAAGGTTGTGTGTATTCTACTGTGTGTGTATGAGGACTTTTATAGACACTTTTTTTTTTCTATAGTCATGTGAGGATGTTGCTAAATCTTGAATATAGGTATCTGAGTGTAAATACTTATTTCTTTAGGATACACTCTTAAAACTAAAATTGTTGGGTCAAAGTAGCCATGTAATTAAAAAAAAAAATTGTTATGCTTTTAAAGACAGTTTCCTGTTGCCAGATATCCTTATATTTGGCCAGCAAGGTCAAAATGTTTGCTTTCCAGCATCCTTGCCAGCAAACATTGGATATTGTCACTAACTTAACAAGTAAATAAAAGGTTTCTGATTGTTTTTCACAGTTCTTTACTAGAGAAACAGACTTTATCATATGTGTTAGTCACTTGTCCCTACTTGCAGGGGAGAAGCTTCACAAATGGTGAAGCAGAGCTACAGGTGTCTTTTGCTCTCTTCCCCTCTCCCTATCAGAAAAAGAAAAAAAAAATGAATGGGGGGAAAAAAGCCACTGGGAACAGTGAGTGGGTCATAGCACAGACACTGGGCCCTTGTGAAAATCCCGATGGCAATACATAATAATAATAATAATAATAATAATAATAATAATAATAATAATAATAATAATAATAGTAGCATTACAGGAAAACTTCAAAATGGAGAAAAATCTCTAAAATTGTCACAAATGTCTGACGTATGATAAAGATTTCCTTTCAAATCAGTAAATAAGTGGAATACAGAACTGATGATACTGTAAATAACGTTGGAGTAAAAAAGTAGTAATTCTGCTTCAAGGCATGTACTAAAATTAGTTCATGCGTGTTAGCATGTGTGCTCTCCTGTTACTATCTATTATTACCTTAATATTTTAGAATCAGTAACAGTTTAAAAACATTACTTCTGCTATGTAATTTCCATGAAATATTCTTTGATAAAAAGATTTAAAAATTTTGAGTATTATTTTGCCAACAGGATTATTTCTGGGGCTTGGGGCCTGTACAACTCCACCTCTCCTCACAGCCTCTTTATTTTTTCTTTTCTCTCTTTTTCTGATAGAGACAGAGAGAAGAAGAGAGGGAGAAAGACAGACACCTACAGCACTGCTCTACTGCAAGTGGGGACCCGGGCATTGAACCCAGGTCCTCATGCATGGTATCATGAGCACTAACCTTAAATATTCTGTCTGTTCATCTACCCTAATGACTACTATAAAGTAGAGAGCAGCAGTATGTTTCATAGTTCTTGTTAAGCTGGTGCGTATGTTCTCATAGCTCCCTTTATTTAATTATTGCTATTTATTTTCTAGAATTTATAGTGCACTTGATAAAGGACATTTAGCCAGTTAAAATCTCTCCAGTTCATATTTATACTGTACTATGAGACCACCTCAACTTTAGTGATGGAGTCTTAACTGCATGAGTAACTTTAAAAAAAAACAAACTGGCTTTAATATAATATATTGGACATAAAGTCATGATTTTTTTTTTCTGTGCAAAAACATGTAATGACTTTTCCATAACCCAATAATTTTTCTCGTTAGGCCAGTATATGTGAAAGGGTAAGGCTCAGGTCAAATATGGGTCAGCAGACTTTTTTGATGGAAGACTAGTAAATATTTTAAGCTTATGAAGTTATTGGAGATAGTCAGCTGTCATCATCACAAAGCAACCATAGACAATGCATGTGGGTGTGATGGTTCCAACCAATGTTACATACAGAAAAGTGCAGGAAACCCATGACTAATTTGCCAACTCCTCCTGTATTTGTTGGACATAATTTCTTTGGTCAGAATAGTGTTTGGGAGAGGATCTTAGAGGGTCACAGTCTAGGTCATCATTTCATAATTCTCCAGAGAGGAAGAAAAACCCATTTTCAGTATTCATATTTATCTAGAATACAATCTCAAATTCACTTATTTAGTTATACTCCAGTGATACTATGTTTATTTTTTCTTCATAACACTAGTGCTGGGGGCCGGGTGGTGGCACACCTGTTTGAGTACACATGTTAAAATGCACAAAGACCCAAGTTCAAACCTCTGGCCCAACCTGTAAAAGCTTCATAAATGGTGAAGCAGTGCTGCAGAAGTCTCTCTGCGTTGCTATCTTTCCCATCTTTGTCTCTATCAAATAAATAAATATTAAAGGTAAAACTTCCTTCATCCCCTTAAAGATTAATATTAAAGCAAAGAAGACAGCCAGTTAGCTAATTCATGTTATATTGAATTATTATAAAATGCCATACAGGTAGTAATTTTTTTAAAACATATTTTATTTGATAGGACAGAGAGAAATTGAGAGGGAAGGGGAGTTAGAGAGTGAGAGAGACCTGTAGCACTGCTTGCATCAAGTTTCCCCTCTGCTGGTGGAGACTAAGCATTTCAACCTAGGTCCTTGTGCATGGGTGCACCACTGCCTGGCTCCCAAAGATAGCAGTTTTTATTTTATTTTATTTTTAAATTTTTAAAAATATTTATTCCCTTTTGTTGTCCTTGTTGTATTATTGTTATTGATGTCATCATTGTTGGATAGGACAGGAGAAATGGAGAGAGATGGGGAAGAGAAAGATAGACACCTGCAGACCTCCTTCACCACCTGTGAAGAGACTCCTCTGCAGGTGGGGAGCCGGGGACTCGAACCGGGATCCTTCAGCTGGTCCTTGCGCTTTGCGCCACGTGCACTTAACCCTCTGTGCTACCGCCTGACTCCCAGATAGCAGTTTTTAAATGTTAATGCTGTTTTAGATGTTTTCAGATGCATCACTCTTTGAGACAATTCTAAGTACTTCTTTGTTTATAGAAAAATTAAATATGCCCTGTTCAAGCCCCTGGTTCCCACCTCCAAGGGGGAACACTTCACTATGGTGAAGCAGGGTTGCAGGTGTCTGTCTCTTTCCCTCTCTTTCTCCCTCTCCCTTCTCAATTTCTCTCTGTCTCTATCCAATACATAAAAAATAAACAAAAGGGAGTCGGGCGGTGGCGCAGTGGGTTAAGCGCACGTGGCTCAAAGCGCAGGGACCGGCGTAAGGATCCCGGTTCGAGCCCCCGCCTCCCCACCTGCAGGGGAGTCGCTTCACGGGCGGTGAAGCAGGTCTGCAGGTGTCTATCTTTCTCTCCCCTCTCTCTCTGTCTTCCCCTCCTCTCTCCATTTTTCTCTGTCCTATCCAACAACAAAGCAACGTCAACAATGGCAATAATAACCGCAGCAAGGCTGCAATAACTAGGGCAACAAAAAGGGGAAAAAATGGCCTCCAGGAGCGGTGGATTCATGGTGCAGGCACCGAGCCCAGCAATAACCCTGGAGAAAAATAAATAAATAAATAAATAAATAAATAAATAAATAAATAAATAAACAAAAAAAGAAAATGTAAATGTGCATAAATTTAATGGACGATGTCTGGTTAGTGAGTCACAAGAGGGAAAGTCATGGTTTATTTTTGCAAAGATGATAGTGAATAGGAGAGAAAATAGCAAATATAGGTGAAGAAAATAGGACACCTGTGTGTCTCCTGGCGCCTTCATTATCCCCCACCCCACATGTATGAACATGCTGATTTTTTTTCTTTCTTACCATTGGTAACTCTCATCCATTGTTGCTCTGCATATGGGGTGGCTCAGGCAGTAAGAGCTAAAATGGTACAGATGTTTTTGCTTGCATGCATTTACAGCATTAGCTTTAATATTTCCTGATAATGAGATTTTTATAAGATATTTTCCTTTTATTTCCAGAAACTTGTTTGGCTTTCTTCTGCTTATTATTCTATTTCTTTTATACCTAGGTGATTTTTTTTTTTTTATGTAAAAGAGAAAAAGATCTGTATCATTCTCTTTCAGGTATTATCATGTTGGTTGGATGGCTACTAGGAAAAGACATCCTGGAAATGTTTACTATTAGTGTAAGGTAAGTTGTAATGGTGTGTTCATGAACGGAATTCTCTTTCACTTCTTTTGTTTTTTGTGATAGGCCCAGTTTATGTTCCATTATGGAGGTAGGTGTGAGAACCATCTCTATCTAAATAGCTAAGACTTTATATGTTGAAATGAACTCGAGGGAAACCTACATAAATGACATTGGAGAAAACATAGGGTAAGTGTCCTGTGTCACCAGCCCAATACTGTATTTTCATTGGAAACTAGCAGCATGAAGGAGAAAGATCACAATGTAGACACTGAATAATAAACCTTTGAGAAAAGTGAAAAGATCATGTAATGAAAGAAAAATTAAACTGTGTATATATTTTTTAATGCCTTTATTGGGAGATTAAAGATCCGTGAAAGGACTGTATTCAGAGCACAGGAGGAAAATAATTTTTTACTATGTGTGCTTAATTCAGTGACGACCACCCGACTCCCATAAAGATAATGTTTTCAAATTAAGATTAACGTTGCTGAAACTAAAAATTCAGTTTAGGGGATGTCATAAGTTCAAAGAGGTCTTTTTAAAAAAATAGGATATAGCCATACACAAATTTAATACAATCCCCATCAAGATCCCATCCAATTTTTTTAGGAAAATAGAACAAAAGCTACAAATGTTTATCTGGAACCAGAAAAGACCTAGAATTGCTAAAACAATCTTGAGAAGAAAGGACAGAGCTGGAGGCATCACACTCCCAGATCTCAAATTATATTATAGGGCCATTATCATCAAAACTGCGTGTTACTGGAACATGAATAGACACACTGACCAGTAGAATAGAATTGAGAGCCCAGAAGTGAGCCCCCCAACCTATGGACATCTAATCAATGACGAAGTTGCCGAGACTATTATATGGGGGAGAGTCTTCAACAAATGGTTTTGGGAAAATTGGGTTGAAACATGCTGAAGAATAAAACTGAACCATTATATTTCACCAAACACAAAAATAAATTTCAAGTGAATCAAGGACTTGGATATTAAACAAGAAACTATCAAATACTTAGAGGAAAATATTGGCAGAACTCGTATCTCAATTTTAAAGGCATCTTCAATAATACAAATCAATTACAAAGAAGACTAAAACAAAAGTAAGCCAATGGGACTACACCAAATTAAAAAGCTTCTGCACAGCAAAAGAAACCACCACCCAAACAAAGAGACCCTTTACAAAATGGGAGATCTTTATATGCCATACATAAGACAAGAGGTTAATAACCAAAGTATACAAAGAGCTCAGTAACAAGTAAACCAATGACCCCCATCCAGAAATGGGGAGAAGTTATCAACAGAATATTCACCAAAGAAGAGATCCAAAAGGTCGAGAAACATGAAAATATGCTCCATCATTGTCAGAGAAATGCAAATAAAGAACAATGAGATACCACTTCACTTCTGTGAGATTGTCATACATCAGAAAATAATTTTCTAAAATTAAGATTATCATGGCTCAAACTAAAAATTCAGCTTAGGGGTTACCATAAATTTAAAGATGTCTTTTAAAAGATAGCATAGGATACAAAGTCCAAACAGAAAAGATGAAGGTAACAAAGTATATTATTCAGTAAATACCACTTACAGTCATTAGGACATTCAAAAAGAGAAGAAGAAATCATAAGAAATGAAACTTTTTACTCTTTGATAAATATTTGTCCCAAGCTTCATCAAGGCATGGGTCATTGTAGTTTGAATGTATTTGCCAACTTTGTGCAACTTACGAAAAAACTCAGGGGAGTCGGGCGGTAGCGCAATGGGTTAAGCGCACGTAGCATAAAGTGCAAGGACTGGTATAAGGGTCCTGGTTTGAGCCCTCTGCTCTCCACCTGTAGGGGGTTGCTTCACAAGCAGTGAGGCAGGTCTCCAGGTGTCTGTATTTCTCTCCTCCTCTCTGTCTCCCATTTCTCTCTGTTCTGTCCAACAACAATGACAACAACAACAATAATAACCACGACGATAAAACAAGGGCAACAGAAAGGAAGAAATACATATTAAAAAATTAAAAAAAGAAAAAACCCAGTTACGTCTAGAAGTGAAGGACGAAACCTATGCCAGACTTCTCATTAGCAACTGCAGTTCTCCATCGCAGGGTCATTTTAGGTTCCACTGAACATGTCAACTCACAGGATTCTCATAGGTTACTTCTGATACCTGTTTTCTGAATGCAACAGGGCTCCTTCATACTTTCTTCTGAGAGAGTTCTTGAGGCAGTTTATGCATCATCTGACCTGAGATTCAAGGATGTGCTGTGACCTTGTGAATTCAGGAGATTCTGACGGCTATCACACCTCATACTTCATAGGAGCTAGGATCTCTGGAAATGTGCTCTGCGATATGAGTTACTCTACCAGCAACTCAAAATTTTGACTTAGTGTAAAATAGTTCTCTGTTTCTATATATAGTTAGGGGAGCCTGTCATCGTAATAGTGTTACCTAGCAACATAGTAGATATATGCTGCCCATATCAGGTCACTAGGGGAACAAACAAAACTAGAGATTTAATCAAATGCAGAAAGGGCTAGATTTTTTCCCCCTTTCAGCCACAGAGTTATTGGATTAATTTAGAAGACTATGGGAAGCCATCAAAGGAACCCTCCTGCACTGTTGGTGGGAATGTCAATTGGTCCAACCTCTGTGGAGAACAGTCTGGAGAACTCTCAGAAGGCTAGAAATGGACCTGCCCTATGACTCTGTAATTCCTCTTCTGGGCATATATCCTAAGGAACCCAACACACCCATCCAAAAAGATCTGTGTACACATATGTTCTTGGCAGCACAATTTGTAATAGCCAAAACCTGGAAGCAACCCAGGTGTCCAACAACAGATGGGTGGCTGAGCAAGTTGTGGCAAATATACACAATGGAATACTACTCAGCTATAAAAAATGGTGACTTCACCGTTTTCAGCCGATCTTGCATGAACCTTGAAAAATTCATGTGACGTGAAAGATGTCAGAAACAGAAGGATGAATATGGGATGATCTCACTCTCAGGCAGAAGTTGAAAAACAAGATCAGAAAGAAAACACAAGTCGAACCTGAACTGGAATTGGTATATTGCACCAAAGTAAAAGACTCTGGGGTGGGTGGGTGAGGAGAATACAGATCCAAGAAGGATGACAGAGGACCTAGTGGGAGTTGTGTTGTTATATGGAAAACTGGGAAATGTTATGCATGTACAAACTATTGTATTTACTGTCGAATGTAAAACATTAATTCCCCAATAAAGAAATAATAAAAAAAAAAAAAGACTATGGGAATCGTCCTGAGCTGAGCAGTGCTTTCTTCTCTCTCTCTAGTAAAAAATAAATCTTAGGGCAGAAAGAGGCAATGGCCAGTGCTCTCAAGAGCGCGGCTGGAGAATGTTAAGTCTGTAGATTTATGTCTAGCCATATTATCAATTCCAGTAAATTGCAAATATATATGCTAATAATCAGAAACTGTATCTTACCTATCTTTGTAAGGATTCCAGTAAAACAAGGAGAAAGAAAGGAAGATGCTGATGGGTGGGATATGAGAGCGGGATTCACCAAGTTGTCTAAGTAAAATAAATCCTACATGATAGCTTTAGAAGGCCTAGGAAGTAAAAGTTCCAGTATTAGAACAAAATTTAACAGATTTTTAAAAAATCAAATGAGTCAAAAAGAACAGGTAGGATGAGTAAAAGTTAAAAGAAGAATGAGGTGCCTACAGTAAAACTCACCTGGATGTTGTGCCTGAATTCAAGCACCTGAATCGGGTTCTAACTGGCTTTCCTCACACCGGGCAAGCTTCATGCTTTGGTCTTTGCCTCCTCCTCTCTGTCTTCTGTGTCTCTATCTGAAGAATAAGTCACCCTGGTGTAGTAAAGCCCCTGCAGTGACCAAAGAAAGAAAAAAAGGTTGGGTAGAAGCAAGATGTGCAGTTAATACACAGGACTTGCATGTACAAGGTTCTAGGTTCAAACCCTAGCACCAACAATATGCAGAACTGATCAGTACTCTGGTCAAAAACAAAGCAAAACAAACAAAATGACAACACTCATATTAAAAGAAAAGTTGTAGTATGTTAAGTGAGGGGAAATACAATTTTAAACTCTTAAATCTGAATTTGAAAAGCTTTCATGTAAATATCAAGTAAATTGGTTACTAGCTTGAGATATGAATTGTTGACATATCTGTAGAATGCTTGGTTTTTGAGTAGTTCTGTCTGTGCGGGTTGACATATTGTGACTAGATTTCCACTCCAGTCTTTCAGAGGATAATCCTTTATTATTATTTTTTAACATTTATTTATAAGAGAGAGCACCACTTTGGCATATGTGATGCTAGAGATTGAACTTGGACTTCTCACTTGCAAGTCCAGTGCTCTACATTCCATGGTGCTAAAACAATTTTTTATTGACTAAAGCTCTTTGTAGTTTGCGATTACCGTGTACATCCTTGGACTCTTATATATTTAAAATACATGGTATGATCCTCAGTGATCTTATATTTCCTTTCTATAATAATTTGCTACTTTATTACTAAGTGTTTTGTCTTCTCAGTTATGCTAAGGAGTACAACAAATATAAAAAACATGATGGGATCATTTGAAGGTAGAAGTCACCATTAAAATGAAATCATTACATTTCTGTTCTTTATTTTTCTTAGTATCTTACCAGTATGTCACAAGATATAAGAATTCTGGAGACATAACTTTTTGAGTTTTTTTTTTTTTACATTAAAAAACATTCCCCACTATGATGGCAAAGAGAGTAATTTAAAGAAAAGATTTTCACAGATATACCAGGAAACTTTCTAGGTTCCAGTGATAAGAGTGAGACTGAATCTCACCAGTGAAATTTCAAGGCTGAATTCTTGGTTGCTAATACTCTAGATGTTCTCAAAACTCCTGAATGAATGAATAATTTTATCTCTATAGATAAAGATGGAATGGACATTCTTTTTCACTTAGTCATTCTATAATAAGAACTTTATGATACAGTGTTTTCCAGTTAGAGCCTGGGACATCTATTTTGTTAAAAGAGGGTATACAACAGCTTTTTAAAAAAAAATCTGACAATGATTTTTATCTCTCTTTTTTCTTATTTAAAGTATTTTATTTCATAGAGACAGAAATTGAAGGGTGGGGGGTGATAGAGGAAGAAAGACAGGCACTGGTAGCACTGCTTAACTGCTTGCAGAGTTTTCTCCCTGCACGTGGGCACTACAGCCTTTAACCTGCTTCCTGTGTGCTGATAGGTGTGCTTAACCCGATGTGTCACTGGCAGTCCCAGTGATTTTTATCTCTTTAATATGTCACTTTATCAACATTTACTTTATTTCTAAATGAAAAAGGCTCTTCAAGATTGGTAAGAATTGGCGGGGGTAGATAGCATAATGGTTATGCAAAGAAGGCTCCGAAGTCCCCAGGTTCAGGGGCACCACCATAAACCAGAGCTGAGCAGTGCTCTGGTTAAAATAGAAAGAGAGGGAGAAAGATGAAGGAAGGAAGGAAGGAAGGAAGGAAGGAAGGAAGGAAGGAAGGAAGGAAGGAAGGAAGGAAGGAGACTGATAAGAACTTAAAGGTGACTGAAAGAAAATTAGATGACCTAAAACAAAGTCATTGGATTCACAGTGATAATTGGTATCAGTAAGTCTTCCAGTGAAATGTTTCACAATTCTGTCACAGAGAAGCATTTTTGCAAGTGCTGAAATTTTGAAGTGAAATTACACATCTATATGAACTCACAGGGTTTTTTATTATCTGACATAAGTATAAGTTGGTTGTTCCAGGTTCATTTATGTTCATTGGTAAGCAGTTATTTGTATCTAAATATGTAGAAATAAGGATTCCAGAGGCAGATGCCATGGCTCACGTGGTTACTATGTACTAGGAACTGGGTTCAAGCCTCTGGGAAAAGCTTTGTGAGAGGGGAAGTAATGCTACGGGTGTCTTTCTCTCTGCCTATCTCCCCTTTCCCACTCAACTTTTCCCTGTCTTTACCCAATAAGATAAAAGTAAATAGTATATTTTTAAAAGTTAATAAAAAAGAAAAGATTCCATTTGAACTAAAAGACTTTAAAGAAAAAAAGAAGTATTAATATTTTCATGTATTTCTTGTTTCTTCAGTGTGTACTATTGAGAAATGGTATTGTAAATACTTTTCTTTTTTTTTTTAAATTTTTTATTTAAGAAAGGATTAGTGAACAAAAGCATAAGGTAGGAGGGGTACAACTCCACACAATTCCCAACACCCAATCCCCATAACCCACCCCCTCCCATGGTAGCTTTCCCATTCTCTATCCCTCTGGGAGCATGGACCCAGGGTCATTGTGGGTTGCAGAAGGTAGAAGGTCTGGCTTCTGTAATTGCTTCCCCGCTGAACATGGGCGTTGACTGGTCGGTCCATACCCCCAGTCTGCCTCTCTCTTTCCCTAGTAGGGTGTGACTCTGGGGAAGCTGAGCTCCAGGACACATTGGTGGGGTCTTCAATACTTTTCATTGCCTTTCAACTCTCAGAATCAGCTTATAAATGAAGTATGAAAATGTTAATTATGGTTACAAACCAGAATACTAGTGATACTGTTAACCATGCTAAAGATAAAATAGGTGATAAAAACTGGGGAATAGAAGCAATGAAGGGAGCAGTATTTGAATGAACACTAGAAAATCATGTTATCCTTGTCTGCATTGGAATCAAGAGATAATACTTGAAATGCGGTAAGAAAGAGATTTCATTTGTTGTTTTCTATTACAAGGAGAAAGTAACTTATGCCGTAAAATATGCATATAGTAAAATTTGCCAATTTAAACTGTACTGCTTGGTCTGGGGAAAAACCTCACTGGTAAAGCATGTGTCTTATTTTGTCCAAAGTCCAGGGTTTGAGCCCTCACACCATGTGGGCGAAGTTCCCCAGGTGGTGGAGCAGGGCTGTGCTGTCTCCCTCCTACCCCATCTGAAATAGTTATTTTTTGTCTTTATTATTTTAATATGTTTATTTATAAAATGGAAACACTGACAAGACCATAGGATAAGAGGGGTACAATCCCCACCACCAGAGCTCCGTATCCCTTCCCCTCCCCTGACAGCTTTCCTATTCTTTAACCCTGTGGGAGCATGGACCTGGGGTCATTATGGGAGGCAGAAGGTGTCTGGCTTCTGTAATTGCTTCCCTGCTGAACATGGGCCTTGGCAGTTTTTGGTTTATTTGGTTTATTTTAAATAATAAAAGAATTGGCTTGGGGGCTGGGTGGTGGCACACCCAGTTAAGTGCACATATCACCATGCACAAAGATGCCCTTGCTCCCCACCAGCAGGGTTAATGCTTCATGAACGGTGAAGCAGGTCTGTAGGTATCTATCTTGTCTTACCCTCTCTGCCTCCCCTCCCCTCTCAATTTCTCTCCGCCCTGTCAAATAAAAACAGAAAAAAAGGGTGGTCGGGCGGTGGCGCAGTGGGTTAAGCGCACGTGGCGCAAAGCGCAGGGACTGGCGTAAGGATCCCGGTTCGAGCCCCCGGCTCCCCACCTGCAGGGGAGTCGCTTCACGGGCAGTGAAGCAGGTCTGCAGGTGTCTATCTTTCTCTCCCCCTCTCTCTGTCTTCCCCTCCTCTCTCCATTTCTCTCTGTCCTATCCAACAACAAAGCAACAACAACAACGGCAATAATAACCGCAACGAGGCTGCAACAACTAGGGCAACAAAAAGGGGGAAAAATGGCCTCCAGGAGCGGTGGATTCATGGTGCAGGCACCGAGCCCAGCAATAACCCTGGAGGGATAAAAAAAAAAAAAAAAAAAAAAAACTGCTGCTGGGAGCAGTGGATTTGTAGTTTAGGCGCTGAGCCCTACCAGTAACCCTGGTTGCAGATAAAAATAAGCAAATAAAAGAATTGACGTGTCACCCTTGAAATCACACATGCATGGCCCTAGCACCACATTAAATAAATAAATAAATAAAATAAAAATGTGTCTGATTTAGTGGTGGTATGTATGTTTATAAGAGTCTACAATTATAGCCACTATCTAGGGTCAGAATATTTTATAATCCCTATCAAAAACTATGCCCACTAGCTGTTACTCCCCATTCCTCTCTCCAGCCCTAGCAACCATGGGATGGCTTTTCTGCCTATGGATTTCTTTATTGTATTTCATATAAATGAAATCACACAATATGCATTCTTCTGTGTCCGGCTTTTTTGACTTAGCATGTTTTCATGATTCATCCATGCTGCATCTTATATTAGTACATTCCTTTTATGACTGATTAATGCTGCATTGTGTGCACAGTTTGACTACTGTGCATAGTACTTTTGTGAACTTAATGTACAAGTTTTTGTCTGAACTCATGTTATTTTCTTCTGCTATGAGAGGAAATTAAACTACAGAAATGGAATAAAAAAGTAGCAGGTAATATTTCTGAAGCTGAAGTTATTAGTCTTAAGTATTCTAATATTAGTACCTATATTACTTAGTATGTCATCTAATAGAAATCCTGTAAATGATAATTAACTTTCCCTTCTTTTTAAAAAGCCACCTTTAGGTCTTGTCAGTATTCTGCATTTCTGTTAACTTTTTTTCAAGTAACAGGCAGTTGAAATTATTGCTAGGATTATTCCTCTGCTTTACCAGCATATATATGTATTGGTTATAGTTTGGCTGTAGCAGCAATTCCTGAAGGTCTTCCCATCGTGGTCACAGTGACTCTAGCCCTTGGTGTTATGAGGATGGTGAAGAAGAGGGCCATTGTGAAAAAATTGCCTATTGTGGAAACTCTGGGTAGGTTTGTGGTAAGAATATATTTGCATAATGATCTGTTTATTTCAACATCCCTGAAAATTTAGAAATCATGGTTAGACTTTACAGTTTTTGTCTGAGATCTTTCTTTACATAGTGGTATGCATCGCTTGTAGGAATGTTAACTATGACTTAAGCAAGCAGATACAATTAAAAACGAACTTACTCTGGGTGGGTATGTAGTTCAGTGATACAGCATGATATGTACAAGACTCCAGGTACTACGTATAAAGTACATATTTCTCACAACAGGTGACTTCCAAAGCAGTCTTCCTGTTAGGTGAATAATTCTAATGTCTAGAAAAAAATTACTTAGCAAATGAAAGTTTAAAGAAAAATTGTGGAATGTCTTTTCTCACTGTGAGAATGATAGCAGGCAGTTACAAGTCCTAAACTATCAGACTTGAGTTTGTTTTGCTGAAAAAAATAGTAACTATAAAGATAATTATCCCACTATAATAAAACTTTATGTACTATGTTAAAATTGAGATAACTTTGTTATGATTTTTTTAAATTAAGGAACCCCAAAATGTTGACTTCAATTTCTAGTTTTCATAAAACTCTTACTGAAAAAATTTTTTACAGGGATTTAGGTACCCTCAAGACCTTCTAGAAAATGTGTAACATTATAAAAATAATACCAAATAGCTTTGTAGAAATTAAATGAGGAAAAGTTTATATCAGTTTTTCATTTTAATTTTACAAACTACCTTGTGACAAAGCAAGCTTAAAGGGAGAAGTGGTTTAAGATTGTCCATGAGCTTAATCTATACAAAATTCAGAGAAGCAGGACAGACTTCCAGAGTCTTTGATTAGTTTGCAGTGTGACCTTGTGTTTCTCCCTGACTCTGGTAATATGTCATGCTTTGTTCTTTAGGCTGCTGTAATGTGATATGCTCAGATAAAACTGGAACACTGACCAAGAATGAAATGACAGTCACTCACATATTTACTTCAGATGGCCAGCATGCTGAGGTATTCTGTAGAGATTTTTTTTATTAAAACTACAATGTCCTTTTGTTAAAATACTTAATGGTTAATTCTCATCATTCCACTGTCTTACCTTCAAAAAGATTGTAAATTTGTCAGTAAAAGTTTTCCTTTTCATGTGATTCTGCCAGGTCTTGTTCCCACTCTGCTTGTACACTTCAGTTATGTATTCCAGAGACATTGAACCCCCCTTGGTATTTCTTTATTTTCAGAAATAAAGCTTCATGTATTCAGCATTCCAAATATTGAAAGATTTTAAATGTGTGTGTATTAAAAACATGATCTTTTTGCTAACATTACCCACAGTGATAGTCTGTACTATAAATACAAAATACATTCAGATTAGAAAGCAAATACTGCTAATACTCCTTTAAAATGAGAAAAAAATGAAATCTTTCCATGTAATTTAGATGGATGCATAGCTTGGATGTTGCAGTAGTGGACAAAGTATATAGGAATGATTATTTTTTTTAGGACCCATTTAGTTTTACTGTAAATGAAGCCTCCCAATTTTCAACATTAGTGTTACTTAATTAAAATATTGATATACAGAGTTGTCACATAGGTATTTATGTCACATAGTATTTATTTTATGATACCTCCTTTAGTCCCCCTGTTTGTTCATTAATGAAACCTCACTGTGCAGTTTAAGCAGTGTTTTAGAACTGAACTTTGGCCACTTCAATCCTTAAGATGCTGCAGTGTCTTTCTATTGTGACCGGCATCTTTTTTGTTTTTCTTTTGACCAGAGCACTGCTCTCCTCTGGTTTGTGCGATGGCCAGAGACTTCAAGGCCTTTGGCCTGTTGAAATCTCATACCTAGCCCATGGCCAGTATTTTTGAACTGTGACTTCTCCTAGACCCTGCTTGTCCTGTCCCCTATTGTTTATTCAGCCTGTGTTCTTTATTTTCTGTGTACCAAATATAATGGCTTTGTGGTTCTTTGAATGTGACAGCGTTCTTCCAGTATCAGAAGCCTTGCTGTTCTCACTGTTAAGGCTAGTCTGAAGTTTCTTCATCCTTTGCTCTCTCTCTCTCTCTCTCTGTGTTTTCTCTGTTGTATTTTTACTTTTAATGGTGATAGAGACAGGGAGAAACAAAAAGAGATTGTGAGAAAAAGGGAGACACCTGTAGCCTATTCTTGGATTTGTGACTCCCCCTGCAGGTGACGACCAGAGGCTTGGTCCTTGCATATGATAACTTGTGCGCTTCACTGGTTGCACCGCCCACCCCCCCATCCTTTGCGTCTTATTTCTACACCAACTTGTAAATGCATACCTTACAAAGGAAATTCTGATTTAATTGCATCGTAAGGTTCTCATGAATGTCGAGTATGGTCATGGATTTGAATCATTTGCTGATTGTAATATGTAAATGTATGCTCACTTACATACTTTCTTGCTGTAATTTTGTCTTTATAGCTTAAATAGAATCAATATAAGTACTAATACGATTAATAATGACACATTGCTATAACTAGTAGTAGGGTTTTCTTTTTTTAATTTCTTTATTGGGGGATTAATATTTTACATTTGACAGTAAATACAATAGTTTATACATGCATAACATTTCTCAGTTTTCCACATAATAATACAACCCCCACTAGGTCCTCTGTCATCCTTTTTTGGACCTGTACTCTTCCCCCCCCCCCCAGTAGTAGGGTTTTCATTGTGAGAAATTAACAACTATATATTTTTAAGCTATTAAATGTCCTTCTGTTAGTCATACCTAAATGCTATTTAGGTATGCATGCTGTCCTACTATATAAAATGAAATGAAGGCTGGCTGGTGATACAGCATACTTTGATAGTGCATTGCTTTGCCATGTGTGCAACCTAGGTTTGGCCTGACCCCTCTACTGTGCTGAAGGAAGCTTCAGTGCTATGGTCTCTCCACCTCTCTCTCTCTCTCTTTCTCTCTCCCCTCATGTCTCTCCGTGTCTCTCTCTCCCACCTCCCTTTGTCCCTATAAAAAAAAAAAGAAAAGAAAAAGATCCTTTTAAATGAAATGAATACAACTTACAAGTATTGTCACTACTTTCTTGTTCTATTCTTGACCCCACTTTATGTTCTTTAGGTTACTGGAGTTGGCTATAATCCCTTTGGGGAAGTGGTTGTTGATGGTGATGTTGTTCATGGATTCTATAACCCAGCTGTTAGCAGAATTGTTGAGGTAAAGACCTTAGTTTCAAAGAAGATGATGTTCTTATTAATGATTCAGAACACAGTGGTGGGTTCACAATTCATCTGTATTTCTTTTAGGCGGGCTGCGTTTGCAATGATGCTATAATTAGAAACAGCACTCTGATGGGGAAGCCAACAGAAGGAGCCTTAATTGCTCTTGCAATGAAGGTGGGTCCCTTGTACCTCTGACTCACATGAATGGCCTGGGCTGTAGAATACCCTTAGCAGTAACACACCGCACAAGACTCTGGGTTCATTACAGATCACTGTTGTTAGAATCAAAAACACTAAGGAAGAAAAACAACAACTAGAAGTGATATGCTGACCTGCCTCTCATTATATAAGTCTCCACTTTTATATATGTAGGGCAGTAGCCCACAGACTAGATGGGTTTGGGTTCCCTTTCACAGAGATTGAATCTGAAATTTCTTATTTATTTATTTTCCCTTTTGTTGCCCTTATTGTTGTAGTTATTGTTGTTATTCATGTTGTTGTTAGATAGGACAGAGAGAAATGGAGAGAGGAGGGGAAGACGGGGGAGAGAAAGATAGATACTTGCAGACCTGCTGTACCCCCAGTGAAGCGACTCCTCTGCAGGTGGGGAGCCGGGGGCTTGAACCAGGATCCTTAGGCTGGTCCTTGCACTTTGCGCCATGTACACTTAACCTGCTGCACTACCGCCCAACTCCCTGAATCTGAAATTTCTATTGGTCATCGAAGTACATATTCAGTATTGTGTTGATACCTTGGTTTATTCCTTGGTTTATTTGTGTTTATTTGAAAGTTTAATATAGTCACTGCTGTAGATTTTATTTGCATATAGTCCAGCTAGCACACTTTAGACTGTGTAGACTGTATCCATGCAGATAAGCTTTCATGTAGAACATAGTATGTGCTATTCAGAGAAAACTAGTAATTATAGATGGAGTACTGTTACTCTACTGTTATCTGAAAAATGATCCAGAAATCTCTAGCAAACCTAGCCTCAAGTTCTAATCTCTATTCTTTGTGAAAATAGTCACAAGTTGGTGAGAACTAACTTTCTTTTTGCACCACATAGATGGGTCTTGATGGACTTCAGCAGGACTATATTAGAAAAGCTGAATATCCTTTTAGCTCTGAGCAGAAGTGGATGGCTGTTAAGTGTGTACACCGAACACAGCAGGTAACTTTCTGTTAAAGACTGCATTATGCCTTTTTTTGTTTGTTTGTTTTAAAGTCAGAGCACTGTTCAGCTCTAGCTTATGTGGTACAGGGGGATTAAACCTGGGACTTTGGAGACTCAGGTATGAAAGTCTTTCTTTGTTTATTTTAATTTAATTTATTTGTAAAATAGAAAATATCAGCAAAACCATAGCATAAGAGGGGTAAAATTACACACATTTCCTACTACCAGAGCTCCATATCACATCCCATCCACTGGAAGCTTTCCTATTCTTTATCTCTCTGGGAGTGTGGACCCAGGATCATTATGGGGTACAAAGATGGAAGGTTTGGCTTCTGTATTTGCTTCTCCACTGAACATGGGTGTTGGCAGGTCGATCCATACTCCCAGCCTGTTTCTGTCTTTCCCTAGTGGAGCAAGGCTCCAGAGAGATGGGGTTCCAGGGTACATTGGTGAGGTCATCTGCCCAGGGGAGTCAGGTTGGCATCATAGTAGCATCTGCAAATTGGTGTCTGAAATAAAGCAGAGGAAATTGTTTAATAATCAGCAACCTAAAGGCAAGAATATAGTAGATGAGATTTGGGGTCTCCATTTTGGAAAAAGCTAGTAGGTCTATTTTAGGTATATTCCAAGGGGCCCATGACTTTACTGATTTTTTTCCTGAGTTTGTCAGCTAACATGCAGGTGGGCCAAAGGTATTATCTGGGGAGACGATGTCAGGGTTGGAAATAGGACTAGAAAGCTGGATTAGGGAAGAGAGTAGCTCCTAAATCTGGGAAAAGTATATAAACACCATTAACTGTAAACCCCATTAATTTGACCTTTGGCCTCTATTCAATGCAGGAACCTATGTAACCTCTGTATTCCTATAGGTCTGAGCTTGCATTCTGTGGTCATAGCTAGGAACATTCTAGGCTGCATCCATTGCCAGACCCATCTTCCTCGAGTGATAGAGGATTTTGGTCCAACCTCCTTTTGGAGAATGGGGCTCTCCCTACCATTGTTGATCTACATTGAGAGCAAGGTCCTATAAGGGCCCACCCACATAGGGGTCCATTATGTTGTTCCTGATGGAGATGATCAGTGACAGTGGGGAGAGGGATCTATTAGAGGTCTAGGCCCATCATATCTGTGTGGGAATGAAAGTCCTTTCACATAACCATTGTGCTTACTCCCTTTCCCTCCTACATCCCCCAGGTGTCTGTCTTTCTATCCCCCTCTCTGTCTTCCCCTCCTCTCTCTATTTCTCTCTGTCCTGTCCAACAATAATGACATCAATAGCAACAACAGTAACTACAACAACAATAAAAAACAAGTGCAACAAAAGGGAATATATATATATATATATATATAATATATATATTTTTATATATATATATATATATATATGTAGAGAACTTAATATTTTTAAATGGGAAGACTTAGTTGAGTGGCTGTGTGGTGGCACACTTGGTTGAATGCACACGTTATAGTTCTCAAGGACCCAGGTTCAAGCCCTTATTCCCCATCTGCAGGGAAGAACTTCATGAGTGGTGGAGCAGTGCTGCAGGTATCTCTCCTTCTCTCTCCCTCTTTATCTTCCCCATCCTTTTATTTTTCCTGTCTCTATCCCCAATTCATAAATAAAATTTTTAAAAGGACAAGACTTAGTTGATCAACATGGAACTTTTGAATAAAAATATGTCAGGAACTCTGTTCATAAAAAGGAGGGAAATTTTTCTCTCCTAGCTTAAAAGAAGTTTTGCAAACTGCTGAGAAGGGACAAAACTATAAAATGCCTGTTCCTTCACAATATCAATTTGCTGGAAATCATACTAGAGTTAGAAAAGACTTAGCTTACGTCCTGTGATCATGTAGTAAAATTGTATCCGTGGGTTTTATTGGGAGATCTTTTCTATTTTGTACACCTTGCATAGTGCTTCAGGATAACATGGCTTATGGAAAAAAAATGACTTGATCTTTCTAATCTCCAAAACAGTAGGGTTATCGTGACACAGAGGCAAATTTAGCAATTTAAAAGCAACTCCAGGGTAAAAGGTAATTTATTTATTAGGACACAAGTGTTGTAATATACACAATCCGGGTTCAAGCTCTGACCTTATGTAGAAGTGCCAGGCACTGAGAGAAACTCCAGTGCTGACACCCCCGACCCCCAAGTAAATGAGAAAAATGAGGAAGTTCACCCAGGAGTCATGAAATTATGTATCTGTGAGCCTCTGGTCTTGCAAAGCAAAACCATAAATAGAAATGAACCCCCTTAACTCAAATAACCTGTCTTTTAGAGGGCTGTACTTTGAATATGATAATCTATGTTTATCTCTACTCTGTACCTGGAACCTGCTAAAATGGCAACCAAGGAATAAGAAACATAAGAGAGAGATAAAGATAGAGATATGAGAATATGAATGGGAAAGACCCAGACTACCATGTATCTGTGAAGGTATGTAATGAGGATGAAAAATAAAATAGGTCAGATTAAAATTCCGAGTAGGAAAAAATATATAACCTGTAGACAACTCCATTTACATTTTCTGTTTGCTGGGGTGAGGTGTTAATCTTTGTTCAGTAACCACAGAAATCAGAAATTTTATTGTGAGGAAAAGAGCAGAGGGGCAGAATTAAAACTAAAGACTAAAAACCATGAGTGCAGAAAAGCGTCCTGAAGACTAAGTTTCCATGCCCTAGATTTTAGAATGCCTACAGTTAGAGGAATGAAGAGTGCTAAAGAAGCTAACTGGCCCCAGGGAGACTCCAACAGTATGGAGTACCACTGTAGAGGAAAAGTATTCAAATTGAGAGGAATTTTATTCCTAGCTAACCTTAAAAAATGTGTGGTAGAATAAAAATGTTTTCAGATACTCCAAATCTCTTTTATTTTTATTTTTTAAATTATCTTTATTTGATAGAAACAGAGAAATTGAGAGCGGAGTGGGAGATAGAGAGGATGAGAGAAGAGACAGAGGTACTGCTTCACCACTTGCAAAGTTTTCCCTCAGGTGGGACACGAGGGCTTGAACCTGGGTCCTTGTGCATTGTAACATACATGCTCAACCAGGTATGCCGCCTCCCAGCACCCTAAATCAATCAATCAATCAATCAATCAATCAATCAATCAATCTCTTTCTCTCTCTCGTATTTATTTGACAGGAGAGAGAAATTGAGAGGGATGGGGAAGATAGATGGAGAGAGAAAGAGAGATACCTGAACACCTGTTTCACCACTCAGGAAGCTTCCTCTTCTTGAACATTATAATATGTGCACTCAACTGGGTACATCATCGGCCGTCCCCTCAGATATTCTGAATCTCAGTGTCTGTCCCACACCCCTTTTCTTAAAAAAAAAAAAAAATCTGGTACATAAGTTCTTATAAGACAAGAGAGTTACACCCCAGGACAGAGGTGAAGGGATTTCCTGGACCTCAGGGATGCAGCAGGTCTAGAAGTCAGTCCGGTGACATCAGAAAAGGAAGAGAGGGAGTCGGGCGGTAGCGCAGCGGGTTAAGTACAGGTGGCGGGAAACGCAAGAACGCAAGGATCCCGGTTCGAGCCCCCGGCTCCCCACCTGTAGGGGAGTCATTTCACAGGCGGTGAAGCAGGTCTGCAGGTCTCCCCCTCTCTGTCTTCCCTATCTCTCTCCATTTCTCTCTGTCCATCTAATGACGTCAGTAACAACAACAATAATGACAACAATAAAAAACAAGGGCAACAAAAGGGAAAATAAATAAATATAAATTTAAAAAAAAAAGGAAGAGAACAAGACTGAGAGGGAAGCTTTTAGTAATAATGATGTTAACAGTTCACTTGCTCATTCGATACCGTGAAAAATGTCATTGAGAAGGGCTTACATTACCTGACAATTTGGAAATGTTTGGTGTAAAGAAAACTAAGCAAATGAAGTTGTTAATTAGAAGGAAGATAAATGTTGAATAGAAAACTATATTTAATGTAGACCACGAAAGCCTTATTGTGCCTTCTGCACCATTCTCAGCCACTGGTACCTTGGAGACCCAGGCAGTAGAAGCACCAGGTTAATGCAAATACAAACTGTCATAGAAAGACAAAGTACACTAACCCCCAAATTTCTCTTTGGAAATGACACAAGAATTGCTCATACTCATTAAGCAAAGCAAGTGACTTCGTTGGGGGAGAGAGGAGCAGGATAATATATTTCTACATTCAGCTGCAAAGAGTGTTGGGATGTCCGGACTATGGTAGTGACTGGTACTTAGCACAGAAATGACAATCTCTGAAGTAAACAGAATAGTGGTAAATTTTGCTTTAGCTACATTCTAATGTTGGAATGTAGCTAAAGCAAAATTTATCTGTATGTCAAAGGACATACAGATAGTGGGAATGACCAAACTCTCACATGTCTCAATAGACAATAAAAAAAATTGACAGTGGGAGAGTAGCCATATAGATAGATGTCTTTAGAAGTAACTAAAAAAATAGCTAAAATTAGTTTGTTTCTGTTGAGTAGGACTATGGTCTAAATGGTTTTTAGTTAGAGGACTATAGCTCTTCATTGTAAATTTTATATAGCACTTTGTTAGGATAAAACAATATGAAACATCTGGTAGTAGCAATGAGAATTAAATAGGAGCACGCACATATCCCAGCTAAGAGAAATCCTGAACCATTGCTTGTGGACTGCTGCTAGCTCTTTTTTCTCTTCTCAGAGTATCTAATCTAGGGCTTAGTGAAGCGTTTCCTTCTGTGCATGGCAATAGGAGTGAGGACTAGCTGATGTTTCTATGGAGAAATCAGAAAGCCCTCACATGAGCTTCCAATCTTGAGTGTTCAAACTGAAAGCCTTAGACTTAAGTAGGCTTGGTGGGGATTATGAGAATTGCACACCACTTGTATTTGAGTTCCAGTGGCAACACAAGTTGAAATTTATTTGCTGTTTTTCTTCTTAGGACAGACCAGAGATTTGTTTTATGAAAGGTGCTTATGAACAGGTGATTAAGTATTGTACTACATACCAAAATAAAGGGCAGACCTTGGCACTCACCCAGCAGCAGAGAGATCTGTACCAACAAGAGAAGGCACGGATGGGCTCAGCAGGGCTCAGAGGTAAGCATAGGATGGAAAGGAAAATGCTGCCTTTTAATTATAGATGGATTCATGCTGTACAACTGAGTTGTTTGAATGTATCACAGACCTTGTAGAAAGCTGCCGTTTCTGAACTCTTAGGCTTTAGTTGGCTGAATTGCATTCAAAACATCAAACGGCAACAACTTAGCAGAATGTGGAATTTCTAGTTTGTATAGAGCAGCAGTGACCTCTAAGTAGTATTAGAAATTTTGTTTTAGACAAGTTTATCTTGTGAGAATGGATGAATTGAGGTAAAGTGATAGTAACTCTTTTTCCTATCACTGTGACTATCTGACTTGTTAGTAGCTATAGCATTCCTAAATACTGACATTTTTTTTTTTTTAAATTTTTTTTAATATTTATTTTATTTATTTATTCCCTTTTGTTGCCCTTGTTGTTTTATTGTTGTAGTTATTATTGTTGTTGTTGTTGTTGGATAGGACAGAGAGAAATGGAGAGAGGAGGGGAAGACAGAGAGGAGGAGAGAAAGATAGACACCTGCAGACCTGCTTCACCGCCTGTGAAGTGACTCCTCTGCAGGTGGGGAGCCGGGGTTCGAACCAGGATCCTTATGCCGGTCCTTGTGCTTTGCGCCACCTGCGCTTAACCC
The DNA here is from genome assembly GCF_950295315.1 of Erinaceus europaeus. Lineage (NCBI taxonomy): Eukaryota > Metazoa > Chordata > Mammalia > Eulipotyphla > Erinaceidae > Erinaceus > Erinaceus europaeus. The sequence goes on along the minus strand of NC_080182.1, from coordinate 35,019,998 downwards.
GCTGCACTACAGCCCGACTCCCCAATACTGACATTTTAAACCTCTTAATCTTTGTAACATTTTATAAATTTATTTTGATAGAGACTGAGAAATTGTAAGGAGGGGGAGGGGCAGGTGACGAAAGAGGGACCTGCAGCCTGATGCACTGTTGTGAAGCTTCCCCACTGCAGGTGGGGACTGAGGGTTTGAACCTGGGTCTTTGAGCTCTACCAGGTATGCCACTGCCAGGCCCCTAACTTGTTGTTTCAGCTAAGATGATTTCTGACATTATCCTCCTTTTCTGTTTCTCTTCCTTGCTGTACAGCAGGAAGATAAGAGGTGCCCAAACTGTGCTTATGTATCTGCTACTGACTGAAGAGAAATCTGCACAGCACACACACACCAGGCCACTTCTAGAAATGTCATGTGTGTTATTGGGGAAAACAAGGGACATGCCTGGTTTTTACCTTCTAGAGTGTCACTTTATTTATTTATTTCTCCAGAGCACTGCTCATCTCTGGCTTATCAGGTGGTGCAGGGGATTGAACCTGGGACTCGCAGGCATGAGAGTATCTTTGCATAACCATTATGCTCCCCCCCCCCCCCCGAATGTCATCTTGCCTATGCCTATGAATACAAACATGAAAATAATGAATTTAAAGTAGTTTCCCTCAAGGAAATTAGAGGCTTGTCTTTAATTTCATTATTTTGATAAAATGAAAATCAAGCACAACCTTTTCCTGGGAGAAAAGAAGGAAATTATATTACATTTGTTCTTATTCATGACTCACATGACCTCTGAGGGTATAAAACCTTTGGGAGAATTTTTAGGGACTTTGCTCTTATAACGTACTAAATTTGGCAAGGTATGCTTATGATTATATTTAAAGACAGTGTATTTTGCTAATCTTAGTACCTGACAGGAGAATGGTTTCAGAATTGATTGGAATTTTAGAGGCCCTACAGTATTCTTGAGATCTTTGTATATGACCTCTGTTTTCATTAATTTTTTGCACAGGGCTTTCACAATTTTATTTTTACTTTGATCTTCTGAAGGATTGTGGTGTATGTGTATATGTGGTTTGATCTTGTAACATTGTGAAACAGACCAGAATTGTTAGTGGTGAAAATGTGCATTTCACAGGACTTTGAGAAACATTCAGGTCATTTGTCTTTTTCATGTCCCTTCTTTCTCTTGCCCCCCCCCCAAATTGCCGTGATAAACAGATCATTTAAAAGTTAATATGTGCTTAAGCTGCATCTTGTAAAAATTAAGTTTCTTAACATATTTGTGATTAACTTATAAAATACTTATTTTTTTTTGTAATTTTTTAATTTATTTATCTTCCCTTTTGTTGCCCTTGCTGTCTTTTTATTGTTGTTGTAGTTGATGTTGTCGTTGTTGGATAGGACAGAGAGAAATGGAGAGAGGAGGGGAAGACAGAGAGGAGGAGAGAAAGACAGACACCTGCAGATCTGCTTCACCGCTTGTGAAGTGACTCCCCTGCAGGTGGGGAGCCGGGGACTCGAACCGGGATCCTCATGCCGATCCTTGCACTTAGCGCCACCTGCGCTTAACCCGCAGCGCTACTGCCCAGCTCCCAAAATACTTATTTTTTATATTTGTTGTACACTTTATGTTTTTGGGACCTTTCATATACAAAAAAGTCACTTGCCTTTTTCTTAAGCATTAGCAGAGCAGATCCTCATATGGCAAAGAAGCAAATGTAAATGCAGGATCATATCCTCTAGACTGATACCTCCCCTCCACTGGGAATGCTAGGCGCTGATCTAGGGGATTTGCTGACACACAGATGGTACTCACTGGCCCCTTCTGTCACCTGCCTCTAATTCAGCACAAGGGCCTCTCCTATGGCTCATTTCATCCAGGGTGAATCTTTCAGGCCCACATTTACATAACTAAGTCTGTGAATGTGCATTTGGGGACAAGGGGGTAGAAACTATTTGCCTATAACCTTGGTTTACCAAATACATGTAACCCTCAATATGCTTGAATAAAAATGGTTACTTCCTGTGAGCTCACTAGGAACTTACCAGCTTCCCCATAAGTTTCTTATATTCATTCCGCTTTTATACCTTTTTTTTTTTTTTGGTGTTTTCTATGGTATATTTTCCAGTCTAGTACCCCACATGTACACACATTTCTTTGGCTCATGAGGTTACTAGAAACACTGAGAATAGGGTTAGAAGATAGCTCACCAGGTAGGGTGTGTGCCTTACTGTGGGCCCAACCCTGGTTCAGGCTCCAGCAGCACATGGGAGTACTGCAACCCTGGAGAAAGCTCTGGTACAGTGGTGTCTTTCCCTCTCTCAGAAATAAAAGTAATGAAAATATCAATCCAGGAGCAGGATACCCTGGACCCACAAACAAGCATTCATAAGTCTGTGAAGAGTTGGAAAGCCATAGTGTTGTGTTTTATGGCAAGACCCTGAGGATAACAGATGATGGTATTTGTATATTCATAGAGGGCCAAAGTTAAAACCAAAAAATACCTGTCAGTGTTAAGAGTGAAAGTGTCCAAGCTGTTACTTTTGTTAGTGGTTTTGCAATTATTTTACAGATGAGTTTTATGTAGATGTTGTCATGTATGAATTGTTACAGACTATAGATAACATGCCTATAATTAAATTGTTGATTTGTTCCGGAGAGCTGTAAAATGGACAGGTGAAGATCTATTATTAGAAGCTACTTTCAAAGGTATCTGTTTAAAATTAAAGCTGACCAACTTATAATTTCTCCAGATAATTTTATTTTCTGAAGAGGCAGTAGTTTCTGTTTAAAAAAGCTACATGTGATGCCTGTACCTTCTCCACTTAACTGCTCTTTAGTAGTATTGCTTTAAAATTTTAATTGCTCAAAGCAACCCCATGCCTAAAACCATTAAAATAGAATGTTCTGGCATGCAGTGATTTTGTTTTTAAAGATTTTATATATAATAACTACAATGACATAGTCGTAAGTGGATTGTTTACTTGAGAAGTGTTACTGTCTTTAGTTTTGTGTCAATTAAATTCTACTGTTTCTGCAAATCACATTTTCTTTTTTTTTTTTTTATTTTTTATTTTATTGTTATTTCCTAAGTTCTTGCTTTGGCTTCTGGTCCTGAGCTGGGCCAGCTGACATTTCTTGGCCTAGTGGGAATGATTGATCCTCCTAGAACTGGCGTGAAAGAAGCAGTTACAACACTCATCGCCTCAGGAGTATCCATAAAAATGATTACTGGAGATTCACAGGAGACTGCAGTTGCAATCGGTATACTAAACTGCTTCCTTTTGTTGCTGTTAGCTTTTCTTAAATTACTATAACGCAGTTTTGTGAACCATTAGGTTTGAAATGTGTTTGCATAATATTGAGCTTATACAATAAAAATGGACTTTCTCTGCTCATAAAATTCTATATAAGTAAAACCTAAAATTCTAGTAAAAATTCAAAGTTGGTGGCTGGTGACATAGCTCACCGGTGTGCCTGTTAGGCCATGCACTTGACCCAGGTTTGAGCCCAGTATTTGAGGCAATTGTGACACTAGAAGAATCTTTGGTGCTGTGGTCTCCCTACCACTTTCTCTATTATAGTAAAACTGTTAATTAAAAACAAATAGCTGTATCAGGAAATATGAGATACAGCGTGTATCTCATATACTAAAGGAGAGGGGAACTGACTTGTAGCCTCGGAACTGACTGTGCTACAAGATAAGAGCACTAGATCATGAATGTGAAAGTAAGCTAGCTTTTCTTCTTTTTAACTTAAGTATAATTATAAAAACAGACTTGTATCTAATTTGAAAGAAGGTAGCTTTTATCTGGTATATCTGTTATCTCCTACACCTGTGTTGTTTGAATGCTGTTCACAATGACCTTAAATAATGTAGGGAGAGAACCAGGAGGAGTCTCCTGATAAAGAGCTCACTTTCCTTTGCCCAAGGACCCAGCCACTGCTTGGAGGCAACACGCAAGGGGGGAAGCTTCACAGGCGGTGGAGTGCTGCCGTGGTGTCTGTGTCTCTGTCTTTGTGTTGCACCCTCTTGCTAGAAAAACCTTGGCAGGAGTGTGCTGGGAGAAGTGAAATCATGTAGGTACAAAGACCCAGAAAAGTTAGGGCAGAAAATAAATTATAAGAGCAAAAATGAACATAAACGCTCTGAGTATATAAACTTACACTGATAAATTTAAACAGTTTGCTAATTCATCACTTCTGGTTTCATTATTATATAGAGAGTAGTATTGATGTTTTATAGTCTTTTGCTGCCTGAAAAGAATGTAGCGCTGGAAACAGACTGTTGGGTAGAGTATACTACAGAAGCTTTGTAGCATTTGTTTCTATATTTGTAAGAAACAGGATCACCACATAGCCACCACAGTCTTCGTGGACTGAATGTCCACTTAAAATGCACTTGGGTCATTAAAGTTGAGCTGCTGAGCAGAACTCTTGGTCTACTTTAAGTTCTTAGTATGATGGGTTAAATTTTGAGCTCACTCTATAATAAAGACATTATTTAAAATAATAGTTATATTTTAAAAGTAAGAGAATAATAATGTTTTAATTGGACTATCTTATTATTAAATAAAGCCAATTTGACTGTCTCCCCCCCCCCCCCCTTTAGCTAGTCGTCTAGGACTATATTCTAAAACTTCCCAGTCTGTCTCAGGAGAAGAAATGGATGCAATGGATGTCCAGCAGCTTTCACAAATTTTACCAAAGGTAAAAAAAGCCTTTTCAACTAGAAGACTTTACCATTCCTACTTTTTTTTTAAGTTGGGGAGTTAATGGTTTACAGTACAGTTATTGACAAACAGGTAAAATTTCTCATACAAAACACTCAGCCTCAGCCTAGGTCCCTTTCAACACCATCATGCACCAGAACCCTAAAGCCCCCATCCCCTCCCTCTCTAGAGTCTTCTTTGATACAGTACACCAAACCCAGTCCAAGTGTTACTTTGTGTTTCCACCTTCTATTCTTGTTTCTTAAGTTCTGCCTATGAATGCAGAGATCACCAAACTCAGTAGCAACAACAACAAAAAGACCCCATCCAAACGTGGGAAAAAGACAGCATATTCTCCTACTCTTGTCTATTTGGGAAAGCTGAGACATGACCACCAAGTTAGTTGGTCTAAATCATGAAATGGAATCTTCTCATGGAAATCAGTCTTATCTTTGAGTATTTACGAAGTGGTCATTATGGATACTGGTATAAATTCATTAATGTTACTAAGCACCTAGTTTCCTCTGAATAAGGTGCTGTGGAAGTTAGCAGTGTTTGTATGGTTTCATACTGTACTCAGTGGAGAAAGACCTGTTGTTGAGTGGCACCCTTCATTGTGTCGGGTATGTTACTTCTTCACTAGTTTAAGGACATTTGGGTAATTTTCAGTTCTTGCCAGCTATGAATAATGCTACTGTAAACATTTGTATACAGCATTTGTATACTGTAAACATTTGTATACAGCTCTTAGCATAGCAGTGAATTTTCATTTATTTTGATTTAATACTGAAGCGTAACTGTTGGGCTGCATACTTAGTGTCCTTTTTTAAAAATAATTTTTTTGTTAGTCACTTAATAATGATTGACAAAATTGTGGGATAAAAGGGGTACATTTCCATACAGTTCCCACCACCAGAGTTCCACATCCCTTCCCCTCCATTGGAAGATTCCCTATTCTCTATCCCTCTGGGAGTTTGGACTGAAGATCTTTATGGGGTGTAGAAAGTAGAAGGTCTGGCTTCTGTAATTGCTTCTCTACTGGACATGGGTGTTGACAGGGTGATCTATACTCCCAGTCCGTTTATGTCTTTCCCTAGTGGCGTTAGGGCTCTAGGGAAGTGGGGTTACAGGACACATATGCAAGGTTGTTTGCCCAGAGAAGTCAGGTTGGCATCATGGTAGCACCTGGAACTTGGTGGCTGAATGTTGGTATGCTTCTAAAAACCCCTTCTGTTTCATTTGGTTTAAATCCCCCCTGCTTAACACTGCATTCTGTTTACATAACCACTTCATTCTATTTACATAACCTCTGTTAACAAGCACCACCTTCCCTCCAGGGCATTGGTGGTTCAGTGGTAGAATTCTCACCTGCTCCACCCCCTCTCCTTGTCATACCCTGATTTTCACCAGTCACTTTTCTCTCCACCCTCTCTGCGTCACATCCTGTTCACACCCTACTGGGCTAGTATATTTATAAAGACAAGATTGTTTGTAGTTAGTTAGTTTTAGCTTAGCTTGGTATAGATTGTGCTGCGTCCTGCATGAATAAAGAGATACTGCGTACAACCCAGCCATGAGTCCCTGGTCGTCTGTTACCCGCCCGTTAAGCCAGCCCGTCGAAAACAACAGCTGAAAAGCATTAAGATATAAAGCAGAACAAATTGCTTAATCAGGAACCTGAACGTAAGAACATAGATGAGACTTGGGGGTCTTTCATGTTGGAAGGAGCTAGGAAGTCTATTTTAGGTATGTTCCAAGGCGCCCATGACTTTACTAATTTTTGTCTGAGCCCAGCAGCTAACATGTAGGTAGGCTAAAAGTGTTGTCGGGGAGGATGGTCTCAGAGTTGGGGATAGGACTAGAAAGCTGGATCAGGACAAAGTGAAGCTCCCAAATCTGGGAAAAGTATATAAATACCATTAACTGTAAAACCCCATCTATCTGACCTAGCACCCATGACTATTCATATTTATTAGCACAGGAGTCTGTGTAACCTCAGCATCCCTGTCTGAGCTCGCATTCCATGGTCTCTGCTAGGAACATTCTACGTTGCACTCATTTCAGGACCCATCTTCCTGTAGTGGCAGAGTATGTTGACCCACCCTTGTTAATGTATTTTCAACTTTCTAAGAAACTGTCGGGACCAGGCGGTGGCACACCTAGTTAAGTGTTCACATTACAGTGTGCAAGGACCCAGGTTTAGGGCCCTGGGCCCCACCTGCAGGAGGAAAGCTTCACGAGTGGTAAAGCAGGGCTGTAGGTGTCTCTGTCTCTTTCTCTCTCCATCTCTTCCCTCTCAATTTCTCTCAGTCTATCCAATAATAAATAAAAATTTTAAAAAAAGAAACTGCCAAGTTGAAATTTCTAATTCCTCACCAACAGTGATCATTGCTTCCCTCACCTTTATAGTGATATCTTAATGTAGTTTTAATTTACACTTTCTTCATAAATAATGATATTGAATATGTTTTCATAATCTTATAACTCTGTAGTCATAAACTCCAGCTTTCCTGAAACATTTCTAATGGCTACATAGTACTTTTCTTGAATAAGTTATATATGTATAAACACACAGCAAATATACATGGCCAGGTAACTTATTCTGTTGAAATCTTCACGTCTAATTATCTCTTGATGACTATATATAGGTTTTTTATCTATTTTTCTCCTTTTATTATTAATGACTTAATGAAGTTTTACAAAGTTATGAAGTTTTAGAGGCATCAGTTCACACCCATACACAGTAAGTATAAGTCACTATACCCTCCTCCAAGGTTCTGTGCCCCCATCCCCTTCCCCAACACCCTAGTTCCACAAAGTCCCTGAGAGAGTTTGGTTACTAATAATTTGTTTGTTTTAGCCATGCATATTCCACATGGTGCTTGTCCTTCACCTCTTTGTTCCACTTAGTATAATCACCTCCAGTCCCATCCATTTTCATCCAAAGAATACATTCTCATATCTTGTTTTGACTACAAAGTAGTGCTCCACTGAATGTCTTATTTCAGTGTTTTATCCAGTCCTGTGTCATTGGGCACTAAGGTTGCCTCCATAGATTGGCTGTTGTCAGTAATGCATCTGTGAGTAGAGGGGTGTAGATACGTTTTAAAATTGGTGTTTTCCCCTTTGGGCTGCATAGAGAAAAGGTATCGCAAGGCAAGACTGTGAGACATCTTCAGTTTTCTTGTTTCAGGGGCTAATATGCTCCCTTTTCACAGGCACTGAAGGAACAGAGCTGCTTTTTCTACACACCTAGGCTGGTGGTTGGTTGATTGTCATGTAAACCACATTCACAAGGTGTTTTTTTTTTTTTTTTTTTAGGGGTAGTAGTAGGATCAGCCATTTACTACATGCCTAACAATGTGTGTGTTGCATACATTATCTCTTAGCCCATTTGAAAGCTGTCAGCTCTGTTTTTAGGAGACTTGAGAACTTGGGAGACTGACTTAAGTGGCGTCTCAAAGCTTGCAAGTGCTGGTATTGCCATTTGGACAAGTCTTTGTTCCTGTTGATTTCAGTGAACACTATAATCGTGCATAAATTTTGTGTTCACCTTTTGCTATTTATATAAAATAAATCCTTACTTGCAAAATAACTGAGCCAATGAATAATCAGCACGTAAACAGCATTAGACTGCCAGCGTGCCTTGCGCTTGAATTTTAGCTGTAGTCAATAGACATGCATTATTTCCTTGATCACATTTCCTCTTTTCAAGCTGTGATTACTCACATACACTATGTTCAGAGTCTCTGGGATCAGTGTGCACACTTGGAATCTGTTCCATTTTTGAATGGGACCCTGTGCATCTGTGCTTGATGGTTTTCTGCCTGACATTTATTTCTAAAAGAAGAGGCATGTCGGCTTACTCTGGAGTACCAGCACAGAGTGCTTACTAGTAGACACGTGTGGAGTCTGCATGTGCAAAGTGCTTACTAGTAGACACGTGCGGGGTCTGCATGTGCAGAGTGCTTACTAGTAGACACATGCGGAGTCTGCATGTGCATGTGCAGAGTGCTTACTAGTAGACACGTGTGGAGTCTGCATGTGCAGAGTGCTTACTAGTAGACACGTGCGGGGTCTGCACGTGCAGAGTGCTTACTAGTAGACACATGCGGAGTCTGCATGTGCATGTGCAGAGTGCTTACTAGTAGACACGTGTGGAGTCTGCATGTGCAGAGTGCTTACTAGTAGACATGTGCGGAGTCTGCAGCTCACTAAACATTCCCCATTATACCTGTGTTCAGTTCTTTCTTCCAGCTCCTCAGTGATACTAAACAAATAATGAAACTGACAGATTTAAAATGTCATTTTCTTTGCTATGTTCTGTTTTCTCTCACTCTGATAAAAATGATAATTAAATCTGAAAAGCCAACTAAAGGTTAGAGAAAAAAAAAAAGGAAACAAGTTACAGCTTTTATCATCACCCTGGACAAATCATTAGTCTTTTTTCAAATAGGAATTTTTAATGATTAACTAGGTTTCATACTCTGATGCTATTTCAAAGAGAGAAAGAGTAATATCAAATCCAAGCCTGTGAGCTTATTAACTTGCTTTAAAAATCATTCTCTAAAGAGGAATTCCATAAGTGCCAGAAGATTCATGGTATTTCATGTCTTTGGAAGACCTAAGTGTCCTCTTCAAATCTATAGATACTCTCTCTCTCTTTAAATACTTACTTATTCCCTTTTGTTGCCCTTGTTGCTTTATTGTTGTAGTGATTGATGCTGTTGTTGAATAGGATGGAGAGAAATGGAGGGGGGGGAAGACAGAGAGGGGAAGAGAAAGACAGACACCTGCAGACCTGCTTTACCACTTGTGAAGCGACTCCCCTGCAGGTGGGGAGCCGGGGCCTCGAACCAGGATCATTATGCCAGTCTTTGTGCTTTGCACCACCTGCGCTTAACCTGCTGTGCTACCGCCTGACTCCCATAGATACTCTCTCTTTTAGCTTTTATTTTCAGCCCTTTGAGCTTAATTTGACCTCCTCGTCTGTCCACTGCCACCCCAGCCCAATCTTATGTTCATATAGTTCTGTCCCAGCAATATGCGTATGTTATTGCATTTGCTTCAGATCATTTTGACTGTTTTATTAATGTTAAATTGCCAGCTCATTTAGGTTTTCTACATGTACTAAAGTTATTGATTTTTTTGCTCATAAAAATGCTTTTCAAAGCACAAGGACCGGCATAAGGATCCTGGTTCGAACCCTGGCTCCCCACCTGCAGGGGAGTCGCTTCACAGGCGGTGAAGCAGGTCTGCAGGTGTCTGTCTTTCTCTCCTCCTCTCTGTCTTCCCCTCCTCTCTCCATTTCTCTCTGTCCTATCCAACAACGACAACAACAATAATAACTACAACAATAAAACAATAAGAGCAACAAAAGGGAAAAAATAAATAAAATAAGTATTAAAAAATGCTTTTCAACTTTCAGTAATTCTACCACCAATTTCAAGTATTTGATAGTCTTTTTATGTTTGCCTGGTTTTTTTTTGTTGTTGTTGTTCTTTGTTTTTTTTTTTTTTTTTTTTTTCACCAGAGCACTGCTCAGCTCTGGCTTATATGGTGGTGTCAGGGATTGAACCTGGGGCTCTAGAGCCTCATGAGAGTTTCTTTGCATAACCATTGTGCTATCTACCCCACCCCACCCATTTCAAATCTCTTAGCATTGCTCTGTGCTTTTGACCTAAAGCCAATTAGAAAGTAATATACCAAGTGAATTCTGCTTGATTTTTTAAATCTTTCTAAGAAAATTGTTATATTTGTTATATTTATTTTTGGTTAGTAAAGAAAATAAATTGAGAAAGAAGGGGGAGATAGGAAGATAGTAGAAGAGTGACACCTGCAGCACTGCTTCTCCCCTGCAGGTGGGAATCCTGGGCTTGAACCCAGGTCCTGTGCACTGTAACATGTGCTCTCTACTGGGTGTCCCCACCCGGCCCTACCTTTTTTTAAACTAAAATAATCTGATAGTTCTCAGTATCTTATGTTTTTAATTTTTCCCACTGTATCCTATACTTCCCACTGATAAAAGAGAACACCCTCTTGTTAATTTTTATAGTAAGTACATCCATTTATATTTCCACTGAGACCATTAACCCTGTAATATAATTCCAGTTTGTGTACTGCTTAATTTGGGGGAGGTTATGAGTGTCTATTTCTTCTAAACATATCAGATATATTCTTACCTACCCTGGAAGAGTTGGGAACCTTTGATTGGTTATTTTAATGCCATGGACAGTTTTTCCATTAAACTGTCCATCAGTGGTAGTGTTTGAAACAGCCATGTCAGAAGACTATCTTAAACAAAAAGGTTAATTTTGATCCTCTGGCAAGTTAACTTGACAAATAATAAGTAATTCCTAGTGATAAGAGCATGGGTTATTCTGGTATTCCTTAGACTTGAGGAAGAATTTTAGTATACCTTGTATTTCACAGGTTGCAGTATTTTACAGAGCAAGTCCAAGACACAAGATGAAGATTATTAAGGTGAGTCTCGGGGAATCAGTGTTATCTCAACATAGATTGGTTTGTCAGAAAAGTCATGACTTTTGTATATTTTTCTAGGCAAAAATACATCTTAACTTTTCCAACAATCCAATAGCATTCGCTCATCATTCATTATCCCTATATTACTAGAAATACTAGTCGACCACGAACAGGAGGGTGTTGTTTTTTTTCTCTCTACATTGAAACCACTAGTAAAGAGAATTTAGCACAGATAGATGTAGGCAATATATATATATATATGTGTGTGTGTGTGTGTGTGTGTGTGTATATATTCATATATATTTATGTTTAGTGAAGTATTTGCAGCTTGTAAACAAACAGTATAGAAATATTTTCCTTTTTTATATGAAGTATAAATTATATAGCAGTGCATACAATAAGTTTTCTGATTAATAGTTATATATCTTTAATATTAATAGTTATATATCTTTTATCTTGTTGTCTTGGTGGCAGTAAGATGTCTTTAGCAGTTCAACTGGAGTCTTCTAAGAAAATTCACCTAGGGTTCATAGTCTTGCTACATTAGTTCAGTCCAGCACATTCTGATCTAGAAATATGGTATGATATATGCCACTAGTACAAGAAAGACAGTATGAGAAGAACATAGAAGTATTTTTCTTTTTTTTTTTTTTAAATTTTTTATTTAAGAAAGGATTAGTGAACAAAAGCATAAGGTAGGAGGGGTACAACTCCACACAATTCCCAACACCCAATCCCCATAACCCACCCCCTCCCATGGTAGCTTTCCCATTCTCTATCCCTCTGGGAGCATGGACCCAGGGTCGTTGAGGGTTGCAGAAGGTAGAAGGTCTGGCTTCTGTAATTGCTTCCCCGCTGAACATGGGCGTTGACTGGTCGGTCCATACCCCCAGTCTGCCTCTCTGTTTCCCTAGTAGGGTGTGACTCTGGGGAAGCTGAGCTCCAGGACACATTGGTGGGGTCTTCAATCCAGGGAAGCCTAGCCAGCATCCTGGTGGCATCTGGAACCTGGTGATTGAAAAGAGAGTTAACATATGAAGCCAAACAATTTGTTGAGCAATCATGGATCCCAAGCTTGGAATAGTGGAGAGGAAGTGTTAGGGAGGTACTCACTGCAAACTCTAGTGTAGTCCTGCTTTCAGGTATATATTTTGCAGTAGTTTATGGATACGTGTGCACATAAGCTCTCTTTCACAGAAACTGGTGTATATCTAGGTTATGGGACTTTGTTAGAAAGTGAACTACCTGAGATGAAATTAGAGTGTACTATTAAAGGAAAGGTCTCACCTGAGTAATGAAGCTGAAGGGTTGTCATTCCACACGTGAAGTCTCTGGATACATTCTGAGGTGAAGCATGTTGAGGTAGCAATCGTTGCTTTGGTTAGGTTGTGATCGGCAGATGCAATGTTATTTGGTTTGGATTGGGAGATGCATACAGGAAAGTGGGGCCTATCCAAGGGTTCCAGGACTGGGGGAAGTAGGGGCTCTAGTGAAGATGTGAGGTTCCTGCTGTCTTAGGGTTCAAAAAGACAATCAAAAAGACAATCAATAGTTAATATTATCATCACATTATTTGTTAATTGGGTTAACTTTGAAAAGTCCCTTTGTTATGGTTTGCTGGACAGTACCTAGTATCTTGTATATAGCTGTGCTATTGGAAGCTTCTAATCTACTTGGTCTAGGCTTTTGAGAGAGTCCGCATATCAAATACATAGCCTATATATTAAAAAGATTCAGTTTGTCTTTTGAGAAACTTTGAGACATACAATTGATTTCCCCCTCTCATATTAATTAGCTACTGATTTATATGTCTACATTTTGCTAGGAGTGTACAGCTGAGTCCGTAGCCAGTGGCAATACTTATTTAGAAACTGAAAATGCTGTGAGAATGAATGAATAGTATTTAAGAGCTGTGGTTATTTGTATTAGTTAATTGGCATAGTACCCATTAGTTAATAGTCTTAAGTTCAAAATATTCAAAATAGCATGCTTTGGCATTGAGTTTTTCAACCTTAACACTTGGTATTTTGAACTGGATAATTCTTCATCATGGGAGGCTGCCCTGTGTGCTACAGGATGTGTAGGAGTATCTGTCACCTTCTAGATGCCATTACATCACCCACATCATGTATTCATGTTGCCAGGTGTCACCAGAACAACACCATGGGGAGGCAGATTGCACCTGAGATCCAAGTATTCTCACAGTTGGGAATATTAATAGTCTTTTCTAAGCCTTATCATAAGCCGTCCATAGATTGAAGTTTATTGAAAACTATGTTTGCTTAATTATGTGGACAAATTAGAATTTGTTTATTTCTCCTTTCATCTCTTGGAAGCAACATTTTTATCAGAATTTCTCCCACCCTCTTCAGTCTCTGCAGAAGAATGGGTCAGTTGTAGCCATGACAGGTGATGGAGTCAATGATGCGGTGGCTCTGAAGGCTGCGGATATTGGGGTCGCAATGGGCCAGACTGGCACAGATGTTTGCAAAGAGGCAGCAGACATGATTCTGGTAGATGATGATTTCCAGACCATCATGTAAGTGTCGTTTCCCTGAGTGTACATAAGAGGTTCTTTGCTCTTTCCCCACAACCTTACCCCAGAAAATTCAGCTGGGAAAGAATTGACAGTATTTAAACGTTGGATATATTGAACTGTCATACTAGATTGAATTATCTCTATGTTGTAGTGTGTAGTTTTAAAGAAAATGATTTGTAGGGTGTGCAATGCCATAATAAATGGTGAGACCATTCGTTTAAGGAAAGGTACTGAGTATCACCTGAGTGTTGTGTTTTCTGACCACTAATGTGGTGCTAGGGTGAAACTCATGGGTCTTTTATTGTAATTAAATTCAGACTGTCAGCAATATGCCATGTGTGAGCCAGCAGACAGTACATGAGGTAGAGCACACATCTTGCCAAGCATGAGGCCTTGGGTTTGAGCCTTGGAACTAGAGCATCATGTATGATGGAACAGTGATACGATGTCTTTCTGCCTGTCATTGTCTGAGCAGAGAAAGGCCATAGAAGCCCCGTAACAGTGTTAACTCACGTGTTCATGGCCTGGGATTCATTCCCCAGTGCTGCCATAGGCATCACCTTATAATTAATATTACGTAATTGTCAAGTGCACGTTTTTTATCTATTTTAGTGATTATTCACATTTTCCTTGTTTAATGATATAGTTTGATGAAGTCTATATAGCTTGGTTTCAACGTTTCTTGGAGTCAAAATTTCACAATGTTCAGGGTAAAGGTCACTTGAATTTTTTTTTTTTTTTGTAATCACTTATTGAATGTACTTTGTTTAGTAGTACATGCTAAAGACATGTCCTAAAATGCTTTGTTAAACCACCGTGCTCTAAAGGTAGACCATTGGAAGTTCAGGACAGGGAAAGCATTTACCAAACTCGTGAAACCATGTGTGATTTTTTTTTACCCTTCCGTTCTTAGACTGCTATAAAATTGTGTAAGGATGCAGAGATTGCTTAAAAAATACATTTCTCTAAGTTGACCCAAATGAATGAGAAAATGTATGCGAGTCTTTGTAAATCTTTTTTTTAATGTCCTACAACATATATCTAATTGTATGTAGGAACAACATATATATGAAGTAAATATCTCAAGATTAGCTCCACAGTGTTTTAGTATTTATCTTTATTTTTGTGTGATAATATTTTCTCAATTTTTTAAAAAATTTCAGGTCTGCAATAGAAGAAGGTAAAGGGATTTATAACAACATAAAAAATTTTGTCAGATTTCAGCTGAGCACGTAAGTTTGTCAGATTTGCCACCATGGGTCTTGTTAAGTAAATGATGTGAGAAAGTAGATCAAAGAGAATGTCTAGAAACTGGGCTCTTTGAGAGTTGTTCATATCTAAGTTTACCAGAATGAAAGTTAATTGTATTCTGAAAGTAAAAATATGATGTGTGATACTTACATCTCTGCCATCTGTAGTTCAGTAGCTCCTGAAATAACTTAATAAGTGCCAATTAGTATCCTTCTCCACATGTAGAAAACCAGTTTTGAAAAGTTACCAATATTTTGTTGGAATTTTGTATAAATACAACGTAGCGACAGCTAGGCTGAACTCAGTTTGTAAAAAATCTTCCTCAGTTTGCTGTTTGTTGTTCAGTTACTGTGTTTATTAAATCCTTAAGGATCCTGAGGGCTTCAAAATGAAGGGTAGCTTCATTCAAGAATATTACTTGTAAATATAGCCTTTAAAAGCACAATAGTGACATGAAATTTAAAATGCTGAAAAAGCAGTATAAGTTTGTAAGAATTTATTATGCTGACAGATTTTTTTTTAATGATTCTTTTTTTCAACAGGAGTATAGCAGCATTAACTTTAATCTCATTGGCCACATTAATGAACTTTCCTAACCCTCTCAATGCCATGCAGATTTTGTGGATCAATATTATTATGGATGGACCTCCAGCTCAGAGGTAAACAGTTTTTCATTTACAAATTATAAACACGAGGAAGAGAGTGATAGCTTGATACTGAAGTTTTAAGACTTCTTTCAGTGGAAGCCTTGGTTGCAAAATGTTTGTTGTGTGTAGTGTGGTAGGCATATATTATTTATTCTCTTTGGGAATCCATTCATGCATTTTGGGTCTATGCCTTTAGAAAAGGGAATAGACTCCTCTTGTTACTAACAGTGGTATATAATGTAGAAATCTCTTGAGTATAGTGTTGTTTTTAGGCTCTGCTGTCAATTTTAGGAAAATTTGGGGAAATATAGAAAGACCTAAGTATTTTCCATTATAATAGTAGGGCCATATATGTTACTTTCCAACAAAAAGAGTAATTGGATAATAATTGGCAGTAGCCATTGCAACAAGTCATCTTCTGAAACTGCATAAAAGATATTTCAGAATTCACCTGGTAGATCATGTATTTTGGAGCATTTTAAAAAATATTTTATTTATTTTATTTTTGAGGGAGATGCAGATAGAGAGAGACAGAGAGAAACACCAGAACACTGCTCAGCTCTGGCTTATGGTGGTGTGGGGATTGAACCTGGGACTTTGGAGCCTCAAGCATGAGAGTCTGTTTGCATAACCATTATGCTATCTCCCCCACCCTTGGAGCATATTTAAAATGAATAAACTTACTTGTAAATGCAGTTGAATAAATCTTAAACATTTGACTATCAGTGCCTTATCAAAGTGTGTCAAATGAGAATGTAAGAGGAGGAAAAAAGTAGAAGAGAGATTGATCAAAATCAGTGGCTATTTTCAAGTAACTGAACCTTCGGCTTTCTTTGTTAATCACCATTTTGTTTTCACAAGAAGCATTTAGTTTTCTGTAACTGAAGTTATGGAAGCATCAAATTCATTTTTTTTTTTTTTTTTTGCACTCTTCTGTTTGCTTTAAAGCCTTGGAGTAGAACCAGTGGATAAAGATGTCATTCGTAAGCCTCCACGCAACTGGAAGGACAGCATTTTGACCAGAAACCTGATACTTAAAATTCTTGTCTCATCAATAATCATTGTTTGTGGGACTTTGTTTGTCTTCTGGCGGGAGGTATTGTCACTGGCTATATTGTTTTCTTAACAAATATTCTGTGTGATAGGATGTTAGACTCAGTTATTTTGGTATTTAATAAAACACTGAGAAATTGAAGATCTTTGAAATGGATGATTATAAAAACATTATTATTATTATTATTATTATTATTATTATTATTATTACCACCACTAGAGCACTACTTAGCTCTGACTTACGGTGATGTGGGGGATTGAACCTGGGACTTTTAAAGTCTCACTCCTGAGAGTCTCTTTGCATAGTCATTATGTTATATACCGCACCGCCCATAAAACCATTTTTAAATAGTTTGATCTCAACCTTTAAGGATTAATGGAGTTCCCTACTCCTTTTTTAGAGTGATTTAAGTCTTCAAAGAAATATCCAATATGGTCAGAATTAATATATAAAACTTGAGTTTTTAGTACAGCTACCTTATTGCCAAAAAATGGAAAAAAATTAATATCAATATATGATTTGTGAGAAGATGCTTTCTTTGTTTTATTATACTTTAAGTGGCATTTAAATGACATAGAAAATTTAGGAGATTAAAACAATTTATCTTTAATATTTTATTTATTTACTTATTTATTTTAACCAGAGCACTGCTCAGCTCTGGCTTATGGTGATGGGGGATTGAACCAGGGACTCTAGACCTCAGGCATGAGGGTCTCTGCACAACCATCATGTTGTCTAACCCCTGCCCAACATTTTTTATTTGATAGAGAAATTGAGAGGGGGAGGGGACATAGGGAGAAAGACACCTGCCTGCAGCTCTGCTTCACTACTTGTGAAGTTTCCTCCACTGCAGGTAGGAACCAGGAACTTGAACGTAGGTAGGTCCTTGTCCTTGCACATTGTAACATTTGTGCTCAACCAGGTGCACCATTACCTGGCCCAAAGCCACTTTCCATAAGAACTCTTCCAAAAAGCATGCAGTGTTTGTCCATTAAGTTCAACTACTAACAAGTCATTTCTTTGTTTCCTCTTGACAGTTACGAGACAATGTGATAACACCTCGAGACACAACAATGACCTTCACATGCTTTGTATTTTTCGACATGTTCAATGCACTAAGTTCCAGATCCCAGGTACACTTAGGTGGTCCTAGTTGACTGGTTCAGCTGGGTAGAGCACTCTCTAGTACTGAGTAGACAGGGGCTATCGGTTTCTGCCTTTTCTCCAGTTGTATAGCTCTACAGACTTGTGCAAGCATAATGAAGACAGGGCATCTGAGGAGGCAGCCTTACTTTTGTCCAAGAGACCAAAGTAAATCACAGGTTTCACCATCTGGTTATTTTATTACCTGTGTGCTAAATTCAGGTTAAGATTATCTGAACATAGGATAAACTTCATGGGTTCCATTAAGATTCTGTCAGTCTTCGTTTAGCAAGAAGTATTGTTAGAAATATAAGCACAATTTTGTACATGCTAAGTTGTTCCCACTAGTGTAGTAAAGTTTATGACATTTTAAATTTGTTGTTTTTGTCCTATTTGCTTCTTAAGGTATGAATATGTTGATATATATTAATAGATTTAAAAACCCTAGCAGTACTTTTTCAAAATATATTGTTTTTGAAAACTACTTCCACTTGAGGCCTGACTGTTCATTTCAGTTTTTATGAATCCTTAACTATATTACCATTTGCTTTGCTGGAATTTTCCAAGTAGAGTAAAATGACATTAATTTAGGCTAATTAAAAAGAATTGTAGCATATTTAAAATTTTTATTTTAATGAGAGAAACCCAGTGAGAAAGGCTAGGATCAGTTCTGGCTTATGGTGGTGTAGGGATTGAACCTGGGACCTTAAAGCCTCAGATATGAAAGTTCTTTTCCATAACCATTATGCTATCTTCCCCACCTATAGCATTTGTTTATGAAAGTTAGTTTTACCTTTTTAGTATGTAAATAATTAGACTGATTATTCAAGAAAGTTTTTTATGTTACCCACTACTTAATGGATAGATATAATTTACTAAAATGATTATCTAAATAAGTTTTCTAATGTTTTAGAATGCTAAGTTTCCTTTCTATTTTATTTTTGTATAGTATGATTCTTTTTAAGCAAAGTTTTTTTTCCCCCCAGATAGTAGTGCTGGGGATCAAAACTGGGACCTTTGGCATGAAAGGCTTCTTACATAAACATTATGCTATCTCCCCAACCCAAACACATTCTTGATAAAGAGAAGCTGCTTAAAAATTTATTACCAGTCCATGTAAAGTACTACAAAATTTTGTTGTATTACATTATAGTCTTTTTTAATGCAACTTATGAAAGAATGGAGACGAATGTATTAATAAAATTGTTTCTGTGATTACTGAGTAATAATTAAACTCTCTGCTTTGCCAACAGACCAAGTCTGTGTTTGAGATTGGACTCTGCAGTAATAAAATGTTTTGCTATGCAGTTCTTGGATCCATCATGGGCCAGTTATTAGTTATTTACTTTCCTCCACTCCAGAAAGTATTTCAAACCGAGAGCCTAAGTGTACTGGGTAAAGAAAATATTATTTTTATAAGTTACTTATTTAAATGAACTCTTGCAAGTACTTGATTTAATATGATTATTCTTCTAAAATGTAAAATAAGGGTCAAGAGAGGTCACTCATCAGGTAGAGTGCTTGTCTTGAAAGTCTGAGGCCCTGGGTTTATGCCTCGCATTATACTAAAACAAGAAAAACAACGAAAGGACATTATAAGTGCTAGAGCAATGCGTTGGTTTTTGCTTCTCTCAATATAAATTAGCAAAATAAGTAACTCTAGTTTGTACATTTTATATGTCCTTAATAACAGAACATTTTATTAGGATTTTGTGGAAGATAAACATTCTTTCACATACTATTATTATCGTGACACATAATACCTTTAAAAATCTTGCCAAGTGTGAGAAAGGACGTAGTTAAGCTAATTTAATATTCATGAATGAGTTATACAATATCACTGTATTCTGTGCTGTTATAACTAAAGTTTACCTTATGGTTGAACTAGTTTAAGTTTTAATTTTTATTAGGAGATTAATGGTTTACAGTAAATACAGTTGTTGGTGTATTTTTAAAATTTCACAGTTTTCTGCCAAACATCCCCCCAGTCTAAGTCTTCCTGCTCCCCTCCCCCAGAGTCCTGTACTTGGCTACAATTCGATGTCTTATTTTTACATTCACATTCTTTCCTCTTAAAAATGGATTTTTATGTAGAGAGCTGCAGTTTTTCATACAATAAATGAGGATGAGAATAATTATATTAACTTTAAAGACAAGGTCTTGAAAAATGAGTTCTTCCACTTTACATCAAAATAGTTACCATTGCTTGGAAAACCTTATTTAAAAGCCATATGACCTATTCATTAGAAAACTCTCCTAGCTTGTATTGCTAGCAAAGATTATGACTCTGCGGTTATAGTTTAAAGAAGGGAAATGGAAGACTTGGGATCTAAGTTGTCTTGCTGTCTTTCCTAGCTACGTGACTTTGGGTAAACCATACCTTTGAGCCGCTTGCTCCTTACTATTACTCTGTTATCTTGTGCCTACCTCATGGAATAATTGTGAAGCTGCATTTTAAAGCTATTGCATTAGATCTAGGGTCTGAAAAGAGAGAAAGGGAGGAGGTGTGATGGGCCTGGTACCTGCCTGGTGGAGGAGGATGGCAGCTTGGTGGCAGGTAAGGTAAACTAAGGCCAATCTTGGGGAAGTGTAGAAATGTACTCTTGTGACACCAACTCCATAACTCAGTAGTTCTTCAATAAAATGATACTGAAGTGAGGGGTGGGTGGGAGCTATGGTAACACGCCAGAAAACTGTTTCTGATAAGCTTGGAAACATTCAGTTTCAAAGAATTGTAAAGCTCAACTCATTTCCTCTTACAGATCTGCTGTTTCTTTTGGGTCTCACCTCGTCAGTGTGCATAGTGTCAGAAATTATAAAGAAGGTTGAACGGAGCAGAGAAAAGATCCAGAAGCATGTTAGTTCGACATCATCGTCGTCTTTTCTTGAAGTATGATGCATATTGCATTCTTTTATTTGCAAACTAGGAATTGCAGTCTGAGGATCGTTTAGAAGGGCAAGTTCAAGAAAATAATGAAGATTTTGAGAACTTTTAAACTTTCCATTGATTGAAAATGAGCGTTACTGTTAAAGACTTTGAGACTTTAACCTGCTGGCAGTCCCAAATGAAATTATGCAACTTTGATAACATACATCTTGGTTTAAATTGGCTTTTGCAATTGAATGGAATTTTATAGAGCATATGAGCAGTTACTTTAAAAAAAAGGCAAAACCTGAACCACCTTCTGCACTTAAAGAGATCTAATAATACAATACATTATCTCTCTTAGATGTAAATATTTTTTTTTTATTTTTAAATACTGTACTATTTATGGTGGTGGGGCTTTCTTACTAATACACAAATAAATGTAATCATTTCAAAGGCATCCTATTTGGTTTAGAAGTTGATTCCCGGGAGAGCCATAATTCAGCTACTGTATTTCCTTTTCCTGTAATGCAAGCAGCTCAGATACCTTGTGTTACCATTTTGTATCAAGATCTTTGCACAGGATGTGACCACTGTCAGATCACTTTTCTTTTCTTTCTTTTTGTGATTGAAAAGCCTATACTGCAATTTGAAGTAAATGTTTGCTTTTCTTAGTAAATGTAAATGGCATTTTTTTTTTAAAGGTATGAGTCTTTGGTCTAGCAGAATAGAGGACTATCAAATATTGTTCTAGTTAGGGTAGCAGTGTTTGTAACTAACACTTAGTCATAAAGTCAGAAATATTTAAGATTGGTTAGGCTAAAATTTATAAGAAATTATTTTAATATGTATCCTGTGTGAGTTAAGTATACATACTTTGTCACATATGCTTTTGTCAGCCCCTAAATATAAACCCAAGTACCTCACCTGAATAACTGAATTCTATTGTTTCTTTATACAGTATGTCTTTTTATGTGTCTTTAAAGACGTTTCTTAGGAAGTGTAGAGTACCATGCTGAGAAGCATGAAAAGTTCCAAGCCCATGCAGATGGTTTGGGAGTCAGAGTACGTGTGGGAGAGTCTGTACTGGCCTTACTTATCACTAGTCTGCAGTTTCTCTGGATTGCAAGACAACCTGGAGCTCTCCTTGCTCCTCCTCTCACTATTTGTTCTCTGCCTTCTTTTTGTGTCGGTGGGCATGCTAGAGAAGTAATGTGTTTCTCTGTGTATTGCCACCCGTTTTTGTGGTAGGAAATGTGCAGAATTTGCTTTGAGTATGTGGCAAACTTGGGCCAGAAATTCAAAATGAGAAATCCACACTCCTTTTGATTATGTCTCTTGAAACAGACACAGTTCTCAGATTCTTACAGTTTTAAATCTTCTTGAACTTAGTAGGCTTTGTATTTTATAATTATTCTCTGATTTTTTTTAAGCTCTTGGGAGAAAAACACTCTCATTTTTATCATCAATATTCAGCTGCCAGTGTAGCACTGAAGTAGTTATTAATGACAGGGAAAATGTCTATTCTTTGAGTCCTTGTTACTGAAATAGTTGAGTGGAAGGTGCTCAAGTGTCTGCAGTATATTTACTTTATCCTCTAAGACTGAGTAGGCAGGTGTATACTGTTCCTTTTTGTTAGATGGAACATGACATGAAGTCATTGTAGTGGCTTGATGTCTCATACCTAAATTTTGTAATGATCTTTCTCTTTTGTTACAAATACTTGAAATATATATTAAGTGCATGTCAAATGTTTGCTTTGGATTTTAGTTTCACAGTATGACTTGTATGAAATAAATGTGCCTACACTTTCATTCAGGTTTTGAACCAAAAAGGGAGATTTTTTTTTCTCATAAATTGGGATTGTTGATGTTAAAATGGTCTTAAGTGCACACTGAAAATACAAAAATTAAGTAGTTCATATATACAAAGAATCCGTTAAATAATAAATCACATTTAAATTTAAATGTTCCATACAGATTAACTACATCCAGGTTTTTATTTTCTGTAGCACATGAACAAGTCAGACTGTTTCTATATTTTGAGAAATACTAGCCAAATTATCATAAATTATTTAAATGTGCTAATTTAAAATTTTTTTTATTTATCAAAAGGAAACACTGATAAAAACCATAGGAAAATGTGCTATTTTTTTTTAAGTTTTATTGCTTTTCCTAGTTTCTAGGGCTTGCCTAGAGTCCCTAGCAGTACTTACTAACGTACCTAATTTTTCCGTTAGACCTCATCAGAAGTCAATTTGGCTCCAAGGTGATTAAAGGAAAAGAAACAAAAGAACTTGAAATGATTCAGCAATTATGTAGAATGTTCTCAAATGATTAAAATGATTACAAAGAAACAAAACTCAGATGTTCTCTCACATTTGTATGGGCATTGTCTAAGCCAGAGAAGAAATAGAATGAAACCAGGAAGCTTCAAAAAAAAAAAAAAATTCCCCCTTCATAATGTTACGGGGTTTTTTTGTTTGTTTGTTTGTTTTGTTTTTGCAGCAACCACACTCACAGGGTAATTTTTTTTTTTTACTTTTTATACGCATGCAGAGTATATCTTTTATATTGCAAGTCTTTCTGCAATCACTTTAAATTTAGATCTTTTATGACTTACAAGAGAATATTGACTATAGTGAAAAAACTTTCTCACTGAAATGAGTTGGTGACAGAAATAAATGTCATATCTAAGAACTTTAAATTTACATTTTCTGCCTCTGTCCCTTGGCAGTTCATGCATTTTACTTCCACATGTGACTCACCAAAAAGCTTAAGTGGACAAATTGTCCTTCAGTTAGCTTTTATTTTATACCTCGATAATACTAGAAAGAGAAATGTAACAACAACCCCATCCTTTGAGACCCCCGTGGGCAAAATTAGAAAGGGTTATAACTGTTTAACAAGTTATTTTTAAAAAAATCAGATGTAATCTTTGTATTTTTTAAAGTGCAGATACATTCAAATCAAATAAATCCTGCATATATTTTACAAGAAGATTCACCTCCTAGCATTGACATTTGGAAATCTTTAAAAATGCTTAAAAAAGGGAGTCGGCGGTAGCACAGTGGGTTAAGCACATGTGGCACAAAGTGCAGGGACTGGCGTAAGGATCCTGGTTCGAGCCCCAGCTCCCCACCTGTAGGAGAGTCGCTTCACAGGTGGTAAAGCAGGTCTACAGGTTTCTATCTTTCTCTGTCCCCTCTGTCTTCCCCTCCTCTCTCCATTTCTCTCTGTCCTATCCAACAACAATGGCATAATAAAACAAAAAACAACAATAAAAGCAACAAGGGCAACAAAAGGGAATAAATAAATATTTAAAATTTTTTTTAAAATGCTTTTAAAAAAAGCTATAATTCAAGCAGTAACTGATCTGTATACTAAAATAAGGTGTGGATACAGAGTCCTAACTGGTATGTGACTAGACAAACATCCTGACAATTAAAGATGTGGGAGCTCACTTACCACCTGATATGCTGTTCATTCTGGGACAACCTTATTTGGGTTTATTATCTACCATTTGTTATTACTTATTAGTAATAGATAGTAGATAGCAACTAACCAATCCTTATTAATGTAGATTTTTAGGTGTAGATTGATAAGTTCAAGATGTATCTTACCTTCAGTGACCAGTGTAGAATACATCCAGCATAATGGCAGATGCTTAAAAAAATAACTCCATGGAGGGAGGTTAACAGAGAAATCTGGAACCACTGGCATTGTATCAAGCCTTAAGTTGAAAAGAGCAGGGCATTGCAGCAAATGGTACAACTTGTCCAGCAATAATTGAACTATTTTACTTAGTATTCCTCTGAGAAGAGACCGTCTCTCACCAGATTGTAAGCACACAGTGCCAGAAATGGGGCAAATTATTCTATGTGAGTCTGGCAGTCCATTTTTGGTATTCCTACCGTACAGACATCCAACAAAAACACTAACCACAACTTAACAGTTTCCTCCCTCCGTCCTTCCCTCTTTCCTTCCCAAAGCAGTGATCTGTTCTGGCTTATGGTAGTACAAGGGTTTGAACTTGGGACTTTGGAGCCTTAGGCATGAGACACTCTGCATAACCATAATGCTATCTACCCCCAACTTAAGTGACAATTAGGTGCCATCTTATGGTCGAAGAAGATATTGTAATACTTCAACTATCTGCTTATTTTTCAATTTTGCATTTTTAAAAGTACAATATGAAACAACTTAGTATCTGAGCCTTAAGAGTTTCTAAATCGCAATATCTGGATTTCTCCAAGGTTCCAGACACAGATGCAGTGATCTAGCAGATGTCTACACCTAAAGTCCTAAGAGTCTTTTTATCTATAACAGAACTAGCTTCCACACTTCCCAACCACACACCATTATACACAAATTAATGAGAACTGAGTAGACAACTTGAAAACATCTCCTGACAAAATTTTCTTATATATTTACTTATTTGTGAGAGGGATAGGAAGGAGAGAACCAGACATCCTTCTGGCCTAGTGCTTCCAGTATCAAACTCAGGACCCTCATGGTGCTTGAGAGTCCAACACTTTACTGTGCCGCTGGGACCACTCTTGTCAGACTCTGAATCAGTAAGAATATTAAATGCATTAGTATAGCAATTCTAGTTCTGATTGTTTCAAGCTTTCTATATTCAGTTTGGTGTGAGGTTCAGAAGTATTTTTAGCTGTCTTAAGTTATTGAGAGGCATTATGGGATAAAAATCAAGTACACTCCAAGTCACCTCAATAAATATTTGTTTTATATTTGGAGTTAGGTAGTTATAAAAAATTATCTGTTTTTTGGAACTATAATGCTTTCTTCTGGTCTTAGAAGGGTTTGTCTGGATTCATTGGGTTAAGTAGGTATTTTCCCCCAATTTTAAATACTTCAAGCCTCTTCCATTGAACTTAAAAAACCCTGCAGAGAATTTGTTTCTTGATCAGAAAGAAGGGTAGGAGAGAGGGCTACAAGTATTCAGTTGTTCTGATCATTTTCATCTTTTTCTGAGGTTGCCACTCATTACCGGTTCAGGTTTTCTTCACACTTCTCTGCTCCTTCCAGTGCGACCTAAGCCTGGCAGCTCTGCTAAGAGGTTGCGTTACTCCACCCTCCTGCCCTTCCAGTGCGACTTAAGCCTGGCAGCTCTGGCTAAGAGGTTGCGTTACTCCACCCTCCTGCCCTTCCTGTGCGACCTAAGCCTGGCAGCTCTGGCTAAGAGGTTGCGTTACTCCACCCTCCTGCCCTTAGCTGTTTGCTGGTGTCATCGTCTTTGTGCTAAATTTTTAATTGTAGCAACTCCTGGTTTCCTGATCCCTTGTACTTTCTGCTCAGCATTCCTGGTTCTTCCCAACTACCCTTTGCTTTGTTTTTGGTTTTGATGTGTGGATATATCCGTAATAACTTTGACTTACTGCTTTTTTTTAAGGGTCAGGCGCTGTTTGAGTAACTCATAAGTGCAGGTCACTTCTATCCCTGGACAATTACTGTAACTATTCTGATCATTTTACTGATAGCTTAAGATCCTTGTAAGATGAGGATAAAAGTATCTTATAAATTTGAACTTTTCTCATAGTTAACATAAAAGTCCTTCAGAGTTCAAGTTTACAAGGATTGTACACATGTGTATAACTTTCCAGATATACTGAAAAAGGGCTTTTAAAACGTTCAAATATAGCTGGGGAGACAGCATGATGGTTATGCAAAAGACTTTCATTCCTGAGGCTCTGAGGTCCTAGGTTTAATCCCCGGTATCACTATAAGCCAGAGCTGAACAGTGCTGTCTCTCTCTTCTCTTTCTGTTGCTCTCATTTAAATAAAATATAAAATACAAATACAGGAGACCAGCTGGCAGTGCACCCTATCAAGCACGGATAGAACAAAGTGCAAGGACCTGGGTTCAAGCCCCTATTCCTGCAGTGGGGACACTTCATGAGCCCCCCTCTCTCTCAATTTCTCTTTGTCCTACCCAATTAAAAGGAAAAAATGGCCCCTAGGAGCTGTGGGTTCGTAATGCCAGCACCAAGCTCTCGTGATAACCTGTGGATATATATATACATATATATACATATATATATATATATATAATAAAGTTCAAATTTAATTTTATCTAAAATCCAGAATGTGATGAATAGTTTTCCACTCTCCAGATTTACTTGTAAAATATGTTCTCTGCTGTCCAGAGTTCCTTCTGTCACTTAATAGGCTAATTGATGGCCAGTGAAGTAGCTCATATGGATATATAGCTGCTTTGCCATAGGCATGACCCAGGTTTGAGTCCGGGCCCCACTACATTCAAGGGAGCTTTGTTGAAGTGCTGGCTCACTCTCTACCTCTATAAACAAACAAAATTGCTATTTGAAGACTTAGTATTTCAAAAGTCTTTCAAGGGATTTTTCCGGAGCAAGACCAAAAGACTGATTAAAGACAGAGGAATCAGGTTTTACAAGTAGTAGATTGGGCATAGAATCGGCTGCTTCTATGTAGCTCCTGTTTCCTCCTGTGCTGTTATCTGAGTCGTTTTTTATGATAGGGACACACATGGAGGGCCAGAGCACTAAGTGTGTGCTCTGAACTGTTTCTCCACCCTGTATCTGTCTTTTAAAGCAAACCTTAAAGCCAAGTGTACTTGAGAATTCTCCTCTAATCTAACCATTTCTCATCTTGGTAACCTCTCCTCCTTACTGTAATGGCCAGTCTGCAGTTTGCCATTTTGCTACATCTGGCAGACTGCCTTAAAATTTTTTCTCTTCACTGTATGTTCTCTCCCCAAAGGATCTTACATGTTTCTCTTTTAGAAGTCAGGTAGTATGTCATATTTCTTCGGTGACTTCTCAGCATATACAGGAGAAGATATATACTGGTGCAAGACTTAACAACCTTTAGCTGCAAAATGGGGTTATCCCTGACTGAAATAAAGAGGAGGGACTCTGTGGAAGGAGGGCCCTTTGCTTGGGAAATTCTTGATAATAAAAGATGACTGATGCAAGTTGGTTAAATTTTTAATTACCTGTGGGCCATAAACACTTCAGTTTGGTTCTTTTCAAATCAGTTATTTGCCAAGTAGAAATGGGAGTGAATAATTTTTAGCACGGAACATTGGTGGTTTTAAAAAACTAGTGTTGCTGAAAAGTCCTTAGTATTTCTGGTATAATATCCAGATTGGCCACAAATGCCAGGAATCAGGGGAAAGGGATTTTGATACAGCAAAGGTCTTATGTGTTTTTGGTGGAGAAGTTGACTGTCTTCTCAAAGGTAGATGCATAGCGCTGTTCTTGACTTTCAAGGAATAACATATATGTTTATATGAAAACAGCCTTATTAAGGAGCCAGACACACTTTCTAAAATAACAAATTAGAACTGTTGTTTGAAACAGAAGCCAGTCTTAAGAGTTGAAAAGTTCAGCAATGAAATTGGCTGTTTGCCATTGGGAGGTGTGTGTACACTGGCTGATGCTGAGCTGATTCCTCCAAGACTGTCACCTTCTAGCAATAAAGAGCGGCTGCATGCCAGATGCAGGTGTTCAAGTGGCAGCTTAAAACCCCATTTTTTCCAGTGAGAATGAAAAGGGAGGAAGGACATAACATACACATGCAAGTAAAACAAAGGTTGGTATATGCTTTTAGATGTTGCCTAAACATATTCACTTCACTTCACTTCCTTTTTTTTTTTTAATTTTTATAAAATGGATTCACTTGCTTTTTTATTTTCAAGTACTGTGTTTGGAACTAGCCATCTTCCAATTTTGTTGGTGGTTATAATTTTAGCCGTGTCTTATTTCTTCCAGACCAGTGCAGTTTCTTTTATTACTGAATACAAAGCTGATATTTTAATCACCTGATTGCCCTTCCTCCTCTGGATCTAGTAACTCAGATGCTATTTCTTCTTATGTTGGGGCCATGACAATGTCAACTTCTACTTTAAAATCTGGAGCATATCTAAAGTGTCCCTCAACCCTGATAGGGTCTCATTTGGTACATAGTTTCTGTCTAGGATCCTCATCTCTATTCTGGACCATCTATTTCATTATAAAAGACAAGGAGGAAATCTTCATAAATATATATATTACTTTGAGGGGACCAGGATGTAGTTTGCCTGGTCAAGTACATGCCACAGGCACACCCAGCCACCACAGTCGAGCAATGGAGCAGTGCCATGGTGTGTGTCTTTCTCACTCTCTCTCCCCCTTTGTGTTGCTCACCCTCTCTCTTATAAAACAGTCTGTCAGGAGTAGTAGAATGATGAAGTGTGTAGTTCCAACAAAAACCCTAGTGACAAAGTGTTTTTTTTTTTTTTTGGAAATGATAATCACTCAACTTGTTTATACAAAATAATTGAGTTAGGACTTCTACACTTCTTGAAAGTGTAGCTGACTGAGCTGCTGCATTTATAATTATAGTATATTTATAATTATATGTAAGCATATAAACATGCATACTTACAAATAGACTATTAAAAGTTGTAAATTATTGACCTCCATTGAAACAGAACATGGGAAGTACAAACAGGCTTTAAAATGTACTTAAATACAGAAGTTAAAAAAGAAATACAGGAGTTTCTTAAATCTGATTTATTAAAAGCAGAATATAAAAATTCACCTATTAAAATGTTTTCCTCTAATCAAATATTTCCTATTATGATGTTTATCCTCTAAGAAGTTAAAGAAAAACAAATTCCAAGGAAGAAACATTTGAAGTCAGAATTACTCATCTGGTTGCAGTGTTTATTCCAGTTCTGCGGTTCCACTGTGTTCCTCCAAGTTTTCAACCATTAACACGCCAAACCGATTACTCCCCTCGTAAGCACACCTTGTGTCCGAGGAGGTTCCCGCTGTGTTCTTCAACCAGCTGGCACCTTTTTTCTTTTGCCTTTTTCTTTTGGAATTTGATTTACTCTTTGGGAGGAATAACTCAGCAGGGGCATATGACTTTGTGGCACTGAACAGATGTTCATAAAGTTGCTCTGCTTCTAGGCACATGCTTAAGAGAGTTTCTACAGAGGTTGATCCTAGCAGCTGTTGGCATAGGCTGTGCACCAGGCTTCCACTGTACAGTCTGTTGAGAGGGAGGGAGAGAGGGCAGCATTAGGAGCCAGGGTTCAGTGGGACAGCTGTCGTTAGCATAACTGCATAAGTATCAAGACACTAGTTTTGTTGCTATTAAAATCATTTAAGAGTAATATGTTTCAAGAAGAATCAAAACATTACTTTTTTAATTACGGATTTAATCATGGGTTACAAAATGCTAAGATTACCGGGGTATAGTTCTCTGCCACATCCACTCAGAGCACAAAGATTACCTATTGATTGATGCATGATACTAAAAACTTTTTAAAATAAATTATAGATGCAGGTCTGGGCAGAGTGCACACGTTACTGTGCACAAGGACTCAGGTTCCGACTCTCCACCTGCATGGGGGAAGCACCCCAAGGAGTCAAGCAGGTCTGCAGGTGTCTCTTTCTCTCTCTGCCTATCTCCCCTCCCCCTTTCAATTTCTCTCTTCCTATCAAATACAAAGAAAAAAGAAAAAAAAAATGGCCACCAGGAGCAGTAGTTTTGTAGTGTTGGCACCAAGCCCCAGTGATAACTTGGTGGCAATAAAAACAAGTAGATTAAAGATGCATGCTGGTTATGCTTCTAGCCCAAAGCTGAGCAGGTCTTTTGACACTTCAAAGGGAAGGCAGTAAAGGTGACTTTGATAAACCAAACAGGAATCTGTTGAAATAAGGAAAATTGTAATTTTTACTCAATTTAACAACCTCCATTCCTCCTTCCTTCCTGGCAATCACATTTGGTCTTATAACCTAAAGGTTTGTTTTCATTTGATTTTTTAAAAGTAGGAGTGAAGCTACATGGTGTTTTGTCTTTTTCTCCATCTGATTTCCCTAAACATACCCCTTAGATCCCCCCATGTTGTTGTAAATGACAAACTTTTTCTTTCCCCTCTCCTTTATCCCTCCCCCCTTCCTCCTCCCCCCCCCCTCTGTTTCTTTGTTCCGTAATAGCTGAGTAGTAAAGGAACTGGATCTAATCATCACTGAAGAGTTGCATTGAGGAGAATATGGAAATAATATTCTCTTTTGTTGTAACAGTGGCCTAAGACCAATTATACTAAGATTAATAAAAATAACTTCTTGACTTGAAATAAATGTATTTACTTTTTTTAATATTTATTTTATTCCCTTGTGTTGCCTTTGTCTTATTGTTGTAGTTATTATTGTTGTTGGATAGGACAAAGAGAAATAAAGAGAGGAGGGGAAGACAGAGAGAGAGAAAGACACCTGCAGACCTGCTTCAGTGCTTGGAAAGTAATGCCCCTGCAAGTGGGGAGCCGGGGGCTCAAACTGGGATCCTTTTGTCAGTCGTCATGCTTTGTGCCAACTGTGCTTAACCCACTGCGCTACCGCTGACTCCTGAAAGTATTTACTTCTGTCTGCAGCCAGTGGAAGTAGTTTCCCATGGTGCTTACCGAGTTAGGTCTGGCTCTGGGAAAGGTGTGGACAGCAACTGACTGAGATACAGTGCCATCTGCAGACAGGACTGCCACTGACAGAAGATGTGAGCTGTGTCTAGATCCAGTTTCCGGTCTGGTTGTGTCTGCTTCTTCACTCTTTGGAGCTCTTCATACAGCTTTTTAGCACCATTCTCCTGTAGGCCTTCCTTCCCTACATTAAGGGACAACCCAAGGGCAGTAATTCCCAAACACACCGCATAAGCTTGTAATTTCCTCTCTCTATAAAACTTCAGGTCCCACATACACAAAACTTAGTTTAAATAACAAAAATGCTTGTCTTTTAACTCTACAGTCACAGCCTTGATATACAGATGGAAATATTTATACCGAGATGCCTTTTTAGTGACAACCTAAATTATTTTCCTTAAAATAGTCTCTCTTCTGCCTGGCTTTAAAAACATCTGTATCCGAATGTCCCACACTCTATGGAACATATACATCATAATAGATATTCTTTTTACTGTTCTCCTTGACTAAACTTCCTTTCATAGAGACCCCACATTATAGTGCACTTGTTTGACATAACAGCCTGTATATTTACAGTGCACTTGTACTTGGTGGGATGAAAACCTATGTATAGGATTTAAAATAATCTGACAAATCAGCGTCTTCCCGTTGTAGAGAATAAGGAGCCCAAAGCAGCAACTCTAGGAAACAAAGAATGTTCTGTGTACGCAGCTATCAGCTCCTGCAGGTTGGCTGGAATAAGGATACATAAAATTAGATCTGGACCAACTTGAAAATAATAAACCTTTGACCATTTAGAGAGCAGCAAGGCACTGAGCCTGCCAGGGCACAGGGTCCACAGTACCTAAAAAAAAAGAGACAGACCCTTGACATGCTCCTTCTGTTGGACTTACGAAAAAATTAGTAGACTTGTATTTTGAGAATTTTCTGCTATAAATAATGGGAACAAGCAAGCCAAAATTATCTGTTAGTTCAAACTTGGATTATATGCATTTCCAGATAGCTACCAGGACTGTTGGTCATGGCGTGTAGGGGCCCCATCAGCATCCCCAGCAGAAGCGCTTGTAGATGATGTAGCTTAGCCGTGCCCTCCGTGTGCTGGAGCCAGTAGCAACAGACGGCAACGGGCAATTTCAGCAAATCGGGGACACAGTCCAGGCTGGTCTGCTTCACCTTTAATGTTTCCAATAGCAGTCTCTGTCGTCTAGCCAAGGAGAGCTGCCAAACATAGCAAACATCCCACAGATTACTTGGGGGGATTTTTTTTTTCCCTCCAGTGTGACGAGAGCTTAGTGCAAATGATATATGGTCTGTTCCAAATCTTTCTGTGACCTTTCCCCTTTATGCACCCCATAAAGAGTTTTGGTTCATACTCTCAGAGGGGTAATGTTAGGGAAAAATGACCAGAGGACTCTGAACTCCCAATTCCATCAGGACCCAGAGAGAGAAGAGGAAGAAAGGGACACTCAAAAGTAGTAGATGTGACAGAAGAGAAGGCAGGACCATAGGGAAAAAAATGGGCATTTAATCCCCCAATAGAGAAATTTAAAAAAGAAAGAAAAAATGGGCATATAGATAGATATAGAAAAAACAGTCAACCCATGTGTGCGACCTTGGGAGAACTAATGCAGTTTCCAGTGGAGGGAATGGGGACACAGAACTCTGGTGGTGGAGAAAAGAAAGGGGTGCAGTTATACCCCTGTTATCTTATACTTTTTAAAATCACTAATAAAAATAAGTCCCACCCCCTCAACTTTGAGTTAGATACGAGGGAAGCCCAGGAATTTTTAATGATTAGGCTTTGAGAAACGAAAGAGCTACACTTAACCTAAGTCCTTGCTGGTGGATAATTTAGGCCACAGCACCTCTACAATGCATAGCTCACACCTATTTTACATACACAACACACACACATCAATCCTAGTTAATTGTAGATTTCAATGTGAAAGGCAAGTAAACATTAATGACCTACCTCAGAATAGGCAATGAGTTCTTAAGGCCACAGAAAAATTAACTGTCACAGAATAGAAAGACTATCCACAGGATGGGAAAGGCTAATTCACATAATAAATGTTATAGAAATCAACAACAACAAAAACAATAGTGGGTAAAGGATTTTTTTAAATCTCCATTTATTTATTGGATAGACAGCCAGATTGAGAGGGAAGAGAAGGACAGAGACACATCTGCAGCCCTGCTTCACCACTCACAAAGCTTCCCCCTTGCAGCTGGGGACCAGGGGCTCAAACCTGGGTCCTTGTGCACTGTAATATGTGCACTCAACCAGGTGCACCACCACCCAGCCCCGAGGTAAAGGATTTTGAATAAGAACTTACGTAACAGAATTCTAAATGGCCCACAGACACACAAAAAGGTATTCAACTAAGTAATGAAAATAAAATTTCACACCCAAGTGGTTAAAATGATGCCATTACACAGCCAAAATACCAAGGATGTATTTATTAATGAGAGAGAACCAGAGCATTACTCCAGCACATGAGGTGCTAGGGACTGAACTTGGGATTTAAAGCTTGAGAGTTTATAGTGCTTTATGCACGATTACATCTCCCAGGCTGCAAGAATATCTAATTTTTTGTTTCAAGGATAGAAGACAGTATGAGCAAGGAGGCAAAGGAAGAAGCTGTTGGTAGGAACTGATATAATCTCTACCTTTGCGAGATCATTTAGTAAAGCTGAACATATGAAATTTTATGACCAGCAATTCCACTATTATAGATGCAATAGAAATGTGTGTGGTTTCACTCAGTGATGCGCATGAGAATGTTCATAACAGCCAAACTAACCAAATGCCCATTAACTACAAAATGGGAAAACCAATTATGACACATTCCCACAATGCAGCAACATAGAGAAATGAGAACTTGCCTACAATTATAGCCATGTGAATGAATCTCACCAACCTCACATTGAACAAAATCACAACAAAGTATTAGTGCTCACCAATGTGTCCTGGAGCTCAGCTTCCCCAGAGACCCACCCTACTAGGGAAAGAGAGAGGCAGACTGGGAGTTTGGACCGACCAGTCAACGCCCATGTTCAGCGGGGAAGCAATTACAGAAGCCAGACCTTCTACCTTCTGCAACCCTCAATGACCCTGGGTCCATGCTCCCAGCGGGATAGAGAATGGGAAAGCTATCAGGGGAGGGGGTGGGATATGGAGATTGGGTGGTGGGAATTGTGTGGAGTTGTACCCCTCCTACCTTATGGTTTTGTTAATTAATCCTTTCTTAAATAAAAAAATTTAAAAAAAAGTATTAGTGCTATTCCAGTCCATTTCTATAAAGACCATTCAAACTAGCTGTTATGTCAGGATAGTGGTTACAGGGGATGGCAGGCAGGGTGTGTGTTTAGGGGGGTGTGGGAGCGGAGGTCTGCTGACACCATGCACTAAGAAAAGTTTCTGGGGTGCTGAAGATGAGTATTTACCTAGGGGCTCATGATGTAACATGTCAAGATTGTGCAAATTCATTAAGCTATACAGTTATCTGTGCATTTTGCTATATGTATATATTCACGAGTTACACAGAAGCAAAAAAAAGGGAAAGTTTAAGTGATGTGGACACATTATTTTAGTTGCAAGGTGAACTCATGAATGTAAACACTGATCATAATATACACTTAAAAAAATGTGCACTTCAGGAGTCGGGCGGTAGCGCGGTGGGTTAAGCGTAGGTGGTGCAAAGCTCAAGGTCCTGCGTAAGGATCCCAGTTCAAGCCCCCGGCTCCCCATCTGCAAGAGAATCACTTCACAAGTGGTGAAGCAGGTCTGCAGGTGTCTATCTTTCTCTCCCCCTCTCTGTCGTCATCCCCTCCTCTCTCCATTTCTCTCTGTCCTGTCCAGCAACAATGACATCAATAACAACAACTACAACAATAAGAAAATGTGCACTTCATTGTACATCATCTATTTCCCAATAAATCCACAAGGGAAATTTAAAAATAAGATCCAGCCCTCCAGGCAGGGGATATATCATAATGGGTATGCAAAGAGACTCTCATGCCTCAGGTTCAGTCCCCTGCATCACCTTAAGACAGATCTGAGCAGTGCTCTGGTAAAAAAGGAAAAAAATAATCCAACCATCTAGCACAACACCATTTATGTTATAAATAAAAATGATTTCAACTTTATAGGGGTGGGTAAAGTTATAAATCCTTCTATTTGGAATTTGACTTAAGCTCAACTCTAATTCTGCAACTCCATAAACATGACAATGTCAGCTGAGTGATTCACTTAGAATGATAAAGTGACTTCTAACAACTGCATCCAGACTTGAACTCTAAATGAAGTGGAAATACCAGGTGGGGCTTCACTGAATGCAATGACTTGTAAAGGTCCTTCCAGGAACTGCCAATGCCATGTCCATGAGATTATTACAAGAAAGCTTAGAATGGTCTAGTAG
The DNA here is from genome assembly GCF_950295315.1 of Erinaceus europaeus. Lineage (NCBI taxonomy): Eukaryota > Metazoa > Chordata > Mammalia > Eulipotyphla > Erinaceidae > Erinaceus > Erinaceus europaeus. The sequence goes on along the minus strand of NC_080182.1, from coordinate 34,984,429 downwards.
GTGGCATAGTGGACAAGCATTGGACTCTCAAGCATGAGGTCCTGAGTTCGAACCTCAACAGCACATGTTCCAGAGTGATGTCTGGTCTTTCTCTAGCTCATTAAGTAAATAAAATCATTTTTAAATAATCAGGATAAATGATAGGCTAGTTATTGGTTGGCTTTTTAAGCTAGGGATTGGCACTGCTGCTGTTCGGAGCAGGATGATTCTTCAAGGGGAATTAGGGTACTTTGCTACACAATGTAAGACATTTAAGCAGCATTTTGGGCTTCTCCCCACTAGATGCCAGCAGCAACTATCCCTTGCTTCATTAATCCTCAGGTCAGGACAATCAAAAGTGCCTCCAGATTTAGTCAACTCTTCCCTGAGGGTGAAATCTTGTGGGATTTCACTGGTGGTGAACTGTGTCCAAGAACTTAGAAAAAGATAGTTTGGGCCAATGTACTGGGAAGCTCCTTTTGGTATATCCCATGTTTGAGTGCTTGAATACACTGGGCACCAAGAGTGGCAGAAGGCAGTTTTTTACATCTGAATATTTAGTTGAGTCTAAGAAAACTCCCAACAGACATTGCAGTGAAATTGTGAAATCTATAAATTATGCCAGCCTAATTCATATCTATTTGTAATTTTAATACACTTATGCAATACTATAAAAAACAAAACACTGGACTCCACCAAAAATGTGTTTTTACCTTGAAGGGGGGGGGGTTGCTTTGGTGGTTAGTTGATTTTAAGCAGCACTGAGTTAGGCTAAGAGTCATGTTTTCAGTATCAAACTCAGCAAGTCACCATGATGTCATAGACCTAAAGACGACGGGGGGTGGGGGTGGGAGTTCCTCATCAATAAAAATGAAAAAATTGAGCCTACTCTCAGAATTAATCATGTCAGTTGCAATCTGACAGAGTGAGATATTAGCTAAGCATAGGATCAGTCACTCTTTTTGACAGCTCACAATTTTTTTTCTTTCAGCCACCTAACCCTATTCTGATAGCTAGTATCAACAGAATAGTAGCAATTATCACAAAGATTACAGACCACTGAAGTCCAATTGAAATGTCAGATGCAGAGCTGAAAGACTGAGGTTTGATTCCTAGCAATGACACTTTGGCTGGGTTAAAGTACTTTTAAGTCCAACTTTTCTGTTACAAAATGAAGACAGTCTAGCAACCAACCTCAGTCTACTATATGGAGAGAAATTCTATACCTAAGAACGGTTATAACCTGCAAAGAGCTGCACCAAAATTTTATTTCATGCACTTACCTTGGGCAATTTGTCTAAGTTAAAGTGATCCTTGGGCAGCCCTACTGCATCAACAATGGATGTTTTGATATTTTTACTAGCCCTTTCCACTTCACTGAAAGCTAGGGGCTGAGATGGCAAGACATTCCTAGACATGTTCTCTAGATGTGGAGAAGCATTCAGAAGAAGCCCATAGATGACCTGCCGGATGGGCTGAGATATCCTATGGGCATTTGGTCGCTGCATGTTTTCCACCTGTGTGTGAAGAATGGTCCGTCTTAGCACCAAAGCATCACTGATGAAAGGTGACAGCTGGCCGTGGGCTAAATCCCCTAGTACCCACTCTGGCAAACCCAGTCTCAAGGCATCTGGACAGGTGTAAGTACCACACTGGAAGAAGTCCTGCAGCTTCACATGAGACTGCTGGTATTCTTCCATGGAACAGCCAAGAAGTTCCTTAACATTTTCTCGATCCTTTTTGGGGAGGCATTTCAGAACATGATCTAGTGCTTCAGCAGGCCCAGCAAAATGAGACAACCAGCTCAGAAGTCCCAAAACTCGGTGGTGTCTCCTTCCCTTAGAATTGGTAGAGCCAGAAGGAAGATGTACTTTACTTAAGAATATTTCTACAACAGGTAGATGGATATAGTCATTTCCACACAGCACCGCAAAGAGAGGTAGAAGAGCTCTATTCATGTTGCTGAAGTGTTGGCAGAATGCACTGAGGGAAAAACATTTGGCAGGGATATAGTAGTCCCTTGTGCCCTTAACGGTGTTCACATTTCGCCACTGAAAGCTATTCAGTGGGCAAAATCCAGTTTTCAGGTCAAAAATGCAAAAGTCACTATCTGATGATAACACAGGGCAGTTCCAATGATTAGCAAGTGTCATAATGTCCCGGTCTGCTTCTGAAAAGGACTGGACAAAAGATACCTGAAGCTTGATTAAAACTTGTATGAACACTTCTCTGGTGAGTAAGGGGCAGACACATCCACCCCCACCAACAGAAAGGTTATGGGCCATGTGGATCTTCTCTCTAGCTCGATCCTTTATAGTTGAAAGCTTTTTATCAGAAATATCACATCCTCCATCTAATACAACATATGGGAATATGTTACAAGCAAACAGTGATTCAAAGAACTTATGCACAATGTCTGCAAAAGAGTCATAGTCCCCTCCGTACCGGAGCTCTAAGCCAGAACTGAAGCTAAGCCGGTGGAAGAGAGCATAACCATCGATGATCAGCTTGGTGTTTCGCAACTTCAAATCGATGAAGAACTCATTGCTGTGATCTTCCACAAAACTCATTAACCCTCGGATACCCATGATGGCAATCTGAAGAGCTACCTGTTTTAAAACAATAGGACACACTTTTTCATTGTTGCTGGTTATAAGAGAAGCAAATCGGTACTTCCAGCACCATCAACTCAACAACAAAGGCTACAACTGCTCTTTGGGTAACACATACTAGGTATCTTACCTAGGTCCTTGGGCAACACCAGCTAGTTAAGTGGGGTTTTTTTTTGTTTGTTGTTGTTTTTCTTCTCTTCTACTTTTCCCACGTTACAAACTCAAATGTTTCATGGATTTTGACCTTTGGACTGAGATGGAAGTTGACTCTATAGGAAAATCAGTTAAAATCAATGTCAACACAACAGTACAAAATCTCTCTGGACTTTTGATACTGAAATGAGTTACCATCTTACAACTCACAGTAATACTTTATGGAGTCAAATAAAAAGTCTTAAACTCCAAAAGATGCTCTTGTCCTCAACCTCATAACTAACTCAGAAAGAACTAGGATTCAGTTCCAAAGAGTGCAGGGTCAGGGATATGTTTCTAGTTTTTCTTTTTGACAATATCAGGGAACCTCCTCCAGGCCATAGCTTTGCAGGCTCCTCTAAACTCACATAGTTTTGAAGAAGTAAACTATCACTGTCTATACTGCTAGGAACTACCTCTAGTTCTGCCCCATCCAGGAACTTTTATCATCTTCTTGCCTTTGCTTATCTGGCACTATTACCAGTGATAATCTACCTTAACTGGGTACTTGAAGTCTGGGTCTGATTCTTCCTGGTGACTGCCCTGTCTATCTGTGCCCATGGACCAAAACCTGACTCGCTCCAGTACTTTTTAAAAAAATTTTCTTTATTGGGGAATTAATGATTTACAGTCAACAGTAAAATAAAATACAATAGCTTGTACATGTGTAACATTTCTGTTTTCCACATAACAATTCAAATCCCTCTAGGTCCTCCTCTGTCTTCAAGGACCTGAACCCCACTCCCCACCCCAACCCCAGTCTTTTACTGCAATACACCAACCAACACCTTCTTTATACAAAGTCGTGGACTCGTGTCAAGCAAGGATTTTTTTTTTTTCGGTCCTGATTTTGATTTTCAAAGATACTGCATTAAAGTAACCTTTCACAACCTGGAGGTGGCACGGTGGACAAAGTGATAGATTTACAAGCATAAGATCTTGAGATCAACTCCCTGCATCATATGTGCCAGAGTGATGCTGTGGCTCTCTTGATCTTCCCTCCTCCTTTTATAAACCTAAATAAATAAATAAATAAATAAACAAATAAATTGACCTCTCATTTGATTACCGAGTTCTGGGGCGTCCCTTTGCATCTGGTGGCAGATTTCACCCCAGTCTTGGCCCCAGCTACACCTGGGCGACCCTGTCCAGTCCTGTAATTACTTCTTCACGAGTCTGTTTTGTAAAAGTTATGCGAGCAGAGACCGTGGTCAGCTCACCCCGAGGTGTTTACATTCGATTGTACAGAGCAGCTGTTCAGGAACTCACGCCGATGGAGAGAAAAGGTGCGCAAAGGTGGGAGTCCTCATGCACCAGGCCTCCAGGGTCCTCACACCCGCCTCCCCGGCCAGCAGCAGCGTGCACCCGCCCAGTGCTCCCAAGGCACCGGCTCCTCCATCGGAGGGCAGAGGAGGATGCCCGCCGGAAGCCGGGAGCTGGAGCGTCCAGACTCCAAGAGCGGAAACGGAAGTCTTCGAGTATGACGTCACTCGAAGCCCGCTTCAGTGTCGTGGGTGACACCTGCCGGCGGGGAAGGTTCTCCCGGGCTTGGGATCCCCAAGCCGAGGCTGAGGCAGGCATCCCGAAATGGCTGCTGTCTAGTTAGGAATGTCCCGCCCTCCCCGGGCCTGCTCGCTTCCCCGCCGCCCATCAGGATCACCCACTTCCTCCTGGGTGACTGTCTCCGCCGTGCCATGCCTGGTTAGTTTCCCAGCATGACCCGCGCGGTCTCCGTGGCAACAGAGCCAAACAACTGGCCCGCGCGGTCTCCGTGGCAACAGAGCCAAACAACTGGCCCGCGGTGGGCACGGGCGGCGGGCGGCGGGCGGCGGCCCCGCAGAGATCCCGCTCCGGGCGGGACAGAGGCCCCTCGCCGGGACAGGTAATGCTCCTGGGCGCCCAGGAAGGCACTCGGTGTCGGCTGCCCCTGCCAGGCTCCAGAGAAGCCTGGTTCTCCCCTCGATATACGTTCACCCGCTCTACGAACAGGACATTTGTTGTTGTTGTTTTAGGTGGAGGCCAGAAATGTGTTCGTTTCGGTTTAAGATTAGGTTCGCAGGTAGAATCCGGTGTCCACCCCGCCTCCTCTCTTCTTAATATCACCCGGGAAGAGCACTAGCGCCCAGGCTATGAGAAACACCTTTTCCGTTTGTTAGTTTATTTGTTGCCCCTCGACAGAACTGTTTCACCTCTAAGGATCGGTTGTCCAAAGAAGGAATTCCTCGCCTTCCTCCAGTCCCCATGCAGCTTTAATTCTAACCCTCCACCCCTTTTCCTCCGTTTCCCCCGAGACACTTATTTTATTCCCCCCTCCAAAGTTTATTGAACGCCGCCCTGTGCCCGACACTATATTATAATTTCTGGGAAACTCGACCTCTCAGAAAGAAGTGTGCTTCCCTTCGCCTGAAGATGGGCTTGTTAGCTCATCTCTAAAATGAGAACAAAACTGTACATTTTGATGACATGAAAGACAACAGTCCTGCTTTTCCTAATTCTACCTTATAGCTCCTTGAGGAATTAAATGTTTAACTATATTGTCAGCTAACATTAAACATTTTATGTTTATATTTCCTGTTCCCAATTTAGATAGATTATTCAGTTTGAATAATAGAAACTTCAAAAATGGGGTACATTTGCTTAGGGGGAAAAAAAAACTTCAATTCTAATCCATGCCCCTTTTTGGATCTATTCTATGCAAATAGAATAGATGGGGCTTACAGTACACAGAAAAAAAACAAATCGAAAGGGATGAGGACTGTTGGTGTAGTGCATCAAAGTAAAAGACTCTGGGATTGGTGGGGGTGGGGGAGGTACAGGTCCTGGAGCATGATGACAGGAGGACCTGGGATGACAGGGATTACATTGTTATGTGGAAAACTGAGAAATGTTACACATATACAAAGTACTGCATGTAACTGTCAACAGTAAATGATTAATCCCCCTCAATAAACAAAAGAAGAAAGAAAAAGGAAGAAAGAAAGAAAGTCAGGGCTGCAGAGAGAGCTCACAGCAAGGGCACAGGTTTGAGTTCCAGCAACACTTGGGAGGTATTATGGCGCTACCAGAGGGGCCTGGTGCTGTGATGTCTCCTCTCTTCTTTCTCTCTAGCTGAAGAACAAAAAAACAAAAACAAAAAAAAAAAAGAAAGAAATCAGCACAATGCTGGTTAGGCTTAATCCTAACTCATTATTTGTAAATCAAAATACATTTAAAGTAGGAAGAATTATTTTTTTGCATGTATTTTTTTAATATTTATTTTATTTATTTATTCCCTTTTGTTGCCCTTGTTGTTTTATTGTTGTAGTTATTATTATTGTTGTTGTCATTGTTGGATAGGACAGAGAGAAATGGAGAGAGGAGGGGAAGACAGAGAGGAGGAGAGAAAGACAGACACCTGCAGACCTGCTTCACCGCCTGTGAAGCGACTCCCCTGCAGGTGGGGAGCCAGGGTTCCAACCGGGATCCTTATGCCGGTCCTTGTGCTTTGTGCCACCAGCACTTAACCCACTGCACTACAGCCCGACTCCCTTTTAAATATATATTTTTTATATTTATTTTTATTTATTCCCTTTTGTTGCCCTTGTTTTTTTATTGTTGTAGTTATTATTGTTGCCATCGTTGTTGGATAGGACAGAGAGAAATGGAGAGGGGAGGGGGAAGAAAGAGAGGGGGAGAGAAAGACAGACACCTGCAGACCTGTTTCACCGCTTGTGAAGCGACACCCCTGCAGGTGGGGAGCCAGGGCTTGAACCAGGATCCTTATGCGGGTCCTTGTGCTTAGCGCCACCTGCGCTTAACCCGCTGCGCTACAGCCCGACTTGGAAGAATTATTTTTAAAAAGTTGATTCAGTGGGTCAGGTGGTAGTGCAACAGGTTAAGTGCACATGGTACACAACAAGGGCAACAATAAGGGAAGCAAAATGGGAAAAAATGGCCTCCAGGAGCAGTGGATTCCTGGTGCAGGGACTGAGCCCCAGTGGTAACCCTGGAGGAATAAAAAAAAAAGTTGATTAAAGTATATAGGCTTAAGGAAATGGTAATCTTATATTTGGCATGAAAGTCTTTTTGAATAACCATTATGCCATCTCCACAGCCTGTGAAATTCTTTTTTTCTTTTATATATGTTTGTTATTAAAAGAGATAGAAAGAAATTGAGGGGGATAGAGGGAAAGAGACAGAGACACCTGCAGCCCTGCTTCGCCATTCATGAAGCTTTTCCCCTGCAGGTGGGGACCAGGGACTTGAAGCCCAGTCCTTGAACGCTGTAACATGTACTCAACCAGGTGCGCCACCGACTGACCCCACATTTGGACTTTTATAGCACATGCAAGGCTTAAGAAAATAAAGGTTAAAAAATACCTGTTCTGCCTGATAATGGTCATTATTTTGTTGGTCACTTACTCTTCAGGGAGCTTGAATCTTGCAGTTTCTGAACCCTGACTGAACAGTGGAATCACATCTTAAAACTGTATGTGTTCAGTCAATTCTCAGTAAATTCTGTTGTAGTTGGGGTATATAGCCTATGGTTTTTTGAAAGTTCCCAGGCAATTTAAGCTTGCAGCTAGACTCAAACCTATCAGGGCTTAGTGTGGGAGCAAAACACTATTTGTATATATGTAAAAACAAATATCGGACTGTCAAAAAGAGTCACGATTCATTTTTGCATAGAAAACAGAAAATACACCATGGCTTTTTTGAAGCCAAGTAACTACAGGCTACCGTGAATGTAGCGAAGGATAAGTCCTGGTCACTGGGAAGCACACCAGCACTTACTAAGCTGGAAGGATGGGGTCAGGTGACACACAGCTTCCCACGACAAGTGTTATTTCAGCGGAGATTAGAACTGGAGTGACTTAAGAACTAGTCAGTGGTCTTCACACTTTATTTGGAGTCAGAATTAGTCAGAGGGATTGTTAAAACACCAGTCAAGGAGCCCTACTCCGCCAGTTTCATTTGGCAAGTGTGTGGGTGGGGGAGGAGAATTTGCACCTGTGGCTCCTGTAGCCTTGGGCCTCAGGGCTGCACTGTGAGAATCAGTGCCCAAGTCACAAGTGTGGGAGAGAGCAGCTCAGTGTGAGATAGCTTAAGATAAAAGAGGTGTCCAGCGTTTACATAAATGTGCATCTGCTAAGCATTAAAATGCTTGTTGTCAAATACACGGGAAGGCATCATTTGAGATGCCTGTGCACTAATCTTCTGTAGGTCTTTAGTATCACTGATTATTCCATCCTCTTGTTGGGTATGTAGGTAGGCTCTGGTTTCCACCACCACCACCACCACCACCCCCCCTTTTTAATTTAGCCAAAGCACTGCTCAGCTCTGCCTTATGGTAATGCCAGGCATTGAAGCTGGCTATGAAAGTCTGTTTTGCTACCATTGGTAATATCTCTCCAGCCCTTCTGGTACCCTCTTTGAAGCTAAAATAGAAAAATATCAACTGTAGCTCTTAACATCATCAGGGATTGTGTATAATCATTATGTATAGTGATATAAACCAGAAAAACTATTGAGGAACCAGGCTTCAGTCATTGAGAAATGAGGGACATTCTCCACCATTCCACTGAAGCTTATGTGGGCCAGTTATGAATTCTGGCCACATTTGCTGAGATGTTCAGTTGTAATTAGAAAACAAGGACTTCATCCATTTTCAGGTTTATTTCTGACACACTGAGAAATGGAGAAATCAGTTTTCATATTGTAAGGAATGAACTAGAAAACCTCCCCGTATGTATGCTTTTACCATTTATAGGAAAGGAAATTGTTTCCTCTTGGAGAATTAATGAATTGATCATGGTAGCCCAACAGTGTCAAAATAATTAAAAAATGAGTAATATGTCTTATTAGAATACATAGATTTTAAAGCAAGCTTTCAGATAAAGAATGTGACAGTAATTTCAGCTATTTAACGGTGAAGAGCCTACAGCAAAGCTAGTGTTTATATATTGCACTTGCTAATGGATTTTCTATACAACTTGTTTAATCATTTAAACAGTTCCTAGCTTTCTGTTTTGAGTCATTTTAAACACAGCACTAGTATATTTAACAAGCCCCAACTTTGAGTTCATTTTATGTACTTCTATTAAAAATATTATTTCCGGGAGTCGGGCGGTAGCGCAGCGGGTTAAGCGCACGTGGCGCAAAGCGCAAGGACCGGCCTAAGGATCCCGGTTCGAGCCCCCGGCTCCCCACCTGCAGGGGAGTCGCTTCACAGACGGTGAAGCAGGTCTGCAGGTGTCTGTCTTTCTCTTCCCCTCCTCTCTCCATTTCTCTCTGTCCTATCCAACAACGATGACAACAAGAATATCTACAACAATAAAACAACAACAAGGGCAACAAAAGGGAATAAATAAATTTTAAAAATAGATATTATTTCCATATTATGACCAGAGGTTCTTTCCAGTGGGTATTTGGGAGAATTGGGTTGAGTGGGATGAGTTAATTTAATAGAATTCAATGGTTTACACAGTGGAGAGTTAGGGAAGCAATTTGAAGGAAACTAATGATTTTGCCTTGCCAGAAAATGTAGCTTTCTTCATCTTTTTTTTTCATTATAGTAATTCAGCTTTTTTAATTTAAAAACTCTCTACTTTTTAAAGAATGATTATAATGTGAAAGTATATCAAGATAGTTCATGTTGTGGAGGCTTTTGTGCACAGGCTGTTGATAGTTGAATCGGGAAAAGGTAAATTTGAACTTGGCCTTCACTGTAGCTTTGCAGGCCCTCTGTCTGTCATGGAGCCAAGTCTCTGAGCTCCTGGCCATCTTACAGTGTGTAGGGTTTAGGATCTAGAAGAAAAAGAGGAAGTTACCAGGGTACACAGTTACTTTGCTTACTTCAATGCTGGTAATGAAGTCAGTTTTCTGGGGCAAACAATTTACATTTTCCAGAGACTGCTATCTCTGTCCTCATCATAATAAAATAAATAAGAGTAAATAAAATGGACTGTTTCACACAAAATATGATCTATTGATAGAATACAAATTATAATTGAGGATCCCTTGTTATATCATTACAATATGACTTATTGTGCTATTACTGGTTTTTCTACTATATAACCGGACTTCTAATTCATTAGAATTACACAAGTGGATTAATGTTCTTCTGTTTTCAGACCCTAGGCTACATGCATGCACTGTTTTGTGGCAACCTTTTCATCCCTTAAACTTCTGAGAGAGGACAGAGACTGCAGCACCACTCACCACCCAGTGTGCTGCTTTGCCATGTGCTCTACCCAGGTTGAAGCCAGCCCCCACCAATGTTGAAGGAACCTGTGGTCTCTTTAACTCCCACTCTGCCTCTTTGTCTAAAATAAATAAATAAGCAAGTTCTTGGGCATTCTCCAGTTCAATTTCAAGAGTAAAGATTGCATAAGCTTCCTACTAGTCTGTCTTGTATAAAGCATCTGTCTTTCATCTCTCTACTTTTTTCACTAAGCATAATACGCTCCAGTTGTATCCATTTTGTCCCAAAGGACACAATATCATCTGTGTTGGTTGCAGAGTAGTATTTCATGGAGTATATACCTAATAACTTCTTAAAAAATTTTTTATATGTATTTATTTGTTTATTTTCCCTTTTGTTGCCATTTTTATTGTTGTAGTTATTGTTGTTGTTATTGATGTCATCGTTGTTAGATAGGAAAGAGAGAAATGGAGAGAGGAGAGGAAGATGGGGGGGGAGAGAAAGACAGACACCTGCTGACCTCACCAACTGTAAGTGACTCCCCTGCAGGTGGGGAGCCAAGGGCTCGAACCAGGATCCTTACACGGTCCTTGTGCTCTGTGCCCATGCTCTTAACCCACTGCGCTACCGCCTGCCTCCCACCTAATAACTTCTTTAGAGTCATCAGTTGATGGGTGTTTACTGACTCCAATCTTGGGCTGTTGTGAATAATGCAGCTACGAACATAGGGGTTCATATGTCCCATAGAATTAGTGTCTAAGTTTCCACTGGATAAATGCCTAAGAGTATTTGATATAAATGTAATATAAATGCTGGATCATAAGGTGAGTCTATTTTTATTTAAGGGCTCTCCATACAGTCTTCCAAAGGAGCTGTGGCATCTGTGGAACATAGTCCCCTTTCTCCACAGCCTCTCCAACACCTGCCATTTCCTAGTTTGTTAATGAAAGCCATTCATTAGCAGAGATGTGACATGGAATCTCAGTGTAGTTTTAATTTGCTTCTCTCTAATGGTAAGTGAAATGGAGCATTCCTTCATGTGTCTGTGGGCCATGTGTTTCTCTCTCTCTCTCTCTCTCTCTCCCTCCCTCCCTCTGTCCCTCTCTTATTCTCCTCCTCCTCCTCTCTTTGCCTTCAGGGTTATTGCTGGGGCTCGGTGCCAGCACTACATCCACTGCTCCAGGTGGCCATTTTTTCCATTTTTATTGGATAGGACAGAGAGAAGTTGAGAGAGGAGAGAGACATAGAGGGAGAGAGAAAGCCAGACACCTAAAGACCTGCTTCACCACTTCTGAAGTGACCCCCTGCAGGCAGGGAGCTAGGGGGTCGAACCAGGATCCTTATGTGGGTCCTGTGCTTAGTACATTGTGCACCTAACCTAGTGAGCTATCGCCCAGCCCCATGCGTATCTCTTCTTTATAAAATTGTCCATTTAGTTCTTTGGCCCACTCTTTTATTAGTTATTTTGTAGAACTGTACCAATTCTGTATAGATATTTGGTATCAGTAGTATATTGGATGTGTTTTGTGCATATGCACAGATGATATTGTGTCCTTCCGGACAAAATGGATGCAACCGGAACATATTAAGCTTAGTGAAAAAAGTAAAGAGATGAAAAACAACTATCAGATGGTTTCATTCATATATGGACTCTAGAGAACTGATACTCACGAATTTATAAAACAAACCAACCAACAAACCGAAGCAAGCGAGCTGTAAGACTGTGAGGCACTAACTTTATATTTGCACTGACTGATCAATGTATCACCTAGTTTGTTTCTCGTATGTAGAAGCTTTGTGGTTTGATTTAGTCCCATTTAGTTAGTTATTTATTTTTGCCTCCAGGGTTGTCACAGCGATTTAGTGCCAGCACTGTGAATCCACTGCTCCTGGAACCCCCCTTATTTCAGTTTTATTGGGTAGAAGAGAGATAGAGATGGAGAAAGACACCTTCATACCTGCTTCAGTGCTTGTAAAGTGGGGAGCTGGAACTTGAACCATGATCCTTGTGTGGATTCTTGGATTTCTGTGGTGATATCTTTTCTTTCATATACAATCCTATTTATTTCAGTCTCTCCCTCCCCTTTTTTTTTAGTGAGTCTGGCAAAGGGTTTGTCAATTTTGTTTACTCTCTTTTTTCCCTCTTGTAATGCTATTTTGTTTTCTTTATGGGGGGGGGGCTAATGGCTTACAGTCAACAGTAAAAGACAGTAGTTGGTACATGTGTAACATTTCTTAGTTTTCCCCCATAACAGTTTAGTCCCCTCTAGGTCCTCCTCTGTCATCATGTTCTAGGCTTGTTTATTTGGCATATTTATTTGAAACATATTAAAATTAGAGTTCAATATGACACTGTTCTGTATGGGATAGTTTTAAGTATTTTATTTATAAATTTGACTGCTGATTTGAAAAAGAAAGTCTAGTTAGCTCCATACCATCATAGACAGGTATCTGAGTCAATAAGCATTGTTCTTAGCTATTTGTAACCCTGGCAGAGCCCAACCCCTGACAGTTTGTTGTGGCAGTCCTCTTTCAGTGCTGAACAAGGAAATTAAAGAGATGCAAGAAATGAATAAGTAGTTTAGCCCCTAGTGTTAGAGATACTAGAGATCCTGTATAGATTTTTCTGTAAATTAGTATTGCTTAAAAATCATTTTATTAGAGGACGAGTGGTTATCTCAGACTCATCTTCAGAATCCTTTGCCAAACTGTTTGACATTTCAACCAACTACTACTACTACTACCACTACTACTACCACTACAACAACTAATACTACTACCACTACCACCACTACCACTACTACCACTACCACTACTACCACTACTACTACTGCTGCTACTACCACTACTACTACTGCTACTACTACCACTAATACCACTACTACTACTGCTACTACTACCACTAATAGCACTACTACTACTGCTACTACTACCACTACTACTACTACCACTACCACCACTACCACTACCATTACTACTACTACTACCACTACTACTACTACTACCACCACTACCACCACTACCACCACTACTACTACTACTACTACCACCACTACTACTACCACTACAACAACTACTACTACCACTACCGCTACTGCTACTACTACCACCACTACTACTACTACCACTACTACTACTACTTCTACTACCACCACTACTACTACCACTACAACAACTACTACTACTACTACCACTACCACTACCACCACTACCACTGCTACTGCTACTACTACCACTACTACCGCTACTGCTACTACTACCACTACCACCACTACTACTACTACTACTACTACTACCACCACTACCACCCCTACTACTACTACTACCACCACTACTACTACCACTACTACTACTGCTACTACTACCACTACTACTACTGCTACTACTACCACTACTACTACTACCACTACTACTACTACCACCACTACTACTACCACTACAACAACTACTACTACTACTACCACTACCACCACTACTACTACCACTACTACTACTACTGCTACTACTACCACTACTACTACTACCACTACTACTACTACTGCTACTACTACCACTACTACCACTACTACTGCTACTGCTACTACTACCACTACCACCACCACCACCACCACCACCACCACCACTACTACTACTACCACTACTACCACTACTACTGCTACTGCTACTACTACCACTACCACTACTACCACTACTACTGCTACTGCTACCACTACCACTACCACTACTACCACTATTACCACTACTACTGCTACTGCTACTACTACCATTACCACTACTACCACTACTACTGCTACTGCTACTACTACCACCACCACCACCACCACCACCACCACCACCACCACCACTACCACTACTACTATTTCTACCGACTTTTTAGTCGAGAGAGATGGAGAGAGAAAGATACCAGACCACTGTTCAGCTCAGCTCTGTCTTATGGTGCTGGGGATTGAACCTGGGACCTCAAACTCTCAGGAAAGTCTTTTGCAGAACCATTGTGTTGTCTCCCCAGCCTTCAACCATCTGAATTAATATAAAGTGTGTGTGTTCATCATTTGTGTCAGGAAATGACCAGTGGGCGCATCCTCATGAGGCTTTAGCCATTAAGTATTTGAAAGGTATTTGGTTATCAGAAAAGTCAGGATCCCCTTTTCTCTATGCAAAAAGCATCCTGCCTTTTCTGACAACCCAATAATTTGAAGACTTTAAATTTCGGAGTTTTAGTTCAAGTTAATGGCACATTTGTTTTTTACCTCAGCTGTCATTCAGAAGGCTGGATATTTTACATTTTACTGAGAGCAAGTTCATTCTGGTGTGTGGTGAATCTGTTTCCCATATTATCCATGAAATAAATTGAGTTGGTCCCTCATGTGACAAAGAGAAAGAGCAGATAAGCTGTGAAAACATTTTGTTCTGAAACTGTCCAAGAAGAATATTAAAGATAGTGAGTTAGAATTAACCAAATAAATGGTTTGTCTTTTTTTTTTTTTTGCTTAAATACAATTAACACCAACTTAGAATACAATCTTCATTCTAAACCTTGTTTCTCCCTATCTCTATCCTATATAAATAAAATATTAAAGTATTCTCAAATACATAGAGAGGAAGGTGGCACGGCACCAACCCACCCCTCATGAAGTTTCCCTCCAAGGTGTCTCCATGTGGTGCTGGGGGCTTAAACTCTGGTCTTCATGCAAAGTGACATGTGCACTCTATTGACTGAACTATGGCCCACACCCCCCACTTGTACTTTTAAATGAATACTTTCTCTAGTCATGTGTAAGTAATGTGTTACACAGCTTGCTTTTTTTTTTTTTAAACCTTTAAAGTGGATAGTACTTTGAAGGCCACAGTTAAAGTCAATATTTTGTGGAGATTAAATCAAAGATCTATAGAGGTATCATCAAACTCTCTTGTATGTAAAGTTTTAAACACTGGTCAGTTGAGACACGATTCTTCTTCTGTGGTAGATCACTACTTGAGCATCTCCCTTCCCCCGTTTAAGTTCGGCTCTTGTTTAACATTTACTGCCTGTACCATATTTTGTTTACATCATCACTCATGTATGTGTCTCATGAATTCACTTGAATATTACATTTTATTTTTCAATTGAAAACCCACATGTGTTTCTTATTAGATATAGTAAGTATCAACATGACATATTTGGATCTATTAGTTCTAGGTGGCATTTCTAAAGGATTCGTTAAGTATTGTTTTTATCTTAATAGCCTCAAGTACTACAGCCTTCCAGCAGCCTTCCAAGACCCACAGACCACACCCAGGGAAAACTAATAAAGCCACAACATACAGAGTCCCACAGTGAATGCACAACCCAGGCCACACATCTGGATGTTGCACATCTGAATGAAAGCTTCACGTGTGACTTGCAACAAGAGAGTAGCCACGGCCTGGAAGAGGAGCCCTTTGCATCTAGACTTCCATGCACTAGGGGTGTCCTTGAGAGGCCTCCTTCTGAAGCACACTTGAACATGACCAGGGATTTTCCTCACCGTTTGGCAAATCATCACGTTAATGACATGCATTCAGTACCCACCTCTCTTCAGACACTTCCTCAGTCTGGTGTGGCAGTGCAAGCTAAGAGAGCTGGAGGTGGTCAGCCTTCCCCGAGGGCTACACATCTCAGCCCAAGTCCTGGAAGCTTCCCAAGCCGTCCATGTTGAATTCTTTGGTACGTCCTCCAGTTTATGAATCATCTCCGAGTAGAACTTCCACTGGTATGAAGTCATCAATAATCACACCCTGTAATTCAGCCAAACTTCAGCCAACATCTAGTCAGATAAATCTTGCCAGTAATCCAAGCCCCAAGGTATCTAAGCTCTATCCCCTGTCTGGCTTTTTCAAACAGAAACAAATAAGTAACCTATGAGTTGAATTCTAGAACTTTCAGTCCAAGACAAACATCCCAAGGCCACTAATAAGAAGAAAGGAAATCATGCAGGATACTAAAGGCAATTTGATTTCTGGGGACTGTTTGGCCCCAAATTAATATTTTTGTCTTCCTAAAC